>NC_134879.1:31340460-31667960 GCF_041734735.1 Babylonia areolata
CACACACACTCATACACACACACTTGGGACTCACGTGCCACACTCCATGTGGTGCTGTTTCTCCAGCCCCAGCCCCAGCACCAGCACACAGTAGGAACGCCCCAACAGCTTCTGAGCCACCTCCATCCTCTCCACCGCATTGGCGTACGCCTTCTTCTCTGACAGACTGGGTTCTCTGCACACACACATTATGAATGATGATATGGATACCTATATAGCACCTATCCTCAGTCGGAGACCAAGCTCTAAGTGCTTCACAAACAAAAGGTCATTCCCACAACAGGCTGCCTACCTGGGTAAAGCCCACTGATGGCTGCCATTTGGGCGCTCATCATTCGCTTCCTGTGTCATTCAATCAGATTAAAGGAAAGCACACATACACACTCAGACAGATAAGTAACATTTTATGTGTATGACTGTTCTGTTTATTCACCCTCGCCATGTAGGCAGCCATACTCCATTTTCAGGAGTGTGCATGCTGGGTATGTTCTTGTTTCTATAACCCACCAAAAGCTGACATGGATTACAGGATCTTTAACGTCCGTATTTGATCTTCTGCATGTGTATACACACAAAGGGGGTTCAGGCACTTGCAGGTCTGCACTTTTGTTGACCTCGGAGATTGTAAAAGTCTCCACCTTTTTCCCACCAGGCACCGTTATCAAGATTTGAACCCGGGACCCTCAGATTGAAAGTCCAACATTTAAACCACTCGGCTATTGTGCCCGTCACACACACTCACACATTAACACACACACACACACACACATGTATGCATCCACTCAAACACAGGCAAACACACACACACACACACAGGCAAACACAAAAACACACATGGTCACATGTACATGCATATACACAAATGCATGTACACAAACACACACATTTGTGCACACACACACATGTGCACACACACTCATATATGCACACACACACACACACACACACACATCAACTGAGAAAACACTGTGCATACATGCAGTCCTAAATGCAGGAACTATCACTTTGTCTGTTTCAGTTCTTTTACAAAACGAGATGTTTTCCATGATACAATCCTCAGACCCAGTCTTCAGCAATGTGAACCAAACCATAATCAAATCATGTTGCTAAAAGCCCAACCAACTGCAAGGGGCCGTCTTAACCACACACAAAAACAACAACAACACGGAAACATAATACAAGTTGCTTGTACACATAAATACATAAAAATGAACATGTATCTGATGATGCAAAATGCAACACATAGTTATGTCACCTACACTTGGTACTCACATGTACATCGGGTTTTTCTTGTTTTCTTGGTTCATTTTTTCAAAGAAGCAATTAAAGTAGCTCAAGAGATGCAGCAGAAAGTAATCAAACTGGTCAGCCCTGCAATGAAACCAACATTTAAGTAGTAGTAGTAGTAGTAATAATGATGATGATGATAACAATAATATTTTTTAATAATAATAATAATAACAATAACAATAATGATGATGATGATCATCATCATCATCATCATCATTATCATTATTGTTATAGTTGTTGTTATTATTATCAACAGCAGAATAATCATAATAATCATTGTATTTATATAGCTATGATTTTTGTGCATAAACAAATCAAAGTGCTTTCACACCAAAGTTTCAAAGGGATGAAAGACAAAACTTATGGAAATGACTGAAAGCAAGAGACACCAGACTTGAAAGAACAGAGAACAGGGATTTGACAAACTGAAAAAGGGAGACCATTCCAAGCGGATGGTCCCAAGACAGAGAAAGAGTGGTGGCCAATTGAATTTGAATCTTTTGGGTAAGTGGCACTGTTTGTTCATTCAGCACACACACACACACACACACACACACACACACACAGAGGAAACAAAAATCACACAACTGCAACAGAGTTACATGCACATACAGTGCATGTTATCTTCAGGTATCCCAGAAGTCTGCTTCTCAATCAACACAATGACACAAACATCCCTGGAGTCAGATGCTTACTTAATTTTGTCCCATTGAAAAAAATTAGTCACTTGACATCACATTACTGCTAAAGGTCCAACTGACCACACAGGGCCATATCAGAACTGCCCCAATTTTTTATTTTCAAATTCAGCCATGTTAAACACAAAATACTGTCACATCTGAAAAAAAAAACCTCACAAAAACTGCAAAACTACATAATCTAAAACACATTATCTTAACCATTAAGCGCCTTCTGGCAAATCATGTCACTTACTTCATCAAACCATCAAAGGATTCTGGCAGTAGTTCCACTTCAGACATCATGTCATATGCAACGGCTGAAAATCATGAGAGTGTCACATTAAGCACATCTCTTACTACCCATATTGTTGTTTATCAGTCAAATAATTCAATGCACAGTGACAAAACAAATTGCGAATTCTGCAATTTACCAATTTAGATCCAGATTCAGAATACAAAGCAATCACTGCCTGTTGTCTCAAAACTTCTTTGGTGTGTGAAAATGTTCAAGTAGGCCTCTGGGTGTGATGAAGCATAGCTGATTGTCTGCATTCTTCCTCCTCCTACCCACCTCATCTTACCATCTACTGAAATCATCATGTATAATGTGTGAGTGTCTGTGGGTGAGTGTAAGTGCAGAAGCGTGTGTGTATGTGAGCGTGTGTGTGTGCATGTGTTGGGAATTTGTTGTTGTTGTTGTTGTTGTTGTTGTTGTTGTTGTGTGTGTGTGTGTGTGTGTGTGTGTGTGTGTAGGACAAAAGTGGACAATGTGTTTATATGACAGACCTGTACTTCATGTGAAATTAATGCCCAAATTGCAGATATAAACAATCACACACACACACACACACACACACACACACACACACACACACACACACACACACACACACATACATACACACACTTTCAAAATAACTTACATGTGTTTAGAAGTGCACACATCACCAAATATTCTATTCACAGACAGCTTTGAATAAAAACCAACAGCAAACCAAACTGACAGTTAAAAAAAAAGTTAATAAATCAGACAAATCTACACACATTACTCATTCCATTTCAGTGGCCTGGATGCACTTATGTTTTCTGATGTCATCTATAAGAACTGTTCTTAACAAAACAAATATTCTAATTAAAATTACACAGCAAACTAAAACAATAAAAGGTAAACTAAGTCATGCAACACAACTAACCATAAAAACAGATTCTGAAAAATGTGCGCACACTACACATTTAATTTCATAGGAATTGGTCCACTTAGCTTTCAAAAAAGGTTAAAAAGTTATCAAAGAAAAAAAAAATTCCACAGCATAATACCGCCATACAGACAGTGAATTCTAGGAAGGTAAGGTGCAGTCCTCTCCTGCCACCATGTTAGCCTTCCCCAGCTAGTGTCACACCTGGGTGGAGTGAGGACATTCAGAATAAAGTGCCTCTCCAAATGACACAACGCCACACTGAAACGCGGCCTCAAACTCTGATCACTGGCGAACACTGGAACAGAAGTCCCAGCGCCTCACCAATTGTGCCACGGTGCATCCACTTACTTTTAATGTCATCCAGAAGAACAGTGGTGTGCTCAGCTTGATCCTTTTTGGAAGGGTGGCCCCTGATGTTGCCCATGCGTGGATGTGCACCCCTGCCCTTGCCCACAGCACGGCTTGAAACAGCTCTGTCAATACAGGTCAGAACTTGTTCTGTTTCTGTTTCCTTTGAGGCGGAAGGTGGCAGAATGGTTAAGATGCTCAGCAGCCAATACAGAGAGTCCATGAGGGTGTGGGTTCGAATCCCGTTCTCACCCTTTCTCCCCAGTTTGACCGGAAAACCAAACTGAGCGTCTAGTCTTTGGATGAGACGATAAACCAAGGTCCCGTGCGCAGCACGCACAGGGCGCACAGAAAAAGAACCCATGGGAATGAGAGTGTCGTCCTCTGGCAAAATTATGTAAAAAGAAATTAACTCTGATAGATACACAAATATATAAGCATACACTCAAGGCATTGTGTTATGCTGTCAGGCATCTGCTTAGCAGATGTGGTGTGGCGTATATGGATTTGTCCTAACGCAGTGATGCCTACTTGAGAAACTGAAACTGTAACTGTAACGTTTTCAGTATGATATACTATCATATTGGCAGATAAACAGAGACAAAAATATAAATACATTACTTGAAATAGCTCTGTCAGTACAGGTCAGAATCATGAATTTCTATTTCTGTTTCTGTTTTTTCAGTATGATGTAAAACAATCATACTGGCAAATAAACAGATGGAGTCTCCCGTCAGTCCGACAGATGAGTAGGCAGGCAGGCTTATCTGTCAGTGTGTGTCCTCATATGGGAGAAGAGGCCGATTCTGGATGCGCAGCACTTCCCACAGCTTTTGCAAGGTAAAACGTCTCCAGAAGTTGAGCCCTGCTTCCTTTGCTCACGTTATCTTGTTTTCAAACGTCTTTATGCCACTAGAGCACAACATCCTCCAGCGACAGCGGTCAAGGGCATCAGTTTCCCAGGAAATGATGTCTATGTCACAAGCTCTGAGGTTTGTCTTCAAGGTGTCCTTGAAGCGCTTGCAGGGTCTTCCAAGTTCAAGGTGGCCTTCCTTCAGCTGGCCATACAAAAGCATCTTCGGAATCCTGTTTTCTGTCATGTGGACAACATGTCCTGTCCAGCGTTGCTGGCACTGGATCAGCAGGCTTTTGATGCTGGGCAGGCCGCTCCTCTCTAGGACCTGGAGGTTGGAGACCCTGTCTTGACACTTTATGCCAAGGATCTTTCATAGGCATCTCTGGTGAAACTGCTCAAGTTTCAAGAACTCAAGTGGCAAATAAACAGAAAACAGAATCAATTGCATGCATAGCTTGAAACAGCTCTGTCGATACACATCAAAACCAGTCCTACTATTTCTGTTTTCAGTATTACATATAATCATATTGGCAAGTAAACAGAGACAGAAACATCCATGCACAGACTGAAACAGCTCTGTCAGAACATGCCAGATAAATGAATATCTATTTCTCTGCTGTCCTTTTATATAATTTTCAATACATGTCTGATATTCTATCATACTGGCAAATAAACAGAGACAGAAACATACATGAATGGCTTGAAACATTTATGTCAAAACCATGAATTTCTACTCTTGTTTCTTTGTTTCCATTTTCAATGGAATATACCACCATACTGGCAAATAAACAGACAGAAACATGTATGTGCATGTAGGATGAAGACATTTAGCATAATCATTGAGATCAAGGGAAAAGAGCAATTATGTACACAGCATAATAATTATGCACAAACAGCAGGAACAAACATGCATCTGTACGTATCTGCCTGCATGTGTACACACACACACACACACACACACACACACACACACACACACACACACACACACACACTTTTGGGGGCATAGAAGATATAAAGTAACAGCACATCATGGTATTTTACACAAAAATTAAAACATATACAGACATAGACACATACACGTAAACACACACACACACACACACAAACAAACACACACACACACGCGCGCGTGCACGCGCACGCGCATGCACACACACATGCACGCACACACGCACATACACAACAAAGAAAATACATAAATTGGCGATAAAAAAAGATAACACATGGAGTACTGGCCAAGTGGTAATGTGTCCCCCCTGGGAAGGGAGAGAATCTCAGTGCACTGATTCAATCCCCACACTTGCCAGCATTTTCTCCCCCTACTTTCGCAGCACTCTGCACATGTAAAAGAACCCACAGTAACAAAAGAGCTGTCCCTAGCAAAATTCTGTAGAAAAATGTACTTTGGTAGGAAAAAAATGCACTTGCAGGCAGAAAAAAAGATAATGGGGGGTGGCGCTCACATTGCAGTGACGCACTTTCCCTGGGGAAAGCAGCCAAATTTCACACAGAGAAATCTGTTGTGATAAAAGGAGTAGCATAATACTACAATATATAATGATCATATCATTTTGTAACCTTTCCTATTTTGTCAAATTGCCCCATGGTCTCCATCCCAAAACCTACCTCTATCATCATAACTCCTACACATTTAGATTTCTTTTTTTTCTTTTTTTTTTCAGGATTATCCATTTGAAAAGAAGGGGTAAAAAGGTGGCAATACAAGGGCATCCAGGAGTCATAACCTGGGTGAGGCCTGGCCCCCTTAGAGTGTAAGGAGTTAACCCTTTCACTGCCAGTCAATTTAGAGTGCAAAATTCCCTTGTGATATAAACACAGAAAATATGGTGTCTAAGTATATCTGGGGATTCCCCCTGTGATGTGTGAAAAAATATGGCTTATCCTACCACCAAACATAAAGAGCAGTAGGTTCATGGAAAACAGACCCATGATCTGGTCATCCTTCAGTGACATGGGTCCTCTACCAAGCTGCTGCATAAATGCGAGCTTGGCAGTGAAAGGGTTGAGGGCTGAAACACTTGACTGAGGGGGGCTTCTTCTCTGAAGACCTTGTACTGTCCAGCTATCCCTAGAGTTTCTTATCACTTACTTTCTTATTCATCCATTAATGAAGAGAATTATCTGCTTAGAGTTTATTTCATTGTTTTTTTGGGGTTTTTTTGGTTATTCTTCGGTTATGGCATGCATCTTGTAAAGGAAACAAAACACAAGACTGACCTGTCTCTTCCTTTGGCATCCTGCCTTTTTCCTCTCTTCCTCTCAGCAGTTGGATTGTTGCTGCATGAAGAGAGGGATAGATGTTTCCATTAGAACATACACATACACACACAGAGGGGGGACAGACATGTATCTACAGACATGTGTATGCAATTTCACACATGCACGCACACATGTACACATGCACATGCACACAAACGCAGACACGCATTCATGGTAAGTGCACATTTGCACATACATGTACACATGTGCACACACACATATGTGCACATGCAAAAATGTGAAAGCAATATACTTTCTATATTTCTTTTTGCAATGCTGCAAGAGCTTGAAGAGAATTACTTTGCCCAGCCCCAAGATCCTCTGTTAATATCCCCCCACCGCACTTCTGCTAAACCACACATACACCCATGTGAATAATGTGTTTGTGCTAGTTTTTCAGAACCTGTATCTGAATCCAGAGGCATCAAACCCAGAAAAAGAGAAGATGAGACACATGATCTGCTACTGCCTTCACACAGTACAGCTGCAACTGTGTGTCTGCATCTGGGCTGTGTTCTCATCCCTGGAGTCACTGAAGTCCTAACAGTTTGTGATGGGTTCAATGATAATATCTGGATCAAGAGCAGCCATTTTGAATTGATATGGATCCACATTTAGAGAGTGAAATGGTCTTATTTCTGTTGAGGGGTTTTTTTTCCCTTTAAACTCTCACTCTCCACCTGCCTGAAGCACAAACAGATGAAGAAAGTGGAGGCAGAGTTGGAGATTGTGAAACAGACAGACAGACAGACAGAGACAGACAGGGGGAAAACAAACAAACAAAAAAAGAAAGCAGGAAAGCGAGCCACAAAAGAAAGGGGAATGGGGTGGGGGTGGGGGGTAATATGGAAGGAAAGGAAATGAGACATATAGAATAAAACAAAATAGAACAAAATAAAGGAAAGAATCCAGTCAAACATACCAGTCAATGGCATTTGGATGGGACAAAGCATAGTTGTTTGTCTCCTCCCACCCTCTACACTCCTCTTACGTACTGTTCATGTGAGGCACTTACAGCCCTTTATGTATGGAGTTTGTTCATTATAGATTATAAGTACAATGAATTTTTATTTTCCCTGTGTAAAATTTAGGCTACTCTCCCCAATGAGAGTGCGTTGCTACAGTGCAGCGCCACCCATTTTTTTGGTCCTTTTTTTCCTGCCTGCAAGTGTATTTGCTTTCCTATCAAAGTGCATTTTTCTACAGGTTTTTTACTGGGACAACCCTTTAACCTCCCTTGATGCACCAGGCAAACACTAATTTTGATTTTGTTTCAGTATAGTTCTCATGTATTGTTGATGTTACTTTTTTGTTTATCTGCTTTTGGTTTTGGTCATCAATGGAGAATATTGATTTGTTATTGTGTCCATACATAGAAAGAGAAAGTAAAATCATAATGATTTATGTCCCTTGATATATGCGCACGCTCAGAGAGACCCTGCCCTGCTGATAACGATTGTGTGAAATGAAGATTGGCTCAGCAATATAGTTTTGTTTCATATCCTTTTATGTTGTCTTATTAAGTTTGTATGCATGCCATACATTAGATAAGACATCAAAGTTATCATGATAAATAGACAAACAGAGGTACAAACAGTGAGGGTTTTGATACCTGACAAATTCCAAGCCACAGGTTTCTTCTTTCCACACCCATCGTCCAGATGATGGGATCTGTAAAAATAAAAATAAAATCTACCTTATTCTGTTATTTGTGGACAAAACAACAACTGAGATTATGGAAAACCCTAGATGAGATAAGACAAGATGAAATGTAGCACAACTGTCATTAATTGTGTGATGGAAAATGAACAAATCAAACCTTTTTTCACACTTTTTTACTAACAGGGTTGCTAACTTCTGGAATAATCTGCCCAGTAACATTGTCACTGCAGGAACACTTAACAGTTTTATGAATTTATTAGATAAACACTGGAAGGATTATGGATTCCAAGTTAATTTCTCCATAGGAAGCTAGCCATATCTTTAGAATGTCTTATTATGATAGTACAATGAATTCAGTAAAGAAAATTTGTTTAGAACACTGCAACACCAACCTTAGAAAAAAATCCATTGGCTAACCGAATTGCACAAACATGGAATGCACTACCAACCAAAGTTAAACTTGCACAAAATACTAACATGTTCAAAAATCTCCTTGACACCAACACCGTCTTAAAAGAAAAATTTCTTGATTATGATGAATGAAAACAAAGTTTCTTGCAGAAGTGTACTTGTGCATCCCGCCCAACAACAGCAAACAAAAGAAGAAAATCAATAAATAAAATAAAATGGAAGAAGTGAAGACGAAGATTCGATGGGGACATAAAAAGGCCTAGAGGTCTTGGCAGATGACTTGCCAGTCCCAAAACTACTACTACTACTATAACATTATACAGTTGTTTGTTTTTATTTTTTTATTAAAAAATAAAAAAAATAAGTTCTAATTGATCATGCAAAAGGCTGCTAAAGCCTAAAAGCCGTGACACTTGATATGATATGATATGATATGATATGATAACAAGTACATATACAAAAAACAAGCAATGAATAAGCACACACAAACACTCCATCAACAAAAGCACACAAGGAATGCCAAAAACATACCATATCAGAACTGCCTGCAACTTTTGACATAGCGCTTGAGCTTGTCGTTGTTTTTCTATTCTTATCTATTCATTTATGTTCAGTTATGTATGATCACACATCGGTTTTCAAGCTCACAGTTTCAGACGCTGCCATGATTGAAACCATAGTGATGGGCAGGGGAAAGCAGTCTTGATAGAATGGACCAGCTACTGTTTTGTTCGTCTGCAAATCGCGCAGTTAGAATGTGTTTGTGGCTTCCTGCACAAGAGAAAGGAAACCATGAAGTGATCATCGCTAACATACACTCATCCCATTTAATAAAGATGATGATAAATAGCTTTACAGATCACAAGTGATGACTGTTGTCATAACTATATTTTAGGAAACAATTACTGCTCCCGTGTATTCCAAGTAAGGACATTGCCAAGTTCGCAGAAACTCGCACACACTCTGTGGGTGAGCGAAAGCATGTTATTTGCACGCATTAATTTTTTAGTCTGCATAGAATTGAAAGTGCCATTGCTGGTAATGTGGACTTTTCCGCTTATTGGTGTATTTCACGATTTTATTGAGTTACTTCAATGTTCATTTCGATTTTTAAATCGGTGGATGCGGAAATCGAAACATTGTACAGACCAGATGCATTTAACTTTTATTTTGTCAAAAGGATTGAAGAGGTGTGTTTGATGAGTGAATGGGGGACGGGGAGAGGAGGGGGGGGGGGGCTTTCATCTTGCAGTTGACCTGTCAGATGATAAAATGAAAAACGAGGAAGGAGTGTTGGGGTTCTTTAAGTATATTATTTACTATATAGCTATTTTGTTTGGTGCCATCCAATTCATCTAAATTTGCAATGCTTTGTGTGTGTCAGCATGATCACAACCAGCAAACGGTTCATCAGTTCATGATATGAATGTATATATATATATATTTCTTTTTCCTCCAAAATGTTTGGGTGGATGGGGTGCATTTACACAGTATTTTTTCCATATGCACAAAATGGGGGTGGGTGTTTATTTTTTTAGAAAGGAATTGGGGGGCGAGGGGGATGGGTGGTGGGCTTTTACAAAGCAGTTTACAGTTGTTTTTCTCATTTTAAGATGTAGGGGGTGGGGATGGGGGGCAGTTTCAAGATTTTTTGTGATTTTGGATGGAAATTAACAGATACTCTAGTCAAAGAGATTTTGATGAATATGTAAACTACTTAGCATATCTTTCCATGGTAAGATTTTAGAATAAAAATCTTTCTTTCACTGAAAACTGAAGCTCTGGTCAGCAAATTTTTATTTTTTTATTTTTTTAAATCTGTTTGTTGTCAGGTGGACTGATATTGCTGGTGCTGCAAACTGAAGCAGTGAGTGGCGGACATGGCTCAGCGAGGCCACCTGTCTTCCAAGGTGTCTCTGTGGCAAAAGCGTGCCGACGAACACAAAGACAAACAGCTCATCAACCCTTTCTCTGACTGGGAAGGTGCCTCACATCGAGCCAAGCTTGAAAAAGATGACCCCAGTTATGGCAAGCCTGTTGAGGGTTCGTTCACTGAGCTTCGAGGCCGCCAGGCAGGGGATCATATCAGTGCTGAAATTGTGGAACTGTGTCGCGTGATTTCAGAGCAGGGTCAGCGTCACCCAGATAACACCTATGTCATTACGTTTGGCCAGCTGTTTGAAGCTTACACCAAGATTTCAAACAAACTGGTGGGGATGCTTATGCGGGCAAGGAAACAGCGTTTGCTTGAGTTTGAAGGAGAAATGCTATTTCAGCGACGGGATGACCATGTGTTGATCAGGTGTCTTCGATTTCCTCATCTTGAGTGATCCATAATGTAATTGATATATTAATTATGAAACTGAGAATACATACAGCCTGTCACTTCCCTCTGTATCTCATGTACAAAAATAGTGATGAGTTCATGGGTTTTTGCAGTTGATGCTGAAAAAATTTTATACCCTGAAATAAAATGAGAAAGAATTGAATGGGGCTGAGCAACTAATGTAACTGAATGGGTTTGTGCAATAAAGATGTAATTAATAATGAAAATTACATCTTAAAAGAGGATTTAATCACACATACTTAACCTATTACTTAATTTATGTGGTGATTATACTATCCATAACTGCAATTTGGTATAAGAAAAACTTATATGTATACTTACATAAGTATGGTAAGCGCATACACATACCAGTACGATACCATTTTTGTTTTCAGCTCTTTTTTTTTTTAAAGATATTATTTCAAGAAAGAACATTCTTGAAGGGGAAAAGCAAAAGGTGAATAAAGGTAACACTGCCAAGTGCCTATCTCAAAAGGTACCAGTTCTAAAAATAATATTGTGCCAAGAGGCTTTCATAGGTTGTCATGGAAGGTTATAATTTGCAGATGTCTCAGACAGCTTGTTGAATCAGTCCTTGCATTTTTAAATGTTATGTAGCAAGAGTAATGTGCTTGTGTTGTTGTGGTAATATTCCATTGCTAAAAACTGATTTTAGTTTTGTTGATGAAATCCAATTTTGTTTAATCTGTTAGTATTCACAGTGCTTTTTGATGAAATGTTTTCTGCACATTTAACAGCTTGTAGTTGTAGATTTAATTGACATATATTGTATATCCAGTAATTCAGAAATCAGGCGTTGTCTTTCTAAATACATATCTGAACTTTTCTCCTTTATCCAAGATTCACCCATCAGTTTAAATAATGTAAAGGTGGGGGAAAGGATTGCATCTACACTTTTCCCCCACGAACAGCCCCAAAACAAGAGTATGGTTGTTGTCCATAAACAGATAAATCTTTGATGAGCAGCTAATTAAAATATGTTATTTCAGACTTCTGCTGTTGGACAAAATTTATTGTTGACATGGCCAGTTTAGAGACTGATGTAGATGTTAGTCTAATTCATGCTTTGGGGTGATTGTACTCTAATTAGCATGCTAAATTGAAAAAACTGTTCTTGGGTGATAATCACTGATAGTAACACAGAATAAAACTGCTGTTGTTGCTCGAGTATTATTGGCAAAATTACATTTCCAGATAGATATTGTTACAATAAGGCAGTTATTGTTGATTATGGTACAGAGACTGCTGAAAATTGATGGTAATCATTACTTCCAACCTAAACTGATCCAACTGTGTGATAATTTGTTTTTAACAGATAATTCTGAGGCTGTTGCAACTGGAACATATGCAGTTTTAAAAAATTCATGCTGTTTTAAACATACTTTTGTTAATGCTGTGTTTTACAAGTCACCACATTGAATGTTTTCTCTTTATGATTCAATCTTTATTCTCTGTAGATTATAACTCATTCTGATTAAAAGTAACGCCCACACACAGAAACACACACTAACAAGCACACACACACACCCACAGACACCCCCACACACATGCATATACAAAACAGTTTAACCAGCTGATACCCCCCCCCCCCAAAAAAAAAAAAAAATGAATATACACAAAGCTGAACTTCTTTTTCTTTTTCTTAAGATGTATACATCCTCTTCAAATGAAAAATGCCTGCTGAAGTTTTCAATTCCCCAAACAAGTCAGCTGATCTGTAGGATGAACAATTGTCTGGATGCAGTTCTTTATAAATGATAAACTTTACTTTGAAGAAACTTCACACATATATATTTAAATTCATAGCTTCTTACTTTATTATAAGCCTTATGGCTTCTTCATATATTTAGACAACTAATTATTCATAGATTCGGTCAGTTTAACTACTCATAGATTTTATCAGTTTCATCCTCTCCCGATAATGATGCCATACCCTCTCTGTACACCCACTCTTTTTTTCCATAGTTGTAAGGGAAAAAGTGTATACTGTATTCAGACTTCTGGAAATTCTGGACACAAGGAATTTCATCACTTTCTTTCTATTTTTTTTTCTTCTGTTATCATCATTCACTGGTCTTCCAGCCAAACATATTGTTCCCCATCCCCCAACCACACCTTTTTATTTATATTTTTATCTGGGTATATTTCTTTCTTTCACACCCCCAACCACACCTTTTTATTTATATTTTTATCTGGGTATATTTCTTTCTTTCACACCCACTTTTTTCCTCCAAGGTTACTGTTAAGATTTTATTTTTGGGTGAAATTTTTGGTTGTTGTACAGTGTGTTTATTTTATCAGTTTTTATTTTCCCTTTTGGTCTTCTGATAAGAAAAATGGAAGAAAGGCCAGCACATGGGGCATTTTCTGCATCTAGTTGCTGTGATATGACTGTAATTGTGCCAATATTCTTTTCCTTTTTTATCATTGTTTTTTGTAGGTTAAACAGTTTTTTTGTCTGATGTGATTTTGCTTTCTGTTATTTCACATGTTTTCAGCCCTGATGTGGTCCTGTGCGGTCAGGTGGGCTCAGGCCAAAATTAAGTGAACTGTATGATGTATAAATTCACTGGACAAATCTTGTTGGATGGAAGATAATTTGTAGGAGTTTCCTGCATGGATTGATGTAGCCCGGTCTGAGTGACAGGTTTTCTGTGACTCAATAAATTATGAGATTTTGAAAAGTGTGCATGTGTGTTTCTGTGTGGGCGTGTTTGTGTGTTGTAGTTTCTTCAGTTATTGTTTTGTGCGAGTACTTACGATCGCACACAATCCAAGGGACATGATGTTGGTACCTTTAATTATGTAACACAAAAGTTATCGGCCTGGTAATTACTATGGCATCGAATCACTAACGGCCTGGTAATTACTATGGCATCGAATCACTAACGGCCTGGTAGTTACTATGGCTTTGCATAACTAATGATCTTAAAGAACCCATGCAGACAGTACAACATCACAGTGGCAATGAGTTTGATGAGGAAAAAGACTTCAAACGTCATTTTCTTTGAGTCAAGGCAAGTAACGATTGTTAGCTGACACTTGACAGGATGAGTTCTACATAGCTTCTGCACTTCCTACCTATCCTCCCTTCGATTGTTTTTCTGAAGCAAGAGCAATACGATAGCACAAATGGGTATCAAGGCTGAAGATCCTCTTCCTGGCCTACAACTTTTTTTTTTTTTTTTTTTTTTAAACGATCAAAGACAGAAAACTCTTCTGACTTATGCTGGTGATGAGCTGAACAATATTGTGGACACCTTCACCAACAAACAACTTCATCCTGCAGATGGTGAAACACATTTTCAGAAACTTGTTGATGCCATCACTGAACATTTCAATCCTCACACTAATGTGGAATTTCAGAAATACATTTTCAGAACAGAAAGGTGATGTGGATGACTACCATGGTGAATTGAAACATGTTAGCAGCTACCTGTGGCTTCAACAATACAGATGCTGAAATCTAATTTCAATTCATTGCAGGCTGCCGATGTATTAAGGAACGTGAAAAGGGATTAACAACCTCTGATATGATCTCGAAGGACATACTCACCTACACACCACATTAAAGCTTACATCTTATCAAGCCAAAGCAATGACCACACCAGCAGAAGCACACCATATTTCTTCATCTAAGAAATGACATCATTGTCACAATGACCAAAAACAACAGCATGCTATTTTCTGTCGCAATTGTGGCGGTCAATGGCCTCATGGTGGACAGTGTTCTGTCCAGCATACAACAAACGATGCAACAAATGTTCAAAAATGCAATGGCAGCACACCATCATCCTCAATATTATCAACAAAACTATCACCAGGCAAACCAAAATCATGGAGCTGGAAGAAGAAATCAGGAAAATCACATTCACCTGGTCAATAATAACAGTGAAGTAGAGGATGATGAAACCAACGCTATTGACTTTCAATCTACTGACTTGGATGATGATGAATATGTCTTCACAACCCATCGTTCCTGTGAACTACCACATTTTGACGTTTCCATCAATGGACATGCCTTCTTGTTTCTAGCAGATTTTGGAGCATCTATCTATCTGCTATCAGAGCAACATTTTGACAAGTTCAAGAAGAAACCTACACCACAATCCTCAAACAAGCAAGTCAAAGCATATGGCAGCGAAAAGTCCATCCAAGTACTTGGTTCATTTGATGATACATTGAACTGACATCAGTATTACTGCTACTATGTTTGTGGTACCAGTCAATGAGCAACCGATTCTGTCATGGAAGACATGGCAGGATTTCAAACTGTTGACTACAGTTAACCATATCAAACCAGTACATGAACAGCTAATAGAGGAGTACCCCAACTTGTTCACTGGTTTGGGTTGCCTGAAGGATAAGCCAGTTCATCTTCACATTGACCTAGAAGTTCAACCAGTTGCTCAGTTATATGAACACATACCATTCCATGCACACACAGACATAGAACAGCAGTTGAAGAAGGATGAAGAACTTCGCATCATTGAAAATGCAAGCAGACCAACACCATGGGTGTCCCAGTGGTCGTTGTTCCAAAACCCAAACAACCTGGCACAGTATGTGTCTGTGTTGACATGCTACCTGCAAAGTGTGCTATACACCAACTGTTGATGAACTGAAGACTGTACTTTCAGGTGCATGAGTTTTCAGCAAACTTGATTTTAGTCAAGACTATAATCAACTGGAACTTGATGAAGAATCTGGCTGTATAACATTTGCCACTCGCCATGGTCTCTATCGAAAAAAAAAAAAAAAAATCTCCACATTTGCCTGTTGCATAAACTGAACCTGATCCTCCTCTTGAACTGACTGATGATCACCCTGAAACCCCAGCAACCCCTCACAGCCCACACCTCACCAAACAGTCACTCACAAAACGCTCAAACACTAGTGACAGAATTCAGAAGATCCAGCTGCTCAATCCAACTCCCCAAGAAAATTCATGATTTCATCATGCAATTTGCAGACTGACTCAGCTGAAGTGAAAATGTTAATTTCTACTATTGACACTTCATGATAAAAGTCATGATCTTGCAGGATATCAATTTTAAATTGCATTTCACATCAGATGCTTGAAGCTACATTTTCTCTTGCTTCATAAACTTAAATGATTAGTTTCATTTTCTAACTGAAAGTTATTTCCACCCTTGTTCCAGTTATCAACGTTTAGAATTGTTCCATTTTATCTTCTTTGAGGAAGAAAGAGGAGAAAAAGGGAAAGTAGTAAATATTCAGATCATTTTAAAACAATAAGAATGTTATTCACAATATCTTTTTTTTTTTTTTTTTTTGCTGCCCCATCATCTTCACCGTTTCAGTGGCATTACTCCCACGCCGCTCATTTAGATTCCCCCATACACGGCCACACCTGGGTTCGTCCGTCGCAGTTCCAGCGTCGGCAGTCCACAGGGAACCATCGATGTTAGGTCGCCAGGAGGCCACACACCAGAGGAGACCCTGCACTGCTGCTGAGTCACTTCGGTGGTGTTCAGTGGTGCCTGTTCTGATTTTACGTACTTAGGACACCACCTACTAAGCCCCCTACTAACGACAATAATGGCTTAGTCGCGGAGCCAAACTGAGTGAGCGTCCCTCCCAGAGTGGAGACCGCCACTACGTCCCTCAAACAACAGCCCCCCACGAATCCGCCGACACTGATGACATTGACAGGACTCACCCCAAGCACAGAAGTGGAGGGGTATCGAAACTGAGGTCACCATGAGAGCATGGCATGAAAGGCCACAGACTTTGAGACTATTTTGTTTATATTGATGACGATGAAGGAGGATGATGATGATGATGATGACGATGTTACTATGGAGGTCCATTTTGGTTTGGGACTGCGTGACAAGGCTGTACTCTACGCTTCCTGTCATAACGATATCCCGGCGTTAACCAGGCCCGAGAGATACAGACACCTGCAGTGTTGGTCAGGTAATTAGAGCAACACACCCAAAGACGCATCCTTGAAGTGGATGACACTCGACTGTGTGGTCCCAATATCCCCATTTAAGCCCACAGCACACTCAACTCTGGGTAGGAGCCGGCCACAGGCCGAGAAACCCACCTCCGCTGGGATTCGAACCCGCGTCCTCCCAGCCGTCAGTCCGCAATGCTAACCACTTCGCCACGGCAGCTGGTTTTATTCACAATATCTTAACTCACTCTGGACGATGGAACACTATAGCGTTCCTGACGTAAGGTAGTGTTCCGGATGATGGAACACTATAGCGGTTTCGACAATTAAATTTTTTTCCACGTTTTCCTCATGCGGTAGCATAAAAACCGCCGCTACACCAGGCATTGCGAACATGTCAAGGGTCGAATGGAAAGTTTCTTCATGAGGTTCCGTAACTATACACTCGCTGGCCAGCTGTTGACCTTGGTACACAACATGACAAGCTAATCTGCATACGTACTGAAAATGGCGTCGCAGGCGATACAAGTGGAAATTTTTGGAGCAAACTAGATCACGACAGCGGCTTTTTACTGCTGCTGAAGTGATTGAAATGCTTCAAACTGAAGGTTTCAACATCGACGAGGATGATGAAGACGAATAAATATCTGCTGTGAAGAAATCTACCAGCAAGAAGATATTGACAGTGACTCAGATTCTGAGGGCTGTGAAGAAAGGGAGTGGGGTGGATGTACACATGACGTGAGAAGAGGGGTCAGTGAGTCAAGTACAGGGAGTTTCATTCAGTTACTTTGTGTTCTGTATTTTTTGTGACTTTTTTCCTAACCCTAACAAATGGGTCGTCTGCTGGGGAAAGCAAGGGAGAAAACCGTTTATGAAATAATGAAAGTTCAGGAAGTAAAGTGAATGAAAGTTCAGGACTTAAACAAACAAGCAAAAAAAAAACAACTGTAAAAGTCATATATAATTGTTGGTATGTCTTTTCTACTTAAGTATCACAAACAATTACTTTTTAATATTCATCTGATTTTTATCTGATTTTTCATCCAAGGAAGGGTCATGTACTGTCCTCATTTTCAGTTTCTCAAGGAGGCATCACTGCATTCAGACAAATCTATATGTTACACTACATCTGCTAGGCAGTTGCCTGACCAGCAGCATAACTCAGCGGATGTCCTCAGTTATTGTTTTGTACAAGTACTTACAATCGCACACAATCCAAGGGATGTAATGCTCATACCTTTGTTTCATTTTGTAACACAAGAGTTATAGGCCTGCTAGTTACCATGGCATCACATCACTAACGGTCTTAAATGTTAAAGAACCCATGCAGATATTACAACATCGTGTGTGTGTGTGTGTGTGTGTGTGTGTGAATGTCATGGCAGCAGTGACATGCCCAGTGATTTGTAACACAACTTTCAATTGCAAAATAAAACCTTAAAATAAAAGTAAGGGATCCCTGTAATGTGATTGATAGATGGCATTCTTGCCTGGCAAAAAAGACTTGCAAGGTCACTCCACCCCTGATATTGCCACAGTCAGTTTGGTGCATAAGATATAATACAACATGGGCAGTCTTTTATGTTCATCATTTAATCTTCACTCATTCACGCTTTAAGAGAACACACACTGTACAAAACCAATTCATATGTATTCCAGTATCACACACATGATTAATTCATCATAAGAATATGAACAAATATAAATCACAGTTTGAAACAAGGGCACACATACCCACACTTGCATTCACACAGATTCAAAACCTCAGTAAATTCTGAGCAGAGTTGTCACATCTCAAATTTTGTTTCGCTGAAGATCCTGAACAGTTTTTGAATCTTCCCAAGGCCGAGGTCCTCTGATATTTTCCCAAGAATCCAAATCCTTCTCCTGCAGCTCCTGAAGATAAAAGGCATACAGAGGTGAGGACAAGATCCAACATGCAAAGTACAGAACCTTATAAGGTGGACAAGCCACATCTATTTCTCAGGTTATTTCAGCTCCTCCTTCAGCCTACCCCCATCCACAGATTTGTCTTTTCTCCTCTTATCTCTGTAAATTTGCAAACTGGTTCACTGGTATACTTTTATTTCTTTGTTTTACTTAGTGGATATGTGTAACATTGTTTTAGCACAATTTCTGCAATAAGACTGTGCTTATTGAACCTTTGAGCTTGAAGTGGATTTAAAAACTGTTGATCATTTTCAACAGATGTGTTCCTTCACCAATCAGTGTAAGCTGCATCAAAATTGATTAAAAAATAAAAATAAAAAGAATGGGGGGATGGCTATCAACATGGGGTAATCAAGATACATCTGCTGTGACCTTGACCATGACTATGAAGCATGATCAAATGTAGTGATGGTCTGAGCTTTTACAAAGTTTTTTTTGTCTCTACTGCATGTTAAGTTTCATTGAAGTCAGTCAAACAGTTAAATAAACAGATACACAGACGGATCTACAAAAATAGAAAGACTGATGAATATAAAGAGATTAACAGCTACACATACAGGCCAATTGATGAGATTTTTATTTTTTATTTTTTGCTGTCCCATCATTGTTTCTGAAGCATTACAATTTACACCCAAGCAGATAATTCTAGGTCCCCCATACACGACCACACCCAGGCTTGTCTGCTGCAGTCCTAGCTCTGGCAGTCCGCAAGGAACTGTGAATGTTTGGTCAGCAGGAGGCCAAATAACAAGAGGAGACCTTGCACTGCTGATGAGTCACTTGGGTAGTGTTGAGCAATGCATGTTCTAATTGAACATATACAGGACACCACCTACTAAACCCCTTCTGATGATACTACTAGCTTAGTCACAGTCAAACTGAGTAAGTGTCCTCTTTAAAGCTCAACCATGAAACTGCTGACACTGAAGATCTTAAAAAGGAACTCACCCAAGCACGGAAGTGGAGAGGAATCAAAATTTAGGTCACCATGAAAGGCCACAGAATCTGGGACAGTTTTTTCCCCATATTTTATTAATGATGAAAGTTGATGAATATAGTAATGCTGCTGCTATGAAGGTCCATTTTAAGTCTGGGACTATTTGACAAGGCTATTTTCTTTCTTAACATATTCCAACACTAACCAGGCCTAAGAGATACAGACACCTGCAGAGTTGGCCAGGAAATCTGAGCAACACTCTAAAAGATGTATCCATAAAGTGGATGATCCTCAACTACAGTCTTTTCAGTGCACAGTCAGCTTTGAGTAGAAGCCAGTCATGGATGAAAAAACCTACTTCTGCTAGGCTCCAACCCAGTCATCAGTCTGTGTCTGAGACACAAATAACTTTCCCACAGCAGCATGTAATTTCATAACCTTTATCACTATTATATGTACCTCATATGCATCTTCGATGGTCTTTGCTCCATCTGTCTTCAGCTTTACTCCATACTGCTCAGCCTCTTTATTGGTTATCTGAACACAATCAGATTATTGTCCAATTACTGATAATACAAAAACAAAGGTTCAAGTATATGAAATGAACATAGTACAGGAAAACAACAACGCTGATTTATTCACCAACACTTCCAGTTTCTGCAGCAAATTCCACATGCATGTGTCACATCTAATTGAGAAGTAAAAACTATGCATTAATTTAATGTCTTTTCACTTCGAGTGATATTAGTGGTCCCATTCTTTCTATTGTGTTAAGCACTATTCATGCATGTGTGTGCATGTGCGTGTGTGCGTAAAGGTGGTGTTTTTATCAGGACTCCTCTGCTTTGTGCATGTGCATGTGTGTGTGTGTGTGTGTGTGTGTGTGTGTGTGTGTGTGTGTGTGTGTGTTGTATGCCATCTTTTACTGTTCTGCTTGTTATTTGCAAGTATCTGACTGAGACTTCTTCACCACATTTAATTTCTCTAAGCTAACCCAGGTGTAAAAGTTATTCCAATGCAATTACTCAGTACTGCTGTAAATAACATTTTAAATTAGATATTCAAATGTATACAATCATATAAAAACTCCCTGAATTTCATCAAAAGTGTAACTTTATAAAAATACAACAGGGGCAAAACCAAAAGTTTGGAACAAATCCATGGGTAGTGATAAGAAACTCTTGGAAGAGCTTGACAATACAAGGTCTTCAGAGAAGCCCCTCTCAGTCAAGTGTTTTGGCCCTAACTCCTGACACTCTAAGGGGCCGGGCTGCACCCAAGTCATGACTTATGGATGCCCTTGTAATGCCACCTTTTTTCTTTCTTTTTTTTCTCCAACCTGGTCCTCAGCAGGTTCGAACCCGCACCTCCAGGGTGGTCGCTACTTCAGGACTAAGTCACCTTTCTGGCAAACGTTTTTAACCACTGAGCCATCATACGCCTAGTCTGAGTAGGGAAATTTCATCTGTATGAAGTTTACTTTCATTCCTCCATGACCAGATCCAGCTGGAACTCTTTCTGCTGCTTCTGCCATTACCTTGAGAGCCCTTGTCCTATCTCTGCCAGAAATTGACAGTTGTTTCATGAGGCTGAAGGAAGATGCGCTTACAAACCCTCTTGCACCAATCTCTATGGCGAGCACTTTGGCTTGGAAGCCAGATTCTCTAAGGCTGCTGGCTAGACTATTTCTCGGTAGATGTGGGCTTCCTACATTCTGCTTTTGTATGGCACAGTGAGCTCAATCAGAATTGCTTATTTCGTTGCCTTGGAGTGGAGTACTATGTCAGGTCTCATGCTGCTCTTGCTGATGATTTCTGGGTGTTTCTTCCCCTCTGGTAGGTCAACTGTGCATTCCCAATCTTCAGCAGCATCCAGCAGCCCAAGTTTTCCATGATTTGGATGTTACAGCTGTTCCTGGTCAGACTTTTTTTTTGCCTTCTGCAGAGAGGAACTTTACTGGAACTTCTGGTGGTGTGGGTGCCCCTTGGGCAGTGCTCACCATGTGTGGAATTTTTTTTAGCACTTTTGGTTGTGCCTCCATGTGTACCGTCCTTGGCTTAGCACCACTTTGCATGAGCTGAGGACATGTTCCACTGTTTGTTTGCCATGGCAGAGTGGGCACACAGGGTCCTCTGCTTTCCCCCATTTCACCAAGTTTGTATTCATGGGAAGAAGGTCATATACATATCTGAGTATAACTATACAAACACATTTTTTCCACTGATTGGTAGAACTAACAAATAATCTTTTGTGTAGGTCACAGACCGAGGCTGAACAAAATAATGCTTGAATTGTTGAGTCCTTGTAGACTTGGACTTTTTGACTAAGTCAATTGATTCCGTTAATCAATGTTACTACTTTTAGCTCTCAATCCTTGATTTCAGCTTTTTGAAAAGACAATGAGATGGTGTTGATAACCAGTGAAAATTACTGCAACACAACAGACTGAAGACTGTTTCCCTGACTTACATAATTTCTATCAAAATAATCTCAAAACAAATATGATTCCAATAAGTCATGTGCACTGGAACACAAAAGTATTACCATCTTGCCCTTTCTGAAGTCATATCGTACTGATGCAAACTGCTTCAAAGCAAATGATCCACCAACAATACAGACCTGGAAGAAAAGAAAATGGTTCAGGGGTAATTATGGGAAAATGCAGTGTTCATGCAATTCTTGTTATTGTATCAATACAATCAGATTCACATGCATATATGGGGGTTCAAGCCCCTTCAGATGGGATTTATCAGGCCGTGGTCCACCCAGATCAGTGTACTGTGGGCTCAAAATCAAATGGATAGACTGGGATCACACAGTCAGGACCAGGGTAGGACGGGTGTGTGTGTGGAGGGGGTGGCGGGCATCCCCTTCGCATATGCATCTTAAGAGGTGTTGCTAAAATTTTCTCACCAACACTGCAGGTGTCTGCATCTTATACGCGTTGTTGATGCTCTGATTGTGAAAGGAAGGACAGATAACCCATGTTTAAAAAAGAAAAAAGATTACAGCCTTTCCATGATATAACCGAACATAGACCTCCATTGTAGCAATATCATTCTCATCACCATTCATCATCAAATATAGGAAGATATATTTTGAATGCATCAGTTTGACATGGTACAGTATATGACACCAAAATACATGTAAATACATGCTTTATATATCCTGTATGTTTATCCACACGCATACATGTGGGTATTCGTGGACGCATCAAGCTGATCATGCTTCGTGAAACTGAAACTAGATGGGTAAGCTGTATAAATTTATATGAATCCGCCCATTCAACTTAAGTCGTATTTGTTAAATGTAATGAGCTTGTTGCCTCTCAAATGTGATCAATAAATAATGGCTTACAACAAAAGGAATTCCAAACCGAATGAAACGCCTTCGAGTTACTTGTCGATACCAGTCCACAATAGCCGCCATGTTCACCTTGCTGGAAGACAATTATGAAATGCTTTTTGATTGGTCATTGGCAAGATTCATGTTCAATGAAAAGGCATGGACCATTTTTTCAGGGCATTCACTCTCAACAAACAACGACTAGAGTTGTCCGTCCTTCAAGTGGAGTTGTGAGGTACGTGATGGTTATAATGCAAGGCAGATAGATGAAGTTAATGTTTTCATCATCTTTTACTCAAAAGTAGTACTCTCTAAGAAATACCAACACATAGCGCCAGCAGGAAAATAGTATAATTGCTGTTACCAGTTTTAGAGGCCCAACTGGAAGTCAGTGTGTGAACAGTGTTTTTCAGCCCAAAGTGACAAGACGACAAAATTCTTTATTTTCGAGGGTAATAGATAAGCACTGGCGCGCTTTTTTTAATTTTTTACATCCAGTCCCGCCCTGAAACAGAGTCTACACTGCACAGTGCTACATATATGTCACAGCATGCACTACACAATACTACATAAAGTCATAACATGCGTACATAATACTAATTACTACATAAAGGCATAAACATTATGATAAAAAGACACACACACGCACAGGCACAGGCACAAGCATGATGTTAATAAAATACATAGGAAAAAGAACCATAGAGAACACACACACATACACACGTACCTCACAACCTCTTTAGACTTTTTCTTATAATATACTTTTCCTCTGATACATAACATGAACTTTTTTTCTTCTTTTTTTTTACACTAATATTCACATGCATTCCCTTTCCTTTATACACTACTTTACTCCTTTCCATCTAAAAACACTTATAGTAAATAGACGTTAAACTGAAGAAAACGTTGCCACTCAAGGAATATGTGTTAACATGCATATGTGCATCGCATGTGCATATATCCTGACACTGACAGTCTTAAAACCCCATGTAGCAGAAAAAGTCAGGATGTATCTTGGGCAAGGCAACACACTAAATCACATTCTCTCCCACATAGTCCAGACAGCAGTTGCCTCCTCTGCTATCCTGATGGTCTGTTGGACATATAACTATCATAAATATGTGTGTGTGCACATGCACGCACACACATTTGCACGCTTTTTTGAGTATGTGCGGGTGTGCACAAGTTTGCTGAATGTGGCACATTTTTTTCATATTCTAATCAATTGCCTTCTATTCATCTTTTATTTTTGTCATTTAATGATTTAATGCACTTATGTGTTTGCCACCTGACAACATCAAATTAATGACAATTAATTGCATCACTGTATTTGTAGTTTGTTTCTTATTTTTATGTTTCGCTTATACTCTGCTAACTATGCCAGTGTCACTACCTGAATACTTTGAAAATGTTTTTCTGTTCACACAGGTATTTTCTGCAAAAGTGGCATGGCAAGCTGAGCAATCCAGATGTACTAGTAAAATCACAAAAATCAACAATGGATCGGTGTTTACTGCTTCTGGGAGGGAGAAAACCATTCCAGCAGTATGTTTCAGTGATCATCAAGCAACAGATCTTGCTTTGCTCTTCCTCATCGGACAGGGACAAGCATTCTGTCAGTGAAAGGCATGAAAGGGAAACAAGTGAACCACAATCTGCAAGACCAGGAAAGATGACGAAGTGGATCCCAGGTCGAAGGAGGTCACCACTTTCACCTTCAGCCAGGCTCTTTGCAGCATTATCAGAAGCAGAAGTGTCACATGAACCTCAGCAGTCAAGTGTGCTGTCAAACATTCAAAGGTCAGATTCAGAGGCAAAGATTTCTGAGCCAATTGTTCAAAGTAGTGCTGTTTCTGATTGTGACACGCCTGTTCAGCCACCAAAGAATGGCAGTGTTGCAGTTGAAAAAGAACTGTCTCCATCATCAGAGAATGGAAACCATGAAGAAAAGCAAAAAGAACTTGGCAGTGGTCTGAGAAGAAATCTTTCCCCATTGAAACGTTTTTCAGAGATGATTCCAGAAAACTATTGGAATGATGATAAAGGTGGTTTATCTGTTAAACAAGATCTGGATGACTTGATCAAGTCTGATGAATCATTAAAGAAGTAAACACACTCATAATAACAGGTGGACTGTATAAGTGCCAACACAGTCCATACTTGCAATTTTGATAATTCATTGTGATTGTGATTATGGCTTGTCAGCCAAATCTCAAGATGGTGTTTCAGTGATTTTGTTTTGCCTATGTCTACAGGTACATGTGTACATTAAATGTGTCAAATACTGTGGATCTGTATGAAGTAACCCTGTTTTATAAGTTTGGGAATTATTTCATGAGCTTTTATGTGTGCTTAAAACATTTCTTTTGTGAAGATTTTTAGGTTGTAGATTTTTATTCTGAAAATGTGTCTCCAAATATGGATTGTATAATACACCCCTGAGCAATTAACGTGTTCAGTTTTGTTGTCATTGTTTATAAATAAACTCGACAGAAGGGAACAGTCATTTCGTTGTTGACACTGCACATTTCTCCTCTGTTATGTTATATATATATATGAATATATATGACCTGTGGCTTTACTTTGCAGATGAAGATCTTGGGAAGGGTTGTGGGTTGTGTAGCCAGGTGCAAGCATGCTCTCTCTCTCTCTCTCTCTCTCTCTCTCAAAATGTATGTTAAAATTACAAACAATGATGGACAACTTTGTTTAAAATTTGTTTCCAATGGGGATCCTTTGATGTTCCAAGCTTTTGTGTAGGTGGTTTCTACGGGAATATACGTGAATGAAGATGGTCTGTAGACAGAAGCCATCTTGATGAAAGCTTGGATAACTGAAGAGTCTCTGTTCGAAAAGTTGCTTTGGAGATTTTTTTTAAAAGCAGTTATGTCCACAAATTGTGTGCAAGAGATATGCCAACCTGGAGTGAGAATTTTTTAACAGAAGTTAATATTGATGATGCAGTGGTCTAGTGGTCATGCACCCAACTTTGAAGTGGGCGTCCATGGGTTCTAGTTCAATACATGTTTGGGCCTGAATTTTTACTGCCCCCTCCACAAGACATTGAAAGGTGTTCTGGATGCTATATAGTCTTGTGGATGACAAGGCAAATCAAGCTCCCACTTGCATCATGCATTCAGCAAACAATAAAGAACTCTGGCAAAATCATGTAGAAAATCCATAAACTTCCAAGCAAACTTGGAGAAAAAGGGGCACTGTACAGTGGTGACATGCTCAACCAAGGGAAAACAGCCCATATTTCACGCAAATTAATCTATTGTGATGTAAATTGATATTCAATACAATACTATATATGTGGGTTTTTTGTTTGTTTGTACTGTTTCACATAAAAATTTGCATTCTACAGAATGTTAGTAAATCCTTCAATGCAATCAGTCTGGGGGGGCCCAATTACTATAAGAGACACATGCACAAACAAGTATCCATCCATCAACTTAGCCTCTCAATCATTCCCATCTACCAGATGCAGAAGCATTTTCTAGGCATGCCAAGACTTAAAAACAAAGTTTAAGATGCATGAAATGAACCCCCACCACACAGCTACATATATCCAGGAAGAATTTCCAACTTTTCAAGTCAATGATGAACTTTTTAGCAACACTTGGCTCCTGTCGTTCCTTCAACTATCTATCTGATCTTCCTGATAGATTCTGTTAGTTCGTTGATCAGACATTTTCAGATATTCAGTGAGCTGGATTCCACTAATTCTGATACTGACGTTCACTCAGATACTTCCAATGGTGTCCCCTTGAATGCTTTTGAACAAGTCTCTGAGAACACAATTCTTGAGCTGTTTGATGAGTACCCACTTAGATGCTGTGGTCTACATCATCTGCTCGCCGATCTGTTCAAACTGTGCTGGCATGGTCTTCTTCCATTAATCACAAAGAGTGCATATAAACATCTCTTTGTCTACAGATTCTTTTCCTGACGATCTTAAATATGCCCTAGTCACTCCCTTACTCAAGAAACCTGGTCTTGACAAGGAAATCCTTAAAAAAAAAAAACTACAGACCTATTTCAAATGTACCTTTTTTGTCAAAATTACTTGAAACCATCATTCTTCGGCAGCTCCTCAGTCATTTATCATCCAGTGACCTTCAGGTGTTTCAGTCTGCAAACAGACCGTATCAGAGTACAGAGACAGCCCTCTTACACATATCCAACACATTACTGTCCTGTGTAGACAACAGAGTTGTCTCAGTTCTGTGTCTGCTTGATCTATCTGTAGCATTCAACACAATAGATCATGATATTCTTCTCAACAGTCTTCATCATACTTTTGGAATCTCTGGCACAGCTCTCAATTGGTTTGAATTGTATCTCTCCAATCACACTCAAAATGTGCTATTTCCAGTTCTCATTCTGAATCCTGACCTCTTTCAGTTTGACATGGCCTGTCTCAAGGTTCGGTTTTTGGTCCAATATTATTTAGTCTGTACACTCAGCCACTGTCCAATATCTTCAGACAACATCAATGTGACACACGTTTGCAGATGACACCCAACTCACCAAAGCTTCTTCCCCAAATTCTTTTGCTATCCTCTGCAAAAACAAAGATGTGCATTGTTGCTGTGAAGGAGTGGATGCTGGCAAACAAGCTTAAACTGAATGACATCAACACAGAAGCCACACTTATAGGTTCTAAGTCATATTTCAGACTATACCTCGACTGTCTGCAATACTAATATCAACTTTTGAAATTCTGTCAGAAGCCTGGGTGCATTTTTTGATTCAGCTCTGTCCATGAACAACCATGTAATTCATGCAAAACTACAAACTTCCAACTGAGGAAAATCAGAACTATTTAACCATACCTAACTATTAAAGTGACCACTCAGCTTATTTGTTCCTTGATCCTTAGTTGCATTGACTACTGCAATTCACTACTTGCTGGTCTGCCTTCTGATATGTTGTCATTTCTTCAGATGATTTTGAACAATGATGCAAGAATAATTTTCAGAAGGTCAAAAACGGATCACATTACCCCACTTTTACATCAACTTCATTGGTTACCCATCCAATACAGAATTCAGTACAAAATCACCATATTGGCTTATTGCCACTTTAAAGGATCTCTACCATCTTACTTATCTTCTGTCCTTTATACTTGCACCCCTTCCCATTCTCTCAGGTCTTCTGCTGAAAAGCTCCTTCATCTTCAAAGACATTTAGCCAAATGGCCTTCCAGTATCAAGCACCTTCTGTCTGGAATTCTCTTTCTCTGGATCTCTGTCACTTACTAACACTGTCCTCTTTCAAAACAAACTTAAAAACCCACCTGTTCAAACAGGCCTGGATGTGATGAATTATAGCTGATTGCTTTCTTCCACCTCATACCTACCCCATTTTACCCTTTACTGAAATCATCCTGTAGTGCGTGTCTGTGGGTGGGCATTTGTACACGAGCATGTACGTGCATGTGTTTATGCATGTGCAGGACATTTTTTTGTCGTGTGTGTGTGTGTGTGATGATATTTGCAATTTGTGGTATTGGCTTAGTGTATATATGTGTTACAACACATATGTTATTTTTTATTGTGCAGAGGTATGTTATTATGGACTATAGTGTATGTATTGATTCGTGTGAGGTGCTTCAAGCTCATTGTATGAGGTTTGTGCCATATAAGTACTATCTATTGTCTCTATTGTCTGGTTTGCCTACTTCATCCATTCAGTCCCTTCAGCGCATACAAAACTCTGCTGCCCGACTCATCCTCAGAAAGAAAAGATCTGAGCACATCACTCCTCTTTTGCAACATCTCCACTGGCTCCCTGTCTCACACAGAATGAAGTACAAGATCAACACTCTATGTTATAAATGTATTCACAAATCAGCCCCTTCCTGTCTCTGTGGCTGCCTTCACCTCTACATTCCATCTCGCTCACTACAATCAGCTTCGG
The DNA here is from genome assembly GCF_041734735.1 of Babylonia areolata. NCBI lineage: Eukaryota > Metazoa > Mollusca > Gastropoda > Neogastropoda > Buccinidae > Babylonia > Babylonia areolata. The sequence goes on from NC_134879.1 coordinate 31,369,620, forward strand.
ATCCACTCTGTTTACGCATACCCAGATTCAAACTCTTGACTGTTGGCCGCCATTCTTTCTCTGTCTCTGGACCTTGCAATTGGAATGAACTCCCTCTTTCGCTTCGTCAAGTCTCCACACAGCTCTTTCAAGTCTGGTCTTAAAACCCACCTCTTCCCAAAATAGCCTCCCTTCCCTGCCTCTTCCTTGTCTTCAGTTTCTCCAGTTTAAGAGTTATGCATGTGTGTGAATGACTGGTGCGAAAGCGCTTTGATTTGTCTATGCACAAGATTCAGCGCTATATAAATACCATTATTATTATTATTATTATCATTATTGTATGTCTGTTGACACCTACATTTTCGAGCTCATTGTATGAGGTTTGTGCCATATAAGTACTATCTATTATCATTATTATATGTCTGTTGACACCTACATAACCTATCTTCATCACTACTTGACTGATCTCCACACCCATCTACACACATATCTTTTTTAAGTCAGTTGACAACTGTATTCATATTCATAGTACTCTTTCCCCATAGCTTGAAATAGTCTTTTAATGTTGAGAAAGATACTGCATGGCATACATCCCACCGCCAGTGCCTCCTAATTCACAGTTAGACTGAAACTGGATCCTCAAAAGCTTCAGTATTGCCATCAAAGGCACTATGCAGAAGAATGGTGGGTGGACTGGTAGACATCACAAGCAAAAGGCTGAAGGAACCATCGTTGGCAGGATGATAATTATGAATAAGACCTTTAAAATCACCCCTTTATGATATGGTAAGTAAAGTGAGAGGCCAAAGGTCAAGTTCATTATTTGGCAAAATAGAAAAAGCCTGTTAGAGACCATATCCTACATCCAAACCATATCTTTAATCAAACTTTGTCTTGTGACAATTTATGGGAACAGCATGATCCTTGAAGAAATTAATAATCAGAGTTTAGGTCAAGGTGACAACCTGGCATATAATATTGTTTGGAAACTTTCTATGTGCAAGAGAGAGAAGGTCCTCAATATAATCCTTAGCAAACTTGTACAATGTATGGTCACAGTGAAAACAAAACTGAAAAGAAATTGTCAGAAAAGAAAGTCAAGGTTACAACATGACCTACTGGGAAAAAATAATGTAAAACTGTGATGGAACTTACTATTTTTTGCACCCAATTTTAATTCAGCGTTATGTATCACATTGTGTATTGTTTATGCCAGAAGACCAGTGCTTTGTAAATTTAGAAGTCAGTCATATCAGTGTATCTTCTTGCCAGATCACCTGTTTTGCAAACTTTTTTTGTGTGTGTGTGTGTGTTGTTTCTTCTTCTTCATGATCCCTTTGTTAGATTTGTGAACATCACAGGTGAGTCTTGAAGACCTTGCCTTTCATGTCCCAATACTTAAAACCCCCAGAATGATAAATAAATCGCTGTATTTGTCCTCATCAGTTGGGCCTGTATAACATGGATTTGGTTTTGATGTCTTCGTAGTTCTATCATTCCAACAATGCTTCAACTGGGTGCCGGTTTCAATTATGATTTGATTGATTAACCAGTGTTTTTGGATGCATTTTAATCCTGGAGCACATCACGCATTGCTGACTAAGCTAAAAACATGAGCAAATTCATCAGACTTGGGTAAGTTGCACACATATGTCTGCACATGTGCCAAAATCATGGTCAAACGACTGTAGTGGTAGTAGTAGGTCAGGTACAAAAGAAAGCTTTGAAGCTTATAAACGGTCCCTTCTTTGATCTCATGACACATTCTGTTACAGACTTTGGTCAAGGTTCGACGCTTCGTTTACATTTTATTTATTCATCAAACTCTCAAAAAAATAATTAGGAATTTTGAAAAATTGTCCAGTTGAATGAGTTAGTTGATGGTGCTTTTTTTAAATGCAGTGGCAGTTGATTCCATACATTCGTAAGTCTGTTACTGAAGCAAAACTTTCTTGTGTTAGTATTTGAACGTTGTACAAAAAATTTTCCATCAGTATTTCTTGTGGACCTGTACTGAGGTGTAGAGAAGAACTGATCCCAAGATACATCAACATGACCATTGAAAAGTTTATGTTTCAATGAGATCACCACGGGAAAATAATTTTAAAGTTTTTTTAAAGTTAATCATTATAAAACATGAGCCTGCATTTTTGTACCAGCTTTGTGGCTCTTCTCTGTACCCTCTCAAGCGGCTCGTCCAGAAACGCCTGTGCCGTCTATACTGGAGGTATATAGAAGACCTCATCACAGACACCCCAGGCCAAACCGCACCAAAAAAGAATTTCTGGAGCTTTATTAAAGCAAAAAGGACTGAAGGCTCTGGCGTCTCTGCTCTCAAAGATGCAGGAAGGCTTATCACTGACCCAAAGGAACAAGCTCAAGTCCTGAACAAACAGTTTCAGTCTGTCTTCGACTGCAAGGAAGATATCACAGCCGATGACTTCAACCAACGATGCCCCTTACCACCTGAACTACCCCACTACCCCACATGCAACAACATCAACATCACAGAGGAAGGAGTAAGAAAGCTGCTTCTCAGACTGAACCCCAACAAAGCCTGTGGACCTGATGGCATCACAACCAGGCTCCTAAAGACAGTTGCTGAGGAGATTGCTCCAGCCTTCACCTTGCTCTTCTGCAGTTCCTTCAACACTAGAACACTGCCACGCTACTTGAAGCAGGCTTACATCACACCTGTCTCCAAGAAGGGAGAATGTTACAAGGCAGAGAACTATTGACCAATCGCCCTCACATGTGTAGCCTGCAAAATGATGGAGCACATTGTCACCAGCCACATCATGACGTACCTGGAGAGCAATAGTATCCTCTGCCCAGAACAGCATGGCTTCCGAAGAGGACAATCTTGTGAAACACGGCTGCTCAGATACATTGATGAAACCACAAATGAGCTGGAAAAAGGAAGCCAAGTGGATACAATTGTCCTCGACTTCTCCAAAGCCTTTGACAAGGTCAGCCACGCCCTGCTTGTCCATAAATTACAGTGCTATGGAATTAGAGGTCAGCTCAACACCTGGATCAAAAGCTTTCTTGAGGACAGGCAGCAAGCAGTTGTGGTGGAGGGAGTCGCCTCAGAATACATTCCAGTCAACTCAGGTGTTCCCCAGGGCTCGGTCCTCGGCCCTTGTCTCTTCCTTCTCTACATCATTGACCTCCCAAATACCATCAAATCTAAGGCCAGATTATTTGCAGACAACACCATGTGCAACAAAATAATCAAGAAGGAAGCTGACTAGCACACACTCCGAGAAGACCTAATTTCCCTTTCCATCTGGAAGAAACAGTGGGCCATGCAATTCCACCCACAAAAGTGCTCCACCCTGAGTGTCAGTAGAAAGAGGAAAAGATCGCACCAAACTACAAACTCCATGGCCATCCACTTAAAAATGTCAACACCACAAAATATCTTGGTGTGAATATCCAAGACGACCTGCGCTGGGGATCCAACATCAATTCTACAAACTACAAAGCCAACAAGACCTTAGGCTTTCTCTGGCATAACTTGAAGATAGGAAACAAGAAGACAATCGAAACTGTGTACAAAGCCCTTGTTCAACCTATCCTTGAGTATGCTGCATCTGTGTGGGATCCCTATACAGCCAGTGACATCCACTCTATCAAAAAGGTCCGATGCCAAGCAGCAAGATGGGTCACAAACTGATATCGACAGACGTCTTGTGTCAGCTCCATCCTTAGCTCCCTCAGCTGGTACCGTCTACAAGTCAGACAGAAAAAATATCGCCTGGAGATGTTTTACAAGTTCCACCATGGTCTCATCTCCATCAACTCAGTCTGCCTACCAACACCATCAGACAGCAGGATGAGCTCCAGGAAAAACAACACCTGCAACTAAGACATACCTGCCTGCAGGACGCAGTACAGACAGATGTTTTCTTCCCCTGTAGCATCCCGGAATGGAATACACTGCCCCAGGAGGTTTTCACAGCTGAGTCGCTGGACTGCTTAAAGTCTAGACTTGACTCCTGTCCTCCAACACCTCTGTTTAGGTCCCCACCACACCCCACCAGCCAGCAAGTCCACCAACCCCCACTTTTTTCTTTCTTTTTTTCCACAGGTAAGTAGTGTCATAGAAGGCTAGGGCTGTGCCAGTCTGGTGTATTCCTGGGGACCACTACGGTAGCTGGATTGGCCTAGCTGGAAATGCAAATTCACCAGTGGACTGCGCCCCATCTCCCATATCAGTTAACAGAACATCCCTCTGTAGCCCAGCTAAATTGCACCCAACAGCAATTCGGGTCTCACAACACAATTTTCATCCGCACACTGAAGTTAGTCGTTATGTGGAAGAAGAAGATGACCCGCAATGATTGTTGCTTCAGATAAGGGCACCTCATATTATTTCCATACTCCAGTGAGATTGCACCAGAGCTTTACATAGTTTTACAAAAATATCACGGTCAAGATAGAAGTTCTTTTGATTATTCCAATCATTTGATTTACTTTATTTTGTGCAGTTATGAATATGTAGGTCAAATGAATGATTACTATCAAAAGTGACTCCTAAGTCTTTTTCATTATCACATGATTTTACTATGGTTGTTGTGTTATTCATCATTACTTGACTGATCACCACCACACCCACACGACTGGGCAAGGTTAACTATAGACTGAGAAGTCTGGTACGTTTTATTATCGGATTTAAATGGGGTCTAAAAGGGGAAACAATTATTGCACTGCCAGTCACTGTAACTGTGTTGGCCAATTTCATCACTATTCACTTTCAGTTTATCACTATTCACTTTCAGTTTCAACACACCTTATGAAATTTCAATCAATAAATAATAATCTTCTACCGGCGTACATTGTTAAGGTGTCAATATTTAAATCCCAGATGCAATATTATAACTTTGTCTAGTTTACACGATTAAGCATAATATTCTGACATCTTGTTGCGAATGGATGACTTCCGCTATATTCGATAGGAACCTTCTATCATGGGCATGGGCAAGGGTCTGCGTTCTGTTGTGTGGTGGAAAATCGAGTTTTGAGTTCGCGGGAACCCGTGGTCAATTTTTGTAGACCCCGTACTCCGGTTATCAGCCATTCAAGATGGCGGCCACTTGCGTATTATTCTTGTATACGCTCTACACATAATCGAATTTACTTCTGCATTCATACCTTCAATATCTTAATAATAGAGGAACGAAACGGTTGAGACAACTGAACTGTAACCATCGGGAAACTGTGGTGTGGATTATGTTTACTTTTAATTTTCAGAAAGACGTCAAATTGCGTGTGGCTGTGAGTGTAAATATTGTGTGTGTGCGTGCTTCCGAAGTTGAATTGCTTCACGGCCACGCGAGTGTCTTGAACGTTGGTTTTGTTTGATGTGATATTTTTTGTCGATCGAACCAATCGCGTTTGTTTTATTGAAACATGGCGGATACACGACGAAGGGTGAAGCTCTACATGTTGAATGAAGACCGCCAGTGGGATGACAGAGGAACAGGCCATGTGTCGTCGGCGTACGTCGAGCGTTTGAGAGGAATGTCCCTGCTGGTGCGATCCGAAACTGATGGTAAGTACACATTAGTAGGGTCATTTTCAGTCCACAAGTGTGAAAAGGAATTAAAAAAAAAATTAAAAAAAGAAAGAAAAAAAAGAGTGTTATTTGACTAAGTCTCAAATGAATCCAGAGAGTGACCCTATTTCAGTATTCGAACTATTTCACCTCGCTCTGTTCCATTCCTTCGACACACTTTTGTTCTCACGTACAGAGCTAGTTTACAGTTACACAGTAAATTCACTGGAGTACATGATTGAAAAACAAAGCACATTATCTTTGAAGATAATGTTGTGGATATGGCATATGGACCCTGACAAACCATCTGTAGAATCGGTTTATAATGCACCTGAAAGTGAAAGTCCGAACTGTAATCATTGTCTTGAGTATGGCCCCATCCCCCACCCCTCTCTTGTATTACACTCAGCGCAAAATCAATAATTGATTAACACAAACGCACAGAGTGTAACTCTTAAGAATAAAGTAAAAATGAATAAAGTAAAAGGGAGAGAGAGATTCAAAAGGTCAGTCAAACACTTGTTACAAAAAAGAGACATACTGACTTAAAGTTGTGTACTTTGTGAATGGAGAGAGTTACATTGTACCACTCTTTACTATTTATTAATCATTTCATCTCCTGGCCTCATTGTTTGTTAATTAAGATGCACACAGCTAGAGGAAAAGTGGCTATTACGGTATTAGTTTGTTCTTTAGTTTAACGTCTTTTCACTGTAAGTGATACTTACTTACTTGTACTTGTACTTGTATATTGCGGTGTTGAAGGCCTAACCGGCCTGTTCACCGATCCAGAAATATCTCTCACTTATTATGCAGCATGCGTGGCATATTAATGGTGACAGGCTGGGTCGTACAGTGTAGGCAGGCTCTTCCAATGCGTGTCCAGTCTGTTTTTAAAGGCGTTTACTGATGGGGCGGTCACCACACTATCAGGGAGGCCATTCCAAACAGTGACGACTCTCTGGGAAAAATACCCAGCACGCAAGCTCAGCCTGCAATGACCCTTGGCCAGCTTGAGGGTGTTTCCCCGGGTATCCCTGCCTTGAAAGAGGTGCAGCACGGGTCGATCTGTGTCGTATATTCCGTGTACGTACTTGTACACATCTATCATGTCACCTCTTGTTCGGCGATGTTCCAGGCTAGGCAGTCTCAGACTAGCGAGACGCTCTGGGTAGGACAGCTGCTTCAGGGAGCCTATCAGGCGGGTTGCTCGCCTCTGTACATCCTCTATGTCAGTGCGTAGACGAGGGAAGGAAAAAAATCGAGTGGGAGGAGGGGGGGGGGAATTACTGTGTACGCATAGGAGCAAGTTCATACGGTATTAGTATTATTACTAGTATTAGTGCACAGTCTACACTATGACAGTACAAATTAAACTTTGAGACAAAAGATCTTATCTCAGTCAAGATTGTTGCTGTGTTCAAGAAAATTACCACTCAGAAAATATGTTTTTAAAACAAAGACCTGTTTCAGTATTTACAGTTTTACAGTTTAATTGTTCATAAATGTTATTCTTGGGAATGCACTTATGTAGTATCTAACAGTATCTAATTAAAAATCATGACAGACACAAGACAGGTATTTTAGTTTATTAGTCCTCCAATCTGTTTAAAGTTATATGTGGTAGTTTGATGATAAAGGATTGTCGTTTTATTCAGTCATACATTACATAGATGCACAATCCGCACATACACACACACACACTTTCTCTCTCCCTCTTTCTATTTCTCTCTCTCTCTCTCTCTCTCACACACACACACACACACACACACACAATGTGTTTGTTTATTCTTATTCAGTATAAAAGGTCAGACATTAGAATAGAGAATCGAATACAATATGTCTTTATTACCAAGTGTATTGGGGTCACAAAGAATTATTGAGAGGGGGGTGTGGGGGGGATAGTACATAACAGGGTATGAACATAAATCGAAAATCATACACAAACACAGATACAGTAGAAATTAGGATACATACAAGTGCACATTAATATAAAAACTTGTGCATACTCACACATGCACGCAACACACACACACACACACACACACACAAATGCAGGAGCACACACACACACACACACACACACACACACACACACACACATTTGAACAGAAGCCGCATATTACCTGTGGATAGGGCTGATTACAAACTGTTACTGAGAATGTACTGATGTACACAGTTCGAGTCAGAAAATGAGGTATTCATTAGCCAGTCCTCTCAGATGCGTTGTACTTGAAGAACTTTCGTACTTGTAGTAGTAGAAAGAGAACTAGTACTAGTAACAGTACTTCACTACTTGCTGAACCACCGCCAGTTGAGTAATTTGCTTACATGATCACCTTCTAGTGCCAGCAGCACCACCAGCAACAGCAACATTTGGTGTATAAACTAATTAAACAGAGTGTCTGGAAAAGTCAAATAGTATGAAGATAAAATCTAAAAAAGGAACCTGTAAGTGTAATTTGTAAAATATACAATTCTTCTTTTTTTTTTTTCTTTTTTTACTTCAACAACAGTTAATAATAGTATGGGTTTTTTTTTTTTTTTTTTTTTTTAAAGATGTAATGCTCAGTAATAAAAAGAATCCAACTTCAAGGGATTTTCATCAAATCTTTGTGGAACTCAGTACTCTACTCAGTGATTATTGACTGGACACGAATCTGATTTAAACTGATCATTACAGTACAGAAAGTCCGAATCAGCTGTCACAGTGTCAGCTTTAAAGCTGTAAGTCACTAATTTAGCCTATTTAAAGACTTATTTAAGGAGAATGCTGTATTGCAGTGAATGTTCTGTGCTATGATTCGTTTTACCTATCACAGCATTTGCCGTAGTTTTTTTGTGTCAGTTTTATTAAGGGTCTCATGTGTGGGTCTTGAAATTTTGGCCAACTGTTAAAGAAATATTGTTTTAAATCATTTTGTTTTTTAATAAATTTAAAATAAAAGATTGAAGAAGAGTAACTATTTCCCTGGTATTGATTATGTTCAGAGGTTTTGTTTCCATTATTGTTGATCATGATGACTGATCATTTCATGCTTTGATAATCATGAACCACATGCATTGAGTTCTACAATTATACTTCAGTTCTACAAGTCTGCAGCTTAGTTAGGACATATGACATGAATTCATTGTAGTATCTCTGTAATAGCTGGTAATTATATGAACCCTTTTTTTTTTCTTTTAACCATTGACTAAAGTGACTTTGTAGTTTGAGTGACACATGTAGCTAGACATAGATTGTTGTATTGTAGTCAGATTGATAACTGTGAGTGTGAGTGACAGAAATGACAAGTATAAAAAGAGAAACAGAATTCAAAGTATTTATTCCTTTTGTCAAATGAATGTCATCTTTTTTTCCTCTTTCATTTTGTTTATTTTGTTTTGTTTTTTGAACTTGTGTTTACAAATTTTTGATACTATTTATAGAAGTATCAGTGTTAAAACAACAAAAATCAGAAAACTAATCTATACATTGTGAAATAATTGCGACTCTTATTTGCAGGTTCCATTTTGCTGGAGTCAAAAATCCAGCCAGACACTGCATATCAGAAGCAGCAGGTATATTTTCTTTCTTTCTTTTCATTCATCTGTTGATTGAATAGTTCTGCATTTATTCAGCTTTTACACTTTATTGAACTATGATTGATAATGAAAGTTGAAACAACAATAATATTATGTTGTTGATAAATAATAGTTCTATAGCAACTACTACTGCTAAGTACTACTAGTACTACTACTAATCATCATCATCATATCATCATTGTAAAAAGTAATAAAAGGAAGACATTCACACACTCACAAAATTAAGACATTTTTTTTCCAAAGGTTATTGTGATTGGGAGATAGGACATATCAGAGATTGGGATTTACCTTAAAATTATGCTGGTGTTTTCTGAAAAGTTGTTTGCCAGTTTTTGGTCTTTGCTTCAAAACTTATGCTTGTTTAAGAAATGATACAGCATACGAATTTGGCTTTGCCTTTAGAAATGAGTTTATGAACTGTCTGATGACATCATTGAGAGATTATAGAGAAATTTTAAAATGCTACATCGGATCCAATGTTGGTGTTTTTAGATAAGGTGATGTCTTAAATTTCATTTTCGGTTATGCTGTTGCAGTAATTTTACACACACAAACTTGCATACTCATGCAGACACACCTACACACACACACACACACACACACACACACACACACACACACACACACAAGCACACACATGAAGATGATGCAGACATGTGATGATTTTTATTTGACATTATCTGTTTCATCAGGAAACACTGATTGTGTGGTCTGAGGCTGATAACTACGACTTGGCCCTGAGCTTCCAGGAAAAAGCTGGTTGCGATGAAATTTGGGAGAAAATATGCCAGGTTAGTTGCACAGCTGATAGTGATGAGCACTTCTCCATACCATGCATGATTCAGAATGTTGTATGGATTTCCTGGTCATGCATAAGAACAGAATGCGCTGTAACTGTTGTTTGCTTGTCAATTTCAGGATGTACCCATGTCAGCTAGGACCCATAGTATGGGCCTGAAATGACATCTTCATATACACATGAAATAATGAGGGTTTTGTTCTTTTTTGTGATTGTTTTTTGCAATAAATGTATGTGTGTGAAGCAAGCCTGTGTAATGTTGCAAGAAGGTGATAGTCATCAAGTTAATGTCTGAAGAAAAATGTTTTGCTTGACATTTAAAAAAAATCAAAATAGTGCCTGTAGAACTGATATAACATAGACCAGTGTTTTATATGCATTGTTTGACTATGTTATTGAAAGACAAAAGAGAGGCTAGAAAGTGTCACAGAATAAGTTTGTGCTTCAGTTTGTGCATTTCAATCAGAGTTTACATCGTGTATTTTTTGTGGTTAGTATTGTGCAGAACGTGTCTTGTTTAGGTAACCTAGCATTATAGCAGCAAAGAGTGCTTGAATTTGTTTTTGAAAACTTGTATGCAGAGGTGCTTGTAACTTGGATGTTAGTTTGTAGTAAAGAGCATGGGTGTGTCTGTGTGCATTTGTTATGTTTGTGCCCAAAATCTGTGCGGGTGGGTGAATATCACTGTTAGTATGTGCAAGAGTACAATACATGCTTCTGGCTAATACAAGTGTGCATTATTAAAGTGTACCCCTAGCAGAATAAAAGAGAAAATTTCCACAAAGACTCCATGGGAATATACCTTACATTTTACTAGAAAGAATGAACGCATTGAATTAACTACTTCTTGTTTATTTGCAGGTTCAAGGAACCAATTCTTCAGAAAACAATACTATAAGTGTTGTTTATTCACAGGTTCAGGGTAAGGATCCGTCAGTAGACATCACCCAAGATGTGGTGGAGGAGTCAGAAGACGAACGGTTTGATGAGATGCCTGATGCTGCACCACCCATAGAGCTACCACCCTGTGAACTGAGCAAACTGGAGGAGATAGCAGAGTTGTTCAGCAGTGTTATATCATCACCCATTCGTCGTGAGAAACTGGCTGTTGCCATTGAAAATGACAGCTACATAAAAAAACTGGTTGACTTGTTTCACATGTGTGAAGATCTCGAAAACACAGAAGGACTGCATCACTTATTTGACATTTTTAAGAGTATATTTATGCTGAACAAAAATGCACTATTTGAAATCATGTTCTCAGATGATGTGATCTTCGACATTGTTGGTGTCCTGGAGTACGACCCATCTTTGCCCCAGCCTTCAAAACACAGGGACTATTTGCGGAACAAAGCAAAATTCAAGGAGGTTGTGCCAATGACAAACTTCGAACTGGAGAATAAGATTCATCAGACTTACAGAGTGCAGTATATTCAAGAAGTGATACTTCCCACTCCCTCTGTGTTTGAGGAAAACATGCTGTCTTCGTTAAGCTCCTTTGTGTTTTTCAACAAGGTGGAAATTGTCAGCATGATTCAGGTGAGTAAGAAGACAGTTTGGATATTAATGAAAAATCACCCAGAAAAACTGTAAGTAAAAATTATAAAGTAAAGGTCTGGTTATGACTTCTTGAAAATCTTGATATTGTTCTTTATTTTGTGATGCAGCACTTACATTTATTGATCCGAATAACATACTAAGTATAATGCAGTCATCCTCCCAACTCCATTTTTCTAACAAAAAAGAAACTGCACTGATACAAAACTATGACTGCACCTTTGACATGGTTTCATATCATTTTCAATCGACACATAGTGTGTTCAGTATCCTTTAGAAACAGAAAATATGTGTTTGAAACTGAGCAAAGCGTTAATGAATAAATGTGTCTTGTTTTAAAACCGACCAAAGGGTATAAATAAATGTGTCTGTTGTTCTCCACAATGATAGTTTTTTAATACCAAACTTTCAATTCATTTATTGCTGATTTATATCCAGTATAAGTGAGGAAATCAATGTGTGTGTGATCAGTTTTTCTTTGAAGCATACATGATACACAGGTGGCCATTATCAATATCATAAAAAATATATTTAAAAACCCTGTGCAAAACCAATACATAGGGTTACTGATTAGTCTAATTCTATATTTTCCCAATGAGCACAAATTGTTTTAACATAATGGTTCAGCGAGCTGTTCTGCTGAATTTTTGCTATTTTAGGTTCGCATTTTTGGCAGATGATTCAAGGACATTTGTCCAGAACAGATTAACTCTGGACCATATTTATCGGCATGTGGCCTTTGGGGGAAGTTCCAAAGAGAAGGTGCTTCCATTTGTAATTTATTTTTAAGCTTTACATATTCAGGAAAGCTCTAAAGATAGGCAGACATTTTACATTGTGAAGACAAGTGCTACCATTTGTGTGTGTGTGTGTGTGTGTGTGTGTGTGTGCTTTTCTGTGCAGATTCACAGCTAATTTTATCTGGTTTCTATTCCAAACAAACTTTTAAGGAATGAATTGAAGTTGATATTAGATATGAAAAAAATATATTTGTAAGTTTAGCAAAAGCAACCACAGGTGAGTTGGTTTGGAAAGAATATATTTTAGAACTGCTACTCTGCCTATAGGCGTTCACTTGCATTTTGCCCATATTTCTTCAAATATGTTAGTTTAAATTTGATTTCTGCTAATCTCTGAATAATTTATATTTAGTTATGCATTCTTTTTCGTCATTAGTGAACCAGATCCCCAGATTTTGGAATTTGGCAGGATTCCATTTCCAGTCCATACCTTGATGAGTTGATCAGTAATTGAGTAAGTCAGTTAGTAAGTGTTCGTTTAAGTTATAACAAGTCTCAGAAATTGTTTGGCTCTCAAACCAAATAACATTAACTATACTGTATAGTGAATTCAACTAAAGCTATATGAGTTTATCAGCATGTTTTTGTGCTGATTCTGTTTGTGTGTGAAATATTTGTGGACAACATAATGTAAAATTATTAATATTTGAATGGCAGTATCTGATCAAGGTGCATCAAGCCAACGTTCATTCAGATTACTTTCGATGCCTTTTTCTGGCAGGCTTTGTGTCAGGCTTCTTTGTGATTCAGAACTTGACTCTGACTCACATACTAAGTGTCTTGTTCAAGTTGCATGTTCAGGGAGGCCTGGCATTTGTCATAGACACTGACTAGTAAGAAAGACATGGTGAATCTCGGAAGATGCATGCACATGGTATTCTTGTTGGTGGACTGCATCTTTGTTTTCAATAGCTTTGTGTTACTATTAGCAACATTTTTAGCTTTCCAAAAAGTTTGGTGCACACAGGTTGGGCCCAAACATGCTGAACAGTTATGAGACTAGTGACAGCTATTACTAGTTGTATATACTTTTTGTAACAATGGATTTCTATGTGTGAAAGTCCGGTTGCTCCCTGGAGAGGGTGAATTGCTAGAGTGCACTGTGCAGTTGCACTCATTAAAAAAATTTCTGGCTCAAACTAGTGAAAGTATATTTAATTATTTTCCTATCAAAATAGATTTTTTGACAGAATTTGCCAGGGATACTATCATAGCCATTTATTGCAATGTTGTTGTTGTTTTTTTAATAAAGTACGGTAGTTGTATGCTAGATACAGGACCTCACTTTATATTGCTCATCCAAATGACTTAGCTGTTACACATGCACACCACTCAAGGTCTAGTGTCCAGTGGAGGGAGAGAAAATACTGATGAGCATGGGAATTGAACCTTTGTCAGTTTCTCAGATTCTCTCGCTTCCTAGATGGATGCATTATGTCTAGGCCACCACTCCGTGCAGGACCATATTCTGATATTGGGGCTGTGGTGATCAGTACAGGAACATTTTCTACAGTATCACTATCACTAGTATGTAGTATTAGCTGGTTTAAAAAAAAACTATATATATGTATATTATATATGTATAGTTACATATGTAACTTCATTTTTTTTTTATAAACTGTAAATTTATTGGTCTTAAATCTGTCTCTTTTGACTTTGGCTCTCTAGAAAAGAGTGTCTCTTCGGCTTATGTATCTCATTTCTCTTAATGTCATATCCTTTTCATTGTGCTTGCATGTTACATGTTTGTGTATGTGACTATGATTTATATTATAGTATACACCATACTTGTACATGTGTTTTACTGTAAAGTGTGTTTGTGTTTGGATGCATACACACGATATTTGTTTTGAATGTTTTTCAATGCCAAATAGATGCCAGTGTTCAGATTTGGTTCAGCACACCATGGGTAATTTGACCTGTCCACCACAAAATCAATGGGCCATTTGAAAAAATAATAGGTCAGAAAAAAAATCCATTTCAGCCTCCCCCATTAACAATCCTACATGCACCCTTCCCCACCGCGCAGTGTGTTGTTTTTTGGGGGGTTTTTCATGTGTAAATTGTCTATCACACTCTCTGGCTTCTGTGTGTGTGTGTGTGTTGTTGATGTTATGTTGACTGATGCAAAGGAAATGTTTTCTTTTAACTTTACAAACATGCATGGATGTATATATATGTATGTATATGTACAATTACCAATTACACACTATTCTGGACCAGGGGAAATAACCCAGAAACAACCACAAATCTCTCACAGGCAGACACACACGCACACACTCTCACACACACAGATACACACACGCACTCACACATAAAGGCATTGCAAACAACCACACACACACACACACACACACACACACACACACAGAAGCTAACAAACGCACCTAATCCTGAATTCCCTCTTTCCTCCTGCACATACAAATATAATAGTACACACACCCATCACAGGATATGTAATGCTCATTTCCCCTGAATTGCATAATAGTGCTCAGAGAGATGTCAGGAAACAAATTGTGCTAAAACGGAGCAGGCAGTAACTTGAATAAGTGTTCTGGGGAAGTCCGTCTACATGGTGGACCATTGTGTGGTAACGACGGCCACTTTTTTCTTTTCTTTTTTTTCATTTTTTTTTTCAGGGTTTTGTGTTTGCAGTTATGATTATTTTGCAGGGGATTGAGATAAACCTACAAAAGGCAAAAAGGCTTTTGTTCTGACTCACCCACTAAAAATCAGTAAGTGAAGTGACTTGAGTTGCTGCCACATCGTTTGGTCAGTTCAAAATTGTATTCCTTCAGTTTCTTGTCACCTCAGTGTCTGATGATCTTGTACAATTGATTATTGATAGAAAAATAATTATGTGTTAAAAAAAAAAAAAGAGGTGAATAAATAATAGATAAATACATAAAAAAACTACTACCACTACTAATAATATGTATAAGGCGCAAAAACATGATGAAGTCAACAATAAGCGTACATAAATAAATAATAATTATAGTATAAAAAAGGTAGTAGTAGTAATAATAATAATAATAAATAAATAAATAAGACAACAATGATGATAAATAAGCAAATAAATGTAAAACATGAAGACACACATTCACACATAGACCCACACATGCATAACAGATATGCACCAAACATGCAGTTTCACAGATATGAAAGCACAGTCAAATACACATAAATGTACATGAGCCCCAACACACACACACACACACACACACACACACACACATTACCCTGCACCTCCTCTACTCCCCTCCTCCACACGCTCATTTCTAGGCTACGTATTGCAGCTTCCACGGCACACACACACACACAGATGAACACTTACTTGTACAAGCACACACAAATAACGCCCATATCCCCCACTCCCAACCCCCCACACATATATACAAAGATATATATATATATATACACACCCGCATGTTCCAATATCCCATTGCTCCCACAGGGTAGGCATGCATACACTCACATACCTTATCCTCTGCCGCCCCCCCAAGCCCCCCTTCACACACACACACATACGCACATGCACAAAACTCTCCTGACACATGTGTACACTTACACCCTCGCGCATGCACAAATGCACTCAAACACACAGACCCACACATACACAAACGCACAGAGGCTGCCACTGATTGGCCGCAAGAGGAATGGGAAAAGATCTCTGATGCCAAAAACGTGGCGTCTAGTGTGTTGCTCAGTCTATTGTATTTGGAAAAGCCCACAGAGACTCTGTTCCGTTTTGAAGAAATTTGCGCAATGTTGGTTTGGAAGTGATGCCGATATTTGTTTGATTTGCAAAGCATCGTGCTCTACCTTTCATGTTAGACATACGGCCACTCCCTCTCTCTGCTTTTATTTCTTTGAGGCAGTCGATGTGATGGCCTTGTACCTGTTCTTTTTGATATTCTTTGACTTTTCTGAGGATTTCTGATTTTCCTAGATGTAGGCCGCTCGTTGGTGTTGCGTTACCAGCAAGTCTGTCAGCTCGCTCGTTTCCCTTAACACCTGCATGTCCCAGGCAGTATGACCATGTGAGTTTTTTAATCTGAAAGTTGCGCATTGCCTTAAGCCACTCTGGGCTTCCCATTCCGTTTTCAATTTTCTGTATAAGGTTTATTGAGTCGGTTAGAATCACGGCATGTTGGTTTCCGGGCGTATGGATGGACGATAGCCACTGGTGGGCATGTGTCACAGCTTCAACTTCCATCGTTAGGCTGGAGGTTGTGACTTAGTAGGCAGCATTCTCTTCCCTAATTGTTTTTCCATTTTGTTTCGCAGTGAATCCCCAACCGGATTGGTCTTTGGTGACTGAGCCATCTGTATATGATGATGTCCTCTTCTTTACTGTTTTCTTCTATGAGTAGCTTCACTTCCGCATCAGTTTTGCCCTCTGGCCATTCCCGACAATGTCTTCCTAGAGTGTGTGAAATGGCTGTGTTGAATAGATGGTTGAAGTTTTCGGGGTTTTTCTCCCATTCTTTTGTTTCTTTCAGGTCTTGTACTGTGTTGTAGTCGGCATACTAGCTGGATTGTGTCTTCTACTGTGTGTGTCTATGTGCCCAAGCAAGATGAAAATAGGGGGAGGGATTGATATTTTTTCAACCTAAGATTTCATTATTAGAATTGTTCTTATATGTATTTAATCTGCGTTGATGCTATTTGTTTTTTTTCTATAATGCATGTCAGTTGTCAGATTTTAAAAAAATTATAAAAGAAATCATTGAGATTTTGTGTCAGATTAAAAAAAAGAAAAGAAAAAGAAATAAAAATCAACAAGATTTCTTTATAAACATAACTGTGTTTTTTTCGGGTTTTTTTTGTGTGTGCTAATTTTGGTGTTATATATCATTATCAATATGATATATCATTATCAGTCTTGCCTTCATTTTATAATAAATATATATCATTTATCTTCTTTGCCCCAGTGTATGTAATATATTATTATGGTCTTTGTCATTATGCACTTTTCGTTTTAATGTGAAGCTCATCATTTTTGGTGCATGGGACACAAAAAATATTTCAGGACTCGCAGAATCATGGAAGAAAAAATCAAGAATGGCTCAAGAAAAAACATGCACTGCCAGTGGTATTCTGCATTCTTTGCAGGCTGTTTTCCTTTCAGACATAACATGATTTGGTCATCATGCACCAAAAGTGATGAGCTTTACACAAGTAATCTGTGTGACGCTTGCCTGAGAGGAAGAAATAAAGGGATTATATTGTTTTTGAGCTGTTATCCCACCTCCAGTAACAAAAGCAAAGAACTGAAAAATTACTCAGTGCCAGTCAAACCATCAAGAGCCAGAATACAGCTAATAATTGGTTTAATTTAAGAGATGTCCCTGTTGACTTTAAAATATATATCCTGAGGAAATGTAGTTTGGAATTAAATTTGAAATATCTATTCAATAAAAAGCAAACCATTAACCAAGAAACATAACAATGGGATGAATAAAACACGAGGTAAATGGTAAGTGGTGAAAGGTTCTAGTTATATGAAGTATAATGACGTGATGATGAAAAAAAAATCTCAAACAGGATTTTAACCTGTTGAACATCAATTTCATCAAAAAGCAATAACAATTGCAAATTTAAAAAATAATTTAAAATGTTTCCTTTGTTTGGTTTTGCGACATTTTGTTTTACAGTCCTGCATTTTACAGCTGTTACAGATGACAAGATGACAATGTATTCATGATTTTTTTTTTCCTCACGATTACATTGCCATTGTTTATTGAACAGGAAGATGTCAAGTTTCTGACAACACTGTTTGCTCAGCTGACGGATGATGAGACTTCAGATGAGCACAGGAGAGATCTGGTCATGTTCCTGAAAGAGTTTTGCACGTTTTCACAAACACTACAACAACCCAGCAGAGAAAATTTCTTCAAGGTAACATTGGCATTGACTGATTGCTGGTTAACCATTTGCAACTTGCTTGTTCACTGTAAGCTTTTCTTCTTTTTTTACAAATTTTGTTTTATTATTGTTGTTGTTGTTTTTGCTGAATATTTAAATATTAAAATTAAAAACGTTACGAAACTGGATAGATCTTCCAGCAGGATACAAGGTTCCTTTGGAAGTCTCTTTCACATTTAGCTTGACTTTAAGAAAGGCAATTTATTCAGTAGTTAAACATTATTTTAAGTAGGGTTTTTTGTTGTTGTTTTTGTTTTTTGTTTTTGTTTTGTTTTTTACACCAGTTTATGAATAACACCTGAATGCTTTGTTTGTACTGAATACCAATATATCTTTCTTATTGCAGTGGGCATGCTCAGTCTCACTTTCTCATCAGTTGTGTTCTCACTCGATGCTTTTAACTTATTGGCTTTGGCCTGTACTTTATTTGCCGATGTTTTCAAAGGTTGGTATGTTTTTGATGATGATGGTTTGATGCATTGTTGTGATACATTTCCAAAGTTATTTTTGCATTTGTTTCAAATTTACATGGCCATAATTTTTCAATATAAATGTTTGACTAAAGCAAAGTCTGAACTCCAAATTATAAAGTATTTTGGTTTGATTTGTTTATCTTCTGTTTTGCAGTTGTTTAACTTCTGTACATAAATGACGTACAATGATGTTTGTAGTAATATTTTTGTCTTCCTTTTATTTAGTTTGTTTTTAGGAAGAGTAAGAGAATTTGAAATTTTAATCTGATTTGTATTTTTCTTTCCAGACATTATCAAATCTTGGTATTTTGTCGACAGTTGAAATTGTTTTGGTGAGTAACACTTGTTTACACTTTTTTGCAATATAAACAACTTGATAGTAAGTGCTTTTAGTCTAAACTGTCTCCGTACATTTAAAAAAAACCAAAAACTGTAAATGTCTCCTTCATGTAATAGTAATACATTGTTCTTGGACTTTTCGTTCACTTTTCTGAGTGTAATAATTAAAGGGAAGAAAAAATTTGCATGTGAAAACTGAGTCTGTCAAATTTGGTTGATGATTTTGTGTGTTTTTGTGTTTGGTAAACTTAAAAATGGTAGGATTCCAGTACATATTGATAACATTATTATGGCCACATACAAGGTTTCACAAAATGGTCATGTGATTCATTATTGTTGACTCTCTCAAGCTGGCCTGTGGGCGCTTGTAATGAAGCCAATCATTATGACTAGAAACACGGCCTAAACACAGTAAAAGATTGGGAGAGACACGTTCGTAAGTCCGACTGTTGATTCCGTTGTCCAGCAACGAACTGAAGGAAGGTAAGCTACTCCTGAACCAGTACGTCATTCTCTACAGCAGTCGCTTCCCTTTACAGACTCATTGTATATATCATTATATATTATATTGACAAGTTGGATAACACTGATTAGTTTTGATTCTTGCCTAATGTTGTGTCCCTATGTTTCTGTCTTTTTAAACCTTTATTGGTTTCAACACACCTGGTGGATTACAGGTGGAGATTTTTCCGATCTCCTAGCATATTTGCAGACCTACCTGTGCCTGAACCCCCTTTGTGTGCATATGTATGCAGAACATCAAATGTGCACATTAAAGATTGTCTAATTCATGTTAGCTTTCAGTGGGTAATGGAAACATTATCGTACCCAGCATGCCATATCCTGGGATTTGAAGTATGGTTCTTGTGTAGATGAAAACCGTCATAAATGTGTATTCCATGATACTGTTTCATGTACGCAGTGAATGAAGTTGAAATTAATATTCTGAAATTTCCTGCTGTTTCAGGGTTTGGATGATGAGAAAATGAAGTCTGCAGCTATCGACATATTTTCTTATATTGTAGAGTTCAGTCCGTCCATGGTGCGAGAGTTTATTGTGCAAGAAACACAGGGCACAGAGGAGGTAATCTTTTCCATTTTAGTTAACAAGATAAGATATAGCTTTATTGTCTGTAACCTCACAGAAAATTGGCTTTTGGCTTGAGTACACATAATATTGAACATGGGAAGTGCAGTCACCTTTAGAACATGACCATTCATTATAAAATATGCACTACAATAACTTATTTGATAAAATCAGAGTTGACTTGTAAGAAAAGCAAGTACTTCAGTCTGAAATAAGAGGAAGTGAACATTCATTTCCAGCAACACATAAACTCATGCACTCACATATATGTATACAACCCACTCACCCCACCCAAACTGTTTCCCTCCCTCCCTCAACTGCGGGGATGCTGGGAGCTTCTTCAGAGTGAGTAATGTACCCACCTTCTAGAATTTCTGTGCTTAAAATTCCATGTTTTGGGGGTTTTTTTTTCAATTGCTCGCTCTATTTCTGTTCTTATCCTCGTCTTTCTTGTTTCTTGCCTTTTCTTTCTGCAGTCTCTTCCTATTATCTGGCCTATACTTTTATTTTTCTTTTGTGTATAACTAAGCCTTGAATATTTCTTTTTTTTTTCTGGACTTGACATTTAGGTATTTTTACTATGTTGTATTCTTTTTTTTGCGCCCAGATGTTTGCATTGCCTTTTAGCAATTTCTTGTTTGTGTAAGTGATTATTTAAAAATTTGCATATGTTTGTGTGCTTTGTGTTTGTTTATGTTCAGGTGAGTTTTTGTGTGGTCTGATGGGCTGTATGTGACAAAGAAATATCTCTGTCACTCACAGATTTCTGATTTTGTTTTGATGAAGAATGTTTTTTTATGTGAGTTAAGTATTATGTTTTTTTTATGTGAGTTAAGTATTGTTGAGGTTTTTCACCTCTTATCTTTTCAACAAATGCTTTTTTCTTATTTAGCTGACTGTGAGCACAAATCAAAAAGAAACTATAATCTGTATCAAAGAATGTAGTTAACATCATGGTTTCACAGTAAAATGAGTAGAAAAAACTTTGCGTTCAATTTGGTATTGCTGAATATTTTAAATCTTGTTTCTGATCTTTTATACAACTTTTTCTGGCAGTAGCAACAATCAGCACTTTATTTTTAATACCTGATCATGTTTTATTTTTAATACCTGATCATGAGATTGCATTGCTTAAGATTAGAAAATTGATATTTTCTTGTAACCGCATGAAATTGAAATTGAAAGTTTAAGCCCTTCCTGGTTGATCATTGCCTTTGGCAGTCTCAGAGCACATGACAAGTGTTACCTGAAGCAGTTTCTGTTGTAGTGTGCAGCGTCGGTGGCAGCTAAATAATGCAAAATGATTGGATGCACTCACATGCTTACACAACTGATACAGGTTTTCAAAAACTCAGACTTAGATTGAAAGGAGAATGAGTGGTTATGACCATGTTGATTGAAGAAATTGTCATCATTTTTTTTTCCTGATAATTTGTTTTTTTTAATTTACAGGAAGATGTTTTGATCAACCTAGTCATTGAACAGATGATCAACGATTCAGATCCAGGTGGGTTTATTTTGTCTATTACACCTGTATGATTTAAAGCATGCACATACAGTCACAAGAGACAAGAATAAGTATAATACTATGGATAGTAGTAATGTTTGGTCGTTGTGTAGATATTGCATGCTTTTTTTTCATGATTGTTTGAAAAAAGAATTTTCAACAGAAGGAAGTGTGACACCCAGAAGGAAGAAAGAAATTAAAATTAATCTGCCTCAGTTGTAAGGTTCAAGAATTTTCCATTCTTAATTGGATCCAAGTAAAGAAACAAATCTGACAGATAATCATGTGTTATTTCATGCTGGAGAAGCCTGTGAGAAATGGGCCCAGGAATTAGTGCCTCCAGGATTTGCTCAAGGGTCAGTGATGTTTTTTTGTCTTCTTTACAGAAATGCTAACAGCTTTGTTCTGCAACAGGAAAAGTCCGAACTGGTATCATCACATCACTTTGTAAGAGTTTCTGGAAATAGCATTCAGCATGATAGATCAGCATGTGTCAGACAGAATCAGCTTTCTGCCTGGTTGGTAGGGTCCCCCTGCCATCAAATCTTGCATTCTGTGCTGTACCATTGGTTCAAATCTCAGGTGGATTTTTCCACAAGGTTCATTTTGACTTCCCATATCATGTCTTATTTCTCTTCTTCTTTCCCGTCTCCATCTCTTTTATGAAGTTTCAGAGTTCAAGACTGCCAAAGTTCTTGCCATTTTGTAGCAGTATCTGTAGCGATGCACTTGTTCTCATTCATACTTGGTACATCCACACACTGTAGAGTGAAGATTGGAGACAAATGTAATGTCGATATCATATCAGCAGTTTCATGTGACTGACAGCAAACACACAAACATTGCAAAACAACAGTATCATTAGGCAGTACATGTTGCTTTACTGCTGGTGATGAGAATAATTGTTTTGGTGCAATCCCTTCAATCAATTAATTAAATCGCTTTAAAATCATCATAAAAATACAAGGAAAAATTGGCTTGTGGGTTTAAAGACGGCATGAGCTAGTACAGTTGTACAGTGGCAAAATGAAGTTTTACATACATGACATTGTAAAAGTTTGGTACATTCAAAGTGTAGAAAGGGACATGGCATAAAAAAAACCACCACCAAAAAAAAAAGAGAGAAGTTTTTTCTCTCTCACATAAACTCTTCAACCAGCCCCAGGTCAACCTCTGCCCTCCCACTTCTCTCTTTACCACCCCACCCATGGGCCACATTCCACTGCCACCTCTTGCACCTCACACTCAAATTTCATTCTCTCACATTCTAGAATTTTCAAAGTTGAAATACATCAGTAATACTACTGTGACCCCTTAGAATTAATGAACACAGATTTTCCACTTAAACAAAACAAAAAAACCTAAATGAGCAGACCTGTAAGGACAGTAAAGTGAGTTCATTGACGATATCTTCTTCTTCGTTCGTGGGCTGCAGCTCCCTCGTTCACTCGTATGTACACAAGTGGGTTATGTGTAAGACTGTTTTTACCCTACCATGAAGGCAGCCATTCTCCGCTTTTGGGGGTGTGCATGCTGGGTATATTCTTGTTTCCATAATCCACCAAACGCTGACATGGATTATGGGATCTTTAACGTGCGTTGTTGATCTTCTGCTTGCGTATACACACGAAGGGGGTTCAGGCACAAGCCGGTCTGCACATATGTTGACCTGGGAGATCAGAAAAGTCTCCACCTTTTACCCACCAGTCGCCATTACAGAGATTAGAACTTGGGGACCCTCAGATTGAAAGTCAAACGCTTAAACCACTCGGCTATTGCGCCCCATTGATGGCATGTTTTATGTTGCAGAGCTGGGTGGGGCCATGCAGCTGATTGGCATCTTGCGTCTACTGCTGGACCCAGAGAACATGCTGGCCACTGCCAATGTAAGTTTTGTCTTGTCACTATTCAAACAGCAGGAATCATTTCACTTTGCTTGTCAGTTTTTTTCTCCTTGTTAACTGTCTGAAATCATTTAGAACTTTACAATAGCAAGTGTATACTTGTAAGTGTTGAACATTTAGGAAGTGATTCATGGTTTGGTGAATGATTTGCGATTATTTTTCCCTCAGGATGAAAGTCTGAGGGTTGCATTAACTACTTATTCAAAGGTCTTCAGGTTGTTTAACTGTTTTTAGGACTGTGTTTGGAGGTTCAGTAACAATCATTATGACAGAAGTTTTATTGAAAGTGGGTGGGGGGTGGGAATGCTCTCAAGATGCTAGCAGCTTGTCAAGATTATTATGCATGATTATTTGTATTTTGTGCACATGGATGTTTGAAAGATATGGAAAGAGCACATATTTTGCTCACATTATTATAAATTTGTAATTTTTCTGTTTTGGTATTACTTTTTTTCTTAAGTATCTTTTTGGATGCTGCTGTGGCTGATAACTCTTCTTTTTTTTTCTTTTTTTTTGTTGTTGTCTCCCTTGTTTTACGTATCGTCTGTTTCAGTTGAAACTTTTGATCTAATTCTTTTTTTTTTTTTTCTGGAAATTCTTTGTCAGATTTATTGCAAAGAGAGGTTTGAACACATTCGAATATTAAATTTGATGTTTGATCTTCTTGTTTTATAGTTTTTGATTAATGGTGGCTTTTTTTTTGCTTGGACAATACAATTATTGGCTAACTGAACTGGTGTAACAGATGTTGGCTCACAGAACTAGTGTAAGAGTTACTGGCTTAGCAAACTGGTGTAAGAGTTACAGGCTTTGTGAACTGGTGCAACATTGTGCAGAAAACAGAGAAGGCAGAGTTCCTGACCTTTTTCTACAAGAACAGTATTCACGTCTTGACAGCTCCACTTTTTGCCGTCACTGCTGATGAGAAACCAAGCAGAGGTAAGGAGATTCAGGTCACTGGGTTTTACATAATATGTATTTCGGAAAGACTTAAACTGTTACAGAATGTTTTTGAAAAGTATTTTGAAGTGTTTGCCAAAAGACATGGCACAACAGGAATCAGTTTACAAAACAGCGTAGACATAATATGTTCTGATTGATATGACACCTATTACTATGTGGTTTATTCAAGAATTTGCAATCTTCTGCTGCTGATTTTTGCGTTCCTAAATTCAACAGAGAGAAAACCCAGTGGGAGAGCTTTTAGTTCTTTACCTTCACAAAAATAGGATTCACTCACAGTCCGTCACGGTCCCTCACTCACATCCTTTGTGGATGTATTAAGCACTTCACTTCCCTGCTAAGGTTAGCATATTCATGCAGAATATGTCTAAGGCAGATCATGTCTTGTCTTTAAGGTGACAGGAGCGGGTATCAACATTGAAGGATCAGTTTGGTCTTGGCTTTGGTTCAAGATGTCAACATAAATAATCATTTATTTGTGCTTTTAAAAACATTTTGCTAACTTCAGTAAATTTTAACATACAGATGCATTGATAAAAGTTCTGATTTTGAGAAGCCTGTGAGTGTTTTCTCCCCCTCCACAATGCCTTGAGTGGTGATCTGGATGCTAGTCATTCGGTTCACATGATAAATCGAGGTCCCATGTGCATGCACTTAGTTCACAAAAAGAAAAAGAAAAAAAGCACAGCAATAACAGAATTGTCCCAGGCAAAATTCTGTAGTAATATGCACTCTGATAGGCATGTGAATGTGTGCATTACTGAGTGGCACTGGAAACGAATGATGAGCACCTTAGGAAGTTCTCTGTCAGCTCTACCCAGGCTGACATCCTGTTGTGGAAATGACTCTGCAAAGCACTTTGAGCTTGATCTCTCATCAAAGATAGGCGCTGTATTATTATCAGTGATAAAAGACTGGCTGCCTGTTGTTCAGATGACTGGACAGGTACAAAATAAGTATCTGTTATGAAAGACTGGATGCATGTTTTTCAGTTGACTCAGTAGGTGCTGTATAAGTATCAGTTTATAAAAGATCGGCTGCATGTTGTCCAGATGACTAGATAAGTGTTGTGAAAGAATCAGTGATAAAAGACATGACTAGACGGGCACCATGAAAGTATCAGTGATGAAAGACTGGCTGCATGTTGTTCAGATCACCAGATAGGTGCTAAGTATCAGTGATAAAAGACTGGCTCCATGTTGTCCAGATCACTAGATAGGCACTATGTAAGTATCAGTGATAAAAGACTGGTTGCATGTTGTCCAGATCACTAGATAGGTG
The DNA here is from genome assembly GCF_041734735.1 of Babylonia areolata. NCBI lineage: Eukaryota > Metazoa > Mollusca > Gastropoda > Neogastropoda > Buccinidae > Babylonia > Babylonia areolata. Next base: position 31,395,382 of record NC_134879.1, read on the forward strand.
CTAAGTATCAGTGATAAAAGACTGGCTGCATGTTGTCCAGATCACCAGATAGGTGCTCAGTATCAGTGATAAAAGACTGGCTACATGTCCACGACTAGATGGGCGCTATGTCAATATCAGTGATAAAAGACCAGCTGCATGTTGTCTAGATGACTAGATAGGCGCTTTGTAAGTATAAGTGATAAAAGACTGGCTGCGTTTTGTCCAGATGACTAGATAGGCGCTTTGTAAGTATAAGTGATAAAAGACTGGCTGCATGTTTCCCAGATGACTAGATAGGCTCTATGTAATTATCAGTGATAAAAGACTGGTTGCATGTTGTCCAGATCACTAGATAGGCACTATGTAAGTATCAGTGATAAAAGACTGGTTGCATGTTGTCCAGATGACTACCAGACGGCTCAGCTGCTGAGCCTGATCCTGGAGTTGCTGTCATTCTGTGCGGAGCACCACACGTACCACATCAAGCACTTCATCATCAGCAGGGACCTCCTCAGCAGGGTCGTCGTGCTGCTGGCATCCAGGCATTCCTTCCTTGTTCTCTGTGAGTTTGAGGGTTGTTGTTGTTCTTCTTCTTGTTTTGTCCTGTGCCATTGGATCAGTCGTCGTTTTTTTCATTTTTTATGCGTACACAATACACTACGTGGGAAATATGCAGAAAAAGGATAGGTTGCCTGGTTAATTCATACAGCAGGAGCAGTGTACATATTCAGACTCAGTACAGATACAAGAGTAAACAATATTAATGTCAGGATATAGTCATGCATTTGGATGAGAAGATAAACCATGGTCCCATGTGCAGTATGCATTTACCAAATGCAAAAGAAGATGCGCCAGCAAAAGGGTTGTAACTGGCAAAGTTCATTGTATTGAAAAATCCACTTTAATTACACATACTTAACCGTGACACACTAGTGCAGACTCCGGCAAGGGTCTTGTTCCTGTCCTGTGCAAACTACTACCCGCCTATGCGGAGAAAACGAAAGTAGCTATGGCCGATAAATCTACTTTGATAGGAAAACGAATAGCTGTAAACTGTGCCAGCACACTTTCCCCAAGGAGAGCAGCATGAATTTCACTCAGTGAAATCTGTTGTGACAAAAAAAAAGTAACACAAGATAGAATTGAGCACAGGATTATTTTCTTTGGATAACTATGCAAATGATTTTTATTTGAATTTTTAACTAAACCATTGGTAAGAACTTTCACTTTCACATACTTTGTAGTGGTTTACTGATGCTAAGCTGGCATGCTCTTCTAACTTGTCTCACAGACATTCAGGTAATCTTAATAGTGGACATGGCAGTAAGCACAACCATTCTGTTAATTTGTACATATTGCTTCATAATTTTCACCTCTTTTTTGTGTGTGTTATCACATCATGTTTTGAAAAAGTATTTTTTAGAATATGTGGATTTTGTTACTGCATTTGAATAATGTTTGCCCAGTTTATCTAGTTATAACCATATATAAAAAAAAAAGTTTTATGAGTATGGTAGCAATTGTTAGATTTGTCATCTGCACACAGTTATTCTTTACTGTGTGGCAAAAGTAAAATTTGATGCGCATTTGATGCTGCTTTTTGACTCACTTGTGTAAACAAAGTGAGTCTATGTTTTAACCCGGTGTTCGGTTGTCTGTGTGTGTGTGTCCGTGGTAAACTTTAACATTGACATTTTCTCTGCAAATACTTTGTCAGTCGACACCAAATTAGGCATAAAAACAGGAAAAATTCAGTTCTTTCCAGTCATCTTGTTTAAAACAATATTGCACTTCTGGGATGGGCACAAAAAAATAAAAAATGAAGCCTAATTATATGCAAACTGCATTTACTGTTGTATTCATATTTTTTGTATTCTCTAAACTTGGCACTTTGATCTGATATTCTGACCCAACAACAAGAGCAGTCATTATTATCATTTTTTGTTCAAACAGGAACTTCTTTTGCTAAGCATGGAAGTTTTATTTATTTTGCAAACGTTTTGGTGCAGATAGTAAAAGCGGGAAATTACTCTAATTAATGCTAGGGGACTTAATTTGCTTTAAACTGATCTTTCTCATCTTAAACATTACATTTTGAAACAAGAGAGGCAAGGCCTTCAAGACTCACTTGTGATGCACTTTTTAAAAAGCATCCAAGCTTTTTATGTATTGAGTATAATTTCAAAATGTAATGTTTAAGATGAGAAAGATCAGTTTAAAGCAAACTAAGTCCCCCAGCAGAGTAATTTCCCTTGTTTTACTGTCTGCGCCAAAACGTTTGCAATAAACAAAACTTCCATGCTTAGCAAAAGAAGTTCCTGTTTGAACAAAAAATGAAAATAATGACGGATCTTGTGTTGGGTCGAATATCAGATCAAAGTGCCAAGTTTAGAGAATATAAAAAATATAAATATAACAGTAAATGCATCATACTCAATACATAAAAAGCTTGTTTTTTTTGGTGTTTTTTTTAAGTGTATCACAAGTGAGTCTTGAAGGCCTTGCCTCTCTTGTTTTTACTTCAATTTAAACACAATGAGTTTTGTAATCGGCTTTCATTCTATGGACCACCATTGTCACTGCTGATCTTTACCAGAAAGTACCAGCTAAATAGACAAGTTGACTCATCGTTTTAGCACATTCTTTACCAGGTGTTTTGTTTATAATTTATGAAATGGTGTACTAGTTTGGTTAATTCTGGGGCTGACAATCTTTGTTGTACATTTTCAGGTGCCTTACGTTTCATGCGGAAGATCGTTGGGTTAAAAGAAGAGTTCTATAACCGCTACATCATCAAGTGCAATCTCTTCAAGCCCATTATCGGCCTGTTCCTTCGCAATGGGGACAGATACAATCTTCTTAATTCTGCATTGATCGAGTTGTTCGAGTTCATCAAAGTTGTAAGCAGTTGTGCATTTTCAAATCACTATTATTTAAAATCCGCCACAACTTCCTCAGAGTTGTAGATAGTAATACATGTTCAGAGATCTGTGATTTGTATTCAACAACATTTTGTACGTTTATAAGAGTTGTAAACAGTGTGTTTGTATTAAATTCTGTATGATTTATATTTCACCACACTTACCATTCTCAAAGAAATTGTTTTCAGTATCGAGAGTGTTAGTGGAAAATATCTGTTTTTCAGGTTAAACCTTTAGCCAAGTATATGTTTATATCCTGTGTTAATACACCAACATGATTCACTTGTGATAGATTAGGAAAAGGTCTGAGAATTTATGTCAGGTAATACCTGGTGGGTTAAGAGTGGAGATTTTTCCCATTTTCAAGGTCAGCATATATTTGGAACTGCTAGTACTATAACCTCCTTTGTCTATATGTGTGTATAACTACAAATTACAACAAAGGAAAACATTATTTCACTATTTTTTTACAGAGTGAAATTTTGGCTGCTGAGAGAAGACGGAATGTTTTAAGGCAGCACAACATTTCTGTTCTTTTTGTGTATGTGTATTACATATCACATGTTTTAACCTGCCAACCTTTCTACATGTTTTCGGTGGGAACAGCTATCTTTTTTTTTCTCTGTGCTTGCTGATTGCACTCGGGATCTTCATTTTCACCTGATCCACAGAATAGGAAACAGGTTGTTGAAGGCCTAGCAGAGGAAAAAAAAAACCTTGATACTTTACTAGGCCAGAGATGAAGCAGGGAGAGCTGCTTTCTTTAACTGACAAACCAGCTGCCTGACCACCACTCCACTCGTGTTGCAGGAGGACATAAAGACCCTGTCGATACATGTGGTGGAGAACTTCCAGAAAGAGTTGGAGGGCATCAAGTATGTGAAGACGTTTGAAACACTGAAACTGCGCTACGACCAACAACAGGACAGACTGAGAGATCGCCTAAACCTGGAAGGGTATAGTAGAATACAGATCACTTTATTATCTCCAGTATGTTAGAATACAGATCACTTTATTATCTCCAGTATGTTAGAATACATAATGCTTCATCACCTCCAGTATTTTAGAATACAGATTACTTTATTATCTCCAGTATGTAGGAATGCATATTTCAATGACTCCAGTATTTTAGAACACAGGATACTATATTATTTCCAGTATTTTAGAACTCACATTACTTTATTACCTCCAGTGTGTTAGAATACAGAAATACTTCATTATCTCCAGTATTTAGAATACAGAATACTTTATTATCCCCCAGTTTGTTAGACTACAGAATACTTTATCTTTAGTCAGGGAAATTCATTTGTTGTGTATGTTACATAAACAATGAACAAGAATCACAGTTATTCAACATGAACACAGACAAGAGACAGAATGTTAAATGTTCAAGGAAACTTCACATGCAGAAATCACAATCATATACATGCAATAATCACAGTCGGAGAATAGGCATAAAACAGTTTAATGAATTGAATGAAACGCAGACATATGCTTTTTGATACATACATTGGTGATGTTTGATTGTGTCAGCAGTACACAATACTCTTAGATTAGAACCTGTTTCTGTTTTCCAAAAACATATCAAGTTTGTGGAGAAGCGTGACAGATGTTATTACAGGGTTCACAGTCATGGAAATGTGGAAAAGTTTGGAAAAAAATGAGAGGATCATTTCCAGGGCTGGAAAAGTCTTGAGAAAAATAGGTTTAACCCTACAGGGTCTTGAAAATTGTTTGAATTTTAATAAAACTCTTTAACAGTAGCATTCAACAAAGGGCTTGATGCATTTAAACACAATGGGGGGAAAACAGTGGTGAAAATTTAATACCATGATACTGGGATATTTGCTAATCTCTGTCAGACAAAGTTTGTATTCAGTTTGGCTTTGTCTTTGGTATGGAAGATTTATAGTCTGGTTTGGAAAAAAAAAGTGAAATGTTTAATCACAACTTTGGGAACCCTGTTATTACCTCTCTAGATTTGTTTTCATTTATTTCTTTACACTTGTTTTAATCAGCGTGACTGTCCTTGCAGTTATACTTAATAGCTGCATATTTCTTAGCATTTGCTTTGCTTTAATTGATTATACTGTACTTACAGCTGCTTATTATTTCTTAGCATTTGTTTTTGTTTTAATCAGCATAACTCACACTTACAACTGCTTATTTCCTAGCATTTGATTCAATTAGCAGGACTGTACTCGTACTTAAAGCTGCTTATTTGTTATCACTTGTTTTGTTTTAATCAGCTTGAATGTCCTTGCACTTGCAGCCATGCTACCTCCTTGGTTCGCAACAGCCGTTTCCGGCGTGACGTGCGCTCCCTGGAGGAGGAGGAGGAGCTGTGGTTTGACCAGGATGAGGACACAGAGGATGTGGATGGACATCCGCCCATGACTGACATCCTCAAGCACAAACTGGAAACTGATCTCGACAGCATACAGAAAATGTGGGAACACAAACGGGGTGAGTGGCACTGGAGCTGTCCTCCAAACATTTCACTTCACAGGTTCAGGAAAGAAAAGAACTTGATAATTGCCGTAACAGAGAGAATTTTCAGGTTTATAGAACTTGCTGTTTGCTGTAACAAACAAAATTTTCTGGATTGTAGAACTTACTGTTTGTTGTAACAGACATGGTAATATTGCACATTATCTGTCTTCATGATAACCAAATTGTGCTTTCAACAAAAAAAAAGAACTGGTTTGTGCCTATCGTTATTCTAAGCAATAACTTCTTTGTATTTTTAAATCAGCTTGACAAAGCTGATGACCTTCATTATTTGGGAGGAAATAAAGAAGTTAGAAACTGTTAATGGAGAGAGAGAATTAGGAAATGTCAAAGAAACCATGTAAATGGAAAAAGTTCAGAAATAAACCCCACTAAAATGTGTGCATGTGCCAGTGACAAACTGATCATGTGGTTTACAGTTCTGTACATGACTTCAGGCAAGGAGAGAGAGAGGGGTTGTTGTTTTTTTTTCAAAAACAGTTTAAACAGAGAGTTGATTAAGAAACAAAACCCCACGCAAGTGTTTGTGCATGCATCATTGTCTTACAAACTGATTGTGTGGTTTTACAGTTTGTGCACAGATTCAGCTAAGAGAGTGCATGCATAAATGACAAACTGATGGGTACAGCTGCCAGGTGGTTAAAGCGTTGGACTTTCAATCTGGGTTAAAATCCTGGTAATGTGCCTGGTGGGTAAAGGGTGGAGATTTTTCCGATCTCCTAGGTCATCAGGTGTGCAGACCTGCTAGTGCCTGAACCCCCTTAGTGTGTATACGCAAGCAGAAGATCAAATATGCACATTAAAGATCCCGTAATCCATGTCGGCGTTCAGTGGGTTGTGGAAACAATAATGTACCCAGCATGCACATCCTCGAAAACAGGTTCAGGCACTAGCAGGTCTGCACACCTTACAAACATACAGAAGATCAAGTACACACGTTAAAAAACCCATTGTCCGTGTCTGCGTTTGGTGGGTTGTGGAAACAAGAACATTCCCAGCATGCATCCCCCCAAAAAGGGACTATAACTGCCTACATGGTGGGGGTAAAAACAGTCATACATGTAAAAGCCCTTTCATTTATACGACTGAATGTGGGAGTCGCAGCCCACAAATGAAGAAGAAGAAAATGACAGCCTGATGGTGTGGTATTACAGTTCTGTACACGGATTCAGCCAAGGACCCGGGGGAGGTGAGGGAGGTCCCTCAGCGACTAATCCACAAATCCGGCCCCATCAACATCAACCTCAAAACAGGCAGCAACACCCCTCTGTCCAACCTGCTAGGAACCCCCGCCAGTATGGGGAGCCCTGGCAGCCCGGGGAGCCCGGCCAGTCCTGGCAGCCCCGGCAGCCCTGACTCCCCTTCGTCTCCTGGGCGAGTGTGTCCCACACCTCAGTCCTCACCCACCTCCACCACCTCCCATAAGCCTGTGGACAAGGCCAACACAGTCACAAAGAAGGTATAGGATTTCCCTTTTTGTTTGTTTGTTTGTTTTTCAATAAAATATATATATGTATGTTGTTGTTTTTTTGGTATTACAAAACTTCATTCAGTTATTTTTCTATTATCTTAACACCACACTTCTTGAATTGATTTTTTTGAATATCAGAAAATGCATGTTCACACATGCACACACATAAACACACATACACTTACTGACTCATATGTGATTAGTTACTTTTTCCCTCCATAGCAGTTTTCTTCCCCCATCCTCATCTAATATCACTTACAGTTATAACATGCTTAACTGAAGAACGAAAGAAGGCGCTGCACTGTCTCGGGCCTGTTTCAGTTTTCTTACTGACGATTTTTTTCCAGTCTGGACAGTTTATCTTCCTTCCCTTGGGTTTGCGTTGTATTGTATTGCTCTTTTGTCACAACAGATTTCTCTGCGTGAATTCAAGTTGCTCTCCCAAGGGAGAGCTCATCACTACAGTGCAGCACCACCTGAATTTTCTTTTTCCTGCGTGCAAGGGCATTTGTTTTCCTGAGTGGATTTTTCTACAGAATTTGCACAGGGACAACCCTTTTGTTGCTGTGGGTTCTTTTTTGTATGCTAAGTACATGCTACATTCAGGACCTTGATTTATCATCTCATCCAAATGACTAGCATCCAGACATCCACTCAGTATCTAATGAAGGAAGAGAAAATAAAGGAGAGCGTGGGATGCAATATATATGCTTCATAAGTATTGCACTTAATGTGTTATGTTTTGTCAGCCTGTACTGGTTTGTGCTTCTTCATCTGCAGTTGGGTGATGGGTTGATGAGGAGGGGGGCGGGGGGGGGGGGGATGGGGGGGGGGGGGTTAGTAGTTTATTGATGTATGATGCCCGTTCATTTTATGGTTTTGAGATCATTGTATAATGTCTTTGGGTTGGAGCCCTTGTCATGAATCGTCCCTATGATTGAGTGCACCACTGTGGTATAACATATTCATGGATATTTGCCTTTCTCAGCCTTTGATACATTGCCACCAGTTAATGACTTGTGATGCATCAGGTGTATTGTGTTGCAGCCTGGTCTCCGTGGGCTTGTGGACTATCCAGACGAGGATTCAGAAGAGGAAGAAGAGGTAGAGGAAGACGTCATAGGACCATCACCAAAGCGACCTCGTTTAGGGACCTAACATCAGGACATTTCTGTGCTCAGTTCAGGACACGCACTTATAGAAATTAGTGGAAAACCATGCTTTGTTGTGAGGCAGTGAGTGAGAGAGAGATGAGGTGACTGTGTGTGTGTGTGGAGTTGATGAGAAACAAGGGGGCAAGACATGCTGTGTTTGGAGGCACACAGACTTGAGCTGAGAGACAACACCACGTGTCCGCTGCCCTCTGGTCTCTGAGTGACAGTCTGTGTCTGCTGCAGTGTTTCTCCCCGCCGCTTGCAGGACTTGATTGATGACGCCCTGGCTTCTGTCCATTCCATCTTTTTTTTTTTTTTTCCTCACTTTCTCTTTTTTTTCCCTAAGACTTCTCCCACTGTAAAAAACAACAACTTTTTTTCTATTCTTGTCTCTTTCTGCAGAATGTGGTGATAACAGAAACGCAGGTTTCTTCTTTTTTTTTATGAAAGTGTACAAGATTTTAGAGAAAAGATGAGCAAGCAGTCAATAAATGTGGAGCCACAGTACATCATGTATCATTCCAGTCTGGAGTTTGTTTATACTTTTCTATTTATTATCTTGATTTCTTCCCCAAATGCTTTATTATTTTTTTGTGTCTTTTAATCCGTAGTTTTGGTGCCTGTCGCCAGCTATGTTGGCAAGACTAACTGGTTTAGTTGCTGTGCAGTGTGTTTTAATGCAAAACCTGTCCTTTTGTACAATAGTATCTCAAGTTAATACTGTACGAGTGAAGAGGAAAGGCATCAGTATAGTTTGGGGTTGTACAGAAAGTTTTATTCCTTTTGTGTTGTCTCTCTTGGTGTTAAGAAAAAGGCAATATTCACTTGCAAGTTGGTGGCGTAGCTGCTGAGATCCAGAGACAGATATGTGCAGGCACACAACTGAAATTTCACATGCTCTGTTTTTGTATCCAGCTATGCTCTGTATGGTATCTCAAACTCTGGTCTCCCTTTTTGACCCACCTGTTGCTGTACATCCACTTACACCTTTATTTTCTTAGCACAGTAAGGTTTCACCATGGAAATTATCACAATGTTATCTTTAAGGGTCAGAGACTTGATGCCAGGGTGGGGGTGAAGGGGGTGATATCCTTCACAGTTAGTGTCTTCAGTTTTCCTACTTTGATTAACTCCTAGCTGTCATGCAATGTGTTGTGTGTACGCAAACTGGCATTTCTGTGAAGTACGACTCGGAAACTGAATTTTTAAAAACTTGGACACTCGTTACAGTTAGCAGGAATGTTTTAGATTATGGATTTTTTTCCTGTCACTTTATGTTAGAGAGCATTACACTTAGTATGCCACAAAGCCTGTGACTGGCAGGAACAGAAACTACTGATGCAATGGGCACAATTCAGGAGACAGCAGCAGCAGCAAGTTACTTGCCCTCTGAGGATGCTCCTGTCTGTTCAGGTTTGATAGATGAACAAAGAGATGCTTTTCCGTTGTCTTGAAACAGCCTCTTAGTTGGGTCCTTAATGATTTTTTTCTCTTCTTTTTTAATTATTTTATTGTTACCTTTTTAGGTGTATGTACAAGACAATTAAGAACAATTGAACAAGACAGTTAAGCTGTTGAAATGTTGAAAAAGAATGGTAAGAGTATGGCATACAAAAAAGCAGTTCATTTAGATTGCAAATCACAAGAAAACTTCCATCCACTCCAGTCCATTTCTGTTCATCAAGTTATTAGGAAAACAAACTTCCTTTTTTGCCTCAGAAAGATCAAAAGCAGATGACCATCAGTTGACTGAAAATTGATACATACATGTATGTACACACCCACTTGCATGCATACCCTTACACATGCTCGTGCATTCACATACATGCATATACATTCATATGCATGCATCCACACACAATACTACATACATCTCAATATACAAGCTTAGTGGAATTTAAAATCAAAGTAGCACTTTCAAACCATGTCTGATTAAGAGTGAATATGATAATCGTTTTACCCGGAAGCTGTGTGTAATCTGCATAAAAAACTCTGTTGTGTAGCTGTGAAACAAAGAACCTGGAGAAGTATGAATTCAAATTTGTGAGCTTTTTAAAGGCAGATTGCTGTGCAAAAATGTGCTTCCTTTTTGGTTCTTTATGGTTTCTGCTTTACTACTGTTGTATGTATTGTTTTCCTGTGGCATTAAGTTGTAACGGAAGAATCCTTTGCTTATTTATAAGGCACACTGTTCATTATTTGAAGTTAAATGTTCAGTCAGCCTGGACAGATACGAAGCATTTCATTTAACTCCCAGTGTGTTTGCGAGAAATAGTGAACTGAGAATCTATGTCGCTTTGTGGTGACAAATTTGAAGTGCTTTGAAGTCCTATTTTGTGTATGTGATTGTGTGTGCACATTTTACATAACTTTCAATAAATCCATGACATTCATGTCAACATTGTGGTAGGAATCCATTTTGAACATGTTGCCCCACTCAGTTCACTCTTTTTCTTAGATGTGAACACATTACATACAAAAAGAATAGATTTTTACCTTCATGGCGGGGGCTTTTCTTCATGTACTCTTCTAGTCACCGTGTGGATCTGAGAAAAAAGTTGATATGGCAACAGTCTGCCTGGAGGGACTCGACAGAGTTCAGCTGGTTTGACAAGAGGCATAAACATTCTTGTCAGCAGTTTGACATCAGAGGTTATTTGCAATGACCGGATGCCATCTTGACGACGACCCAGCAGATCATTACAGCATTACAGGCTTAGTCCCAGCCTACCCTCAGCTGTCCATCCCTCCCATCCCCATCCCTCCTCACCTCAGCTGTGCTCAACACTATTTTCAGCACATGCTACAAGCATTTATTTTCTGACTTCCATTCACCCTCACTCAGTTTCTTTGAACGTCTCAGACTTAACTCATTGAAACCTGTGCCTGAGCAATGCTCAGGTGTCGAAATTTGTTCATTTAAACAGTTTCCACATTCCTACATATGCCTAAACCACAAGCACAAGGAACTGACTTATACAGTATTTCCCGCTTGTCCTCGTGTGTCATTTTGGAGGAAAAACCTGTTGATTTTAGTATGTTGTCTGCATTTTTCTGCATCAGTATGATTGGCAAACCTGCCTAGGCTGTAAACCCCCTAGGGTTGAATGGGTTAAGGAATGGCCTTATTTCAGTGAAATTCCACAGAAGTAGGTTGCCATTTGCAGCCAAAGGAGGATCTCAAGTCATGTGCCATATGGGTGTTTGCCTTGTGGACCCTTTTGCACACATGGCCGGCAATAACATAATTCCGTTTCATTGGTCTGTCTGTTCCTTCCTGGTATTTCTTTGTCATTTGTTGTTTCCTTCTGGTGATTCATTCCTTCTGCCTGTTCTCTTTACTTTTTTTCTTCTGGTTTGAAATCAACATGCCCCAGCATACAACTCCATTATGACCATCTTTCTTTCTTTTTCTTTTTTTACCGGTTTGTAAATGCAGTTTTTTCAATAAGAGAAATCGTGCTATTATACAGAAGACACTGATTAAGATATATGTGCTTTTGGAAGGAAAAAAAAGTTGTATTCAGTATTTCTTTCCAGTTTGAAAAAAGGGACACTATAGAAGATAAGCTGATTAATAATGATATACAAAAAAAAAACATTTCCTGCTTGTACAGAGTACTAGTTTAGAAAAAAAAAAAAAAAATGCTTAAGATGAGCTGATTAAAAAAAAAAAAAAAAAAATTTTTTTAAGTATTAGTACTGTGCAGACTCACCTATCAGTAGGAGCACCTTGCATGAAACGTATATGTACAGTGCTGCATACTGGCATACAAGAGCACATGATGACCAACAAGAAAAAAAATAATGAAATACTTGATACATTATCCACTTCCTTCCTCCGGGCATGACCATCCTGGCTAGATGGTGCCTCATAGGCAGCCAGTCACTTTACTTCAGGTTTTTGCCAACCTATTCAGCATATTCTCTGGATATTAATATTTGTATACATAATTTACTTTTTTTTTTTTTTCTTTTTTTTTTTTGTTCAAGTAATTATTTGATTCATTATTTATTTCAATAGCTGATGTGTAGGAACTTCCAGCAGATCTGAAGCAGCCAAAAAAATGTCTGATGAAGAGAGTCAGACAGGCAAACAAAACCTGTTTAACTTTATTGTTAAAAGAGCAACATCTTCTACAGTTCTTAGATAGATTCTTATCCTGTTTTAATCAGGTGTATGGATAAGAATGAGTCACTATTTTCTTCTCATTGTCTCCATGTGTGTGTGCACAGGTATGCGTGTGCGTGTGTGTGTGAGGAGCTTGGCTGTTTGGTATTGGACATGTATGCAAAATAAACCCGGAAAAGACTGGAAAAGGGAGACCATTGGTATGGTTTTTGTCTGTGTGCCGGTGGGTAAACTGCACATGTTTATATGATTGTTTGCACAAACTTACAAGGAGATAGCATATATATTGGGGGGTTTTTATTGTTAGACTTTTATACATACATTTTCTCTCTGTCCACTCAGTCAGATGTGTGTTAGAGCTAATGGAAGTGTGGTTTGTCTACATTTGCACTGTTTCTATTACAAATGAAAATAATACAAAGGAGTTGACCTAACATGACTTACAAGGAACAAGCGAAATCTGCTCATGTTAACCAGTACTCTTGCTAACAAAATTAATTTTAGAATTGCTCAGAAAGTACTCCCACATATTGTCAGTGCTAATAATTGTCAAGATCGACAAGGGGTCTTTGTTGATGAAAATATCCACTTCTTTTCATTTGAGTGACAGATATTGTGCAGCCATGATAGCAGTCTGAGCTGTTTGCAAGCAGTATGATCAGACGTGGAACTGATGTTCAGAATAGATGTGATCTATGACAGGTGCATTGATAAGTTTGGTTTTTTGTTGTTGTTTGTTTTTTGTTTTTTTTTAAGTAAGAACATTTTACCCTCATAATTGAAATTTGGCATCAGAATGCTAATTTCAGACCAGGGTCTGCTTGCCAAAACCAGACTCATGTTGTCTGGTCTTCTAGCAGCTGGTCTTGGCAGAATCGGTTAAGACATTGGATGTCTGACCCAGTGTTCACCGGTGATCAGGTTTTGAGGCCCCTTGTCGGCCTGATGTTGTTTCCTTGGAAAATGCACTTCTCTCTCTGATTTTCCTCACTCCTCCAAGGTGTGAATAGGTACCTGACATTGGTTTGGGAAGGTTAAAACAGCAGGAGGAGAGGTTTGGGTCCCACCTTCCTGTGTGGAGCCACAAACATGATGGATATGAATTCACTTCCCCGATGGATGAAAAGGCTATGGGACCTTTAACAGTAGCTGGTCTCTATATGTAAGGGTACCCACTGATCTCTGTAAACAGCATATTGGTAATGTCAGATGTGTGCATGAGATAGCAAGGTGTGTAGATTATCTTTACACAAAAACCCTTGTGAAGGGTGAGACTTCAGCAATGGAGGCAGCACTTAGAAAAATCAGGGCAGCTTTTGAGATCATGCACTGGATTCTTCCCCACTGCCCCCTCTCCCCAAACCATCCCAAAGCAGACATGGTGAACTGTTGGATCAGATCACATGTTTTCATGGGTTCGTGAAACTGAAACGGCACTAGAATGCTATCTTTGACTGGAGCAAAGTACAAGATACAAGTCACCCCTTTTTCATCTTATTTTGTTTCGTTTGATCATTTCCTCACATACACGAAAAGTAAGATTATTGTACAGTAAATAAAGGCTCTTTATAAGACAAAAAAGGAAGAAAAATCAAAACAAAAACCAACTGGTTACATTTTTTCTAAATATTTTTTATTATTATTTTATTTTAGATATTGATGCTCAGTTGTGAAGTCATTACCAGCGTCATGTTAAAACAAAAACCATATGCATGCATTTTCACTTTTTTGGTACAGTTGGGACAGGAGGAAGGCTAAGGGAGGGGGTGGGTTGGGGGACATCATTTAAAAAGAAAGGAGTGCTTTACTTTCTGTCTGCCTTGTGTGAAAATCTGGACAGTTAAGGTTTTCAGCTCAGTAATCAGAATTTAGTACAGTCATTTCTTTTTTTTCTTCTTTTTTTACATATATATATTTTTTTCTCTCAAGGCCTGACTAAGCGCGTTGGGTTACGCTGCTGGTCAGGCATCTGCTTGGCAGATGTGGTGTAGCGTATATGGATTTGTCCGAACGCAGTGACGCCTCCTTGAGCTACTGAAACTGAAAACTGATTTCTTTTTTTGTCATCGCATCACAAAAAAATCATATCATCGGTGAATTTGTAGCTTAATGTTACATATATTCATTCGAAATGATATAGAAAACATAAATTTCCAGTACAGTCTAATTTTTCTGAAGTTCTTTGTTCTGATTTATTAAAACCTGGAGTATATTCCATTGACATTGCTGGTGCTGTACATTAACCTTCCTTCACCCTGCTTTGTGAGGCAAGTGCATTGGGATATGCTGCTGTTGGGCATCTATCTAGCAGATGTGGCATCGCATATATGGCTTTGTCCAAATGCTTCCATGAGAAACTGACTGCATTGTGTTATTTTTCAAGATGATCACGACTTGTTCATTACACAAAAATATACCTTTAGGATAGGAAAACATTGGAACTTGCGTGGAGTGGATAGCTGTTTTAGACTGCAGACTCCAGCATGGATCAGATTCCTGTCCTGTACAAGAGACTACTCTCCCCAGGCAGAGAAACCGAAAGTAGCTGCAGCAAGTGTCCTCCATTAGTGCGAGTGTCCAAAATCAAGAACAGTATGAACTGACTTAAAATCAAACACTGTTGAAAGTTACATTGAAGTTGGTTTAATATCAGAACAGGAGAAGATTTTGGAAAAAATGGATGATTGAAGTACTGTTTATTTGAAAAAACAGGAACTGAAAATATTTATTCTTTTTTCCCTGATAATTTCACTGGCTTGGATGAATATCCAGAATTACACATCGAAGAATTCCCCAAACTCTTTCTTATACCCTTGACTGCTGCTGAAGTGTATGCTTGTCAATGATGGTTGTCACTCCACAGAGATAAGACGGAGTGTACAGGTCAGGATGTTTGTAGCCTTTCTTTATTTGGACTTCATCCTCTTGGGGCTGCATTACTTTTATTCAGCAAAACCAATTACAACGCTTAAAAGTATAACAAGTCCACAAATTACACTACAGATCACATTTCATCAAAGTTCTGCAGTGAAGGGGTTAGTCAATAGTGGTGATCTGTCTACAGTAACAGATGATAGTTTTTATCACAAATATTGCACATCTAGTTCAACACAAAGTGGCTCAGAGATAAAGGTTCTCAAAATCTGTTTAGATAATCAGATCATAGTTGTTAGTGGTGGTCTGTTTTTTGGGGTTTGGGTTTTTTTTTGTTTTTTTTTTTCTTTTTTACATTTGTGATGATATTTTTTGTTTTTTTCATCCAGTTATAATTTGACCAACTAAAATGTTGAAGATATAATGAAACAAGTTACCAAATAGCAGGACAATCAAGTTACTTTTTTTTTCTTTTTTTTTTAAAGGAGGAGGTGAAGAGAGGGTTTACAAATCATGGTCATTCAGAGATATTTTTAAAGATATTTGTTTCACTTAATTACTCCTATGAAACTTATCAGAGGATCCAGATGAATAATAACCTTCACGTAATTATTATCTGCATATGTCACTGGGGCCAACATTTTGTGTACCGTGGCCAACATTGTCATGTTATGTGTGATCAGTTATTAGCCTGTGTCGAGCTGGACCACATTCTCAGAGAACAGCAACAAGGTCATAAACAGGACCATAAAATGTCCAGGTCGTATTCAGCCTGTGGCATGGCTAAAGGGCACAGAGATAAGGCATGGGCACACAACTTTCACTGTAACATGTGCTAGTGATAACAAACTGAATGTTGATTTATTATACATAAACATCTGTAAGATAGTGCTCAGTAATTTCCCAAATGGAAGATGTGCCTGCTCCACGTTAGTTGAAAGCTGGACGTGGGAACAACAATGGAATCCAAGGTCTTGCCTCATGACCACCTAGAAACATTTTTACAATGTTATATTGCCTTTAACTTTAAGATAATTGTGTCTGAAGTAATGCAGAGCCTTAGTTTCATGTCATTGTTTTGGTATATATTGTAAACAACCCCTAACCTATTTTTGCCCGCAGCATTTCTGCACTTAGGGGCCCAGCTTGCCATGGTTAAATGACAATGAGATTGAGAATATCATACTATACTGGCATCAGGCTCTCATAGCCAAGCATGAGTCCTTAAATTTTCATTTGTGAAAGGATCTATTGCATTGATGTCAACATTTGAATCACTCTTTGTAAACAAGTCAGCATGTAAAAATTCAGACTCGATATCATATTTATATTCTGAAGATCATTTCACCCTTTTGATCTCTTTTTGCGTAATTTTGTTTGTTTTTTTCCTTACCATCCCACATCAACCACTGCACTTCAGCTCACACAAGTTACAGACAACTGTTGCAGAGGAATGAACTCACTCAGCAATATTACAAATTTGATGTATTTGAGCTGCTCATGGTACAGAAAGCTTAACACATGTTTCTTGAATCCCCCTACCAATCTATATCTGTTGAAAGGCTGACACCTGTTGTGGAGGTGCCATAGCAGAATCGGTCAGGTGTTGGACTTCTGATCAGGTGTTCACTGGTAATCAGGGTTTGAGGCCCTGTTTCTGCATAGAGTTGTGTCAGTCACAAGACAGTGGCTATGAATTGACTGTCCCGGTTGCCGTAAAAGGCTGTGGGACCTTTAACCTTGTTTTTAAGCTAATGTGGATGAAGCAGTGGAAAGTCAGCCTGTCTGAACTGGAAGCAAATGTCAGCTATAACTTCACAGTGGCTACCAGGCCTTCCATGATTTTATAGAACTTAATTTAAGAACAATATTCAGGGTTCATACAGGTTTCAGAGTTGTTGTTTTTCTGTTGTTGTTTTTTTTAAAGAATTTGAGAAAAAAATTAAAGTGACCATACCCTTTTTTTAACCTAAAAAGTCTTCTTAATTTTTAATGACCAAGTTTTACAATAGTTTTGATTTTGGGGTCTCTTTATTACTGAAACTAAAGTACAACAAAAAACATACCACTTGAATTTTGAATATACATCATTTATGTCAGTGATAAAGTACAACAACAAAATAGTTCATTTGAATCAAAAGTTATGAATAAGATCATCCAGAAAAACCCTGAAAGAATGTTTCTAACCAGTTGTCGTTTTCATCCATTATGTGACGATGATTGATGCAAGGCTTGTCATAAGCTTTGATAGGGGGGTCGGGGGGGAACACAAAACACTTGCAGGCGGGGGGGGGGGGGGGGGGGAGTAGCGCTGCAGCCTGAATTTTACACAGAGAAATCCGTCGTCACAAAGAGTAACATGATTTGATGCAACACGACACAATGAGTTTGCACTGAAAATACCTTGACTTTCCAGGTTCCTGGTTTTTAATTTTTGGCCTTCAGTATTTTGATGGTTTTTACATGTTTAAAAAAGAAAAAAAAAAGAAAAAAGGTTGAAATCTTGTATGGATCCTGATTTATTGCTTAATTCAATCTGAGGTTTGTAAACTGTTTTCTTTTTGCGTTTCTTTTTCTCATTATGTAAGGGGGGGGGGGGCAACAAGATGGAGAAATATTGCTTGTTTGCCTGTTGGTCTTTGATCTGTGATTTGTTGTAAATCCCTTGACAGAGTTTGGAATGGGTTTGGACTGAAGAAGGGCATGTTATTTCAAGATTAAAAATTCATTGAACTTTACCAGTTAATGTGAATTTTCCCCACCTATTTTAGTACTATGCTTATTTTGTACAGATTCATCAATGAACTCCAGAACAGTTTAAAATTGTTGTTGCCCAGTGGGTGAAGAGCACACTCATCATGTGACACTGGCGAAAGATTGAGGTCCCAAGGGGACGGTCTGTGTCAGTGGACTATGATTTGTTGTAAAGTGACAGACTTGTTTATGTATATCTTCACTCGTGGATGCAAGATTCTGATTTCTTGTTATTAAAATGACTAGCCATTTTGAACTATAAATATTTACAGATAGTTGTTGTTTTACTCATTAAAAGAATAACAAAACACTTTACAAATATAGATAAAACAAAATGTGCTGTATAAATTATCATGAGTGATCCAGTCGAGACAATAAGAATTCTTTCCTTTTTTTTTTTTTTTAACTAATAGAGTATTTATTTAAAAGAAAAAAGATCATGCTCACTTTTTTTTCATTCTTTTTTAAAAAATTTTCATTTTTATTTTTTAATAAAAACCAGTCACTTGAAGTTTGGTTTGATCATCTTTTCTTTGAAGAAAATGCTTGAAATACAATACCTTCATCCCCTCCGCGCCCCCCCCCCCCTCCCCCCACCTCCACCTCACCCCCAAAAAGATAACTTACTGAGTTATTTTCGTGCTGTTCCAAATGCAGTATTCATGTCTGCATTTTGGTCAGTTTGATAGTTTAATCAGATATATTGAGGATTTTTTTTCCTGCCCTCAACATGAGATCCAGTTAGTTTTTACTGATGAAGTTTGGCCGTCAGTGTCTTAGATTCAAATCCCACGTTCCAGTTGGTGATATTATATCCTTGTCTCCAAAGCAGAGCAGCAATCCAGACCCACACTGCAGCAAACACGATGAGGCAGAGCTGTTGTATCCTGCAAGCTTTGAATGGCAGCTTCGGTTTTATAAGAGAGTGTGTGTGTGTGATTCTCATGACGAACGGAAGACAGCAAGAAGGTGCTGGTCTCAATGCTCATTGGGAATCTTGATGTGTACATAACATGTAATTTTGGGCTGACTGTAAAGTGGACTGTGGTTGTTATAGTTACCATGTCTCTTATCACTGTTGCTTCTTTGTCAGTAAGAACAGTGTATACTTTTTTGTGAGTGCATGTGCATGTGTGGGTTTGGGTGTGTACAAGTATGCAAGATGTGACCAAACAGTACTGAAACTGGAAGGAAGAAAAGTGAAAGTTGGTAAAAGGTGAATTTTGTCTTTCTGAGTTTTCTGTTCTTTAATTTTGGATTAATCCATCAAGTTCTGATTTTTTTTTTTTTTTTTTTTTTTTTGATTAAGCAAACTTTTATCATGTAAGCAATTTCATGTTAATAAAAGACATGGAAAAAAATATATGGGTAACAGAGTTTGCATTTTGCTTACCTGACTTCTGAGTTCAGTGCCATTGACTTCACAGCAGTTTCAGTCAACATTTTGTTCATCTCATCTGCGATGCATTGTGATGAAATAACTGTATTTCAACCTATTTTACAGACCTACAAGGGTTGGTGGATTGATCAAACACAACATTTCACTGAATTAAATTGCAGTTAACCAAAACCAAGATAAACATGTAAGCAGACTGTGGTAACACATGACAACCCCAAGCTTTTGTTCTGCAGTCAGCAAAGTTTTTTTTGTGAAATGTTGTTTCACATACAAGCAAAACTCAGGTCTTCTGCCTTGTTTTACTTGATAAATATTGGGTCTGTCTGTCAACGAAAAGCATTAGATAGATGTGTCCATCATCATTCAGTCAACATTTGACATAGTGTTCCAGGTGGAATGTGATAGTGGTCTTCATATCAGGGGAGTGGTGGCCTAGTGGTAACATGTCTGCACATGAACTGAGAGAGAGAATCTGTGTGTACAGGATCGCATCCCACACTTGCCAGAATTCCCCCTCAAGCCCCCTCCTCTAAACCTTGAGTGATGGTCTTGACGCTAGTCATTCAAATGAAACAGCAAACTGAGGTCCCATGTATAATCTGCACTTTCCCCATGCAAAAGAACCCATGACAGAGTTATCCCTGGCAAAAGTTTTTAGTCAAGTCCAGCTCCCTGTGGACTGGCATGTGCACTGCGACAGACAAGCTCAAATGTGGTTTTTAGGGAGATTTGAGGTGAACAACACAAGGAAAATTAACATGCCACTAAAATAGCAGGACAATAGGACAGCAAAAATTTTCATGTTGCATGCTGCCCCTGTAATTCGCCACAGCACAGATTTCTCTTCTTCATTCATGGGCTGCAACTCCCACGTTCACTCGTGTACAGAAATGGGCTTTTATATGTGTGACCATTTTTACCTCGCAATGTAGGCAGCCATACTCTGTTTTCGGGGGTGTGCATGTTGGGTATGTTCTTGTTTCCATAACCCTCTGAACACTGACATGGATTACAGGATATTAAACATACGTATTTGATCTTCTGTTTGCATATACACATGAAGGGGGTTCAGGCACTAGCAGGTCTGCACATCTGTTGACCTGGGAGATCGGAAAAATCTCCACCCTTTACCCACCAGGTATCATTACCAAGATTCAAACCTGGGACCCTCAGATTGAAAGTCCAACGCTTTAACCACTTGGCTATTGCGCCTGTAGCACAGATTTGAATATCTGAACATGGGGTTGTTATTTTGAGACACACACTTCGAAATAATGGAGTTTGGAGACATGCATTTTTTCATCAGACCCAGTCCCTGCATTTTTTTAACAGACCCAGTCCCTTTCTAACAGAAGTGATGGATGCATAGTTAACATGTCTGACTTTCATAAGTACGTGTTGCACACAGGACCTTGATTTATCATAATATCTGAAGTAAATGAACTTATTTGCATACCCAAACATTCACATAAAGCATGGTGTTGTGTCCTTGGGGAAGGCACTTTACACTGATTTTCCTCACTCAACCCAGTTTGTGGAAGTCAGGAGAGCCCAGGATGCCCCCACCTACTGACCATGACCAAGTATCCTTTGCGACAACCTGCGAGGAAGGTGGCAGAATGGTTAAGATGTTTATCTGCCAATACATTGCCATACATGGGGGGTCTGGGTTTGAATCCTACTCTTGCCCTCTCTTCTAAGTTTGACTGGAAAATCAAACTGAGTGTCTAGTCATTCATATGAGATGATAAACTGATGTTCCATGTACTGCACACACTTGGCACACTGAAATAGAACCCATGTCAACAAAAAAGTTGTCTGTGGCAACACCTGGTGGGCCAGGGGGGCAGAAAGAAGTCTGTGTGCCAGAAATTTCTTTGTGTCTTTTTACCCTGGAAACACCAGTGGTTACCAAGCACACAAAAAAAATACATTCACGCACTGAAATTGTCTCCGAGAATGTTTTAGTTGGTTTGAAAATGTTATTAAATGCAGTCAGTTGGTCATCCATTCACTTTATTGTCTGGAACACTGAATACATGTAACGGTCCTGACATGGCCCTCTGTAGTCAGCTGGTCTGTAAGCAACAATGTCAAACAAGTTGTTCACACAATAATTTATGTCTCAGTTCCATTTTATCAGATTAAAAACTTTTGAATTCATTCTACCAAAAAATATGTGGTAGACAGGACAAATACCTTTGGAGCTTCCACTGCCATGTGTGTTGACCACAGTCTCATCAGACAGAAAATCCATGTATTCTGACATTTTAATAGTCATTCTTTTCTTCTACGTTCATGGGCTGCAACTCCCACGTTCACTTGAATGTATACAAGTGGACTTTTACGCGTATGACAGCTTTTACCCCACCATATCAGCAGCCATACTCTGCTTTCAGGGGTGTGCATACTGAGTATGTTCTTGTTTCCATAACCCACCGAACGCTGACATGGATTACAGGATCTTTAACGTGCGTATTTGATCTTCTGCTTGTATATGCACACAAAGGGGGTTTCAGGCACTAGCAGGTCTGCACATATGTTAACCTGGGAGATTGGAAAATTAGCAGTTTACAGTCAAAACATGTTAAGCAGCATACATTCTGCATCATTTGATACCTTTTTGAAACTGAAATTTAATACAAAATTATTTTTCTGTTTCAGACTCCTCTTAGGATTTTGTGTATTGCACTTTCACACACAACACATGAACACATTCACATGAACACACTGAAATGAACACAGAAAGTGCACATGAGCACACACACATACGTGTGTGTGTGTGCGTCAATGCACTTGCAGTACACACATTTTGCTTCTCTTCGTCAGTTTTTTTTAAAAATTTTTTTAAGTAAATGTTAATCATTATTTAATCACACACAGACACACACACACACATCATTATCTAGTTTGTTTTTAACAAAAAGTCCATGGAGTCGAGCCAGCACAAACAATTGCAACAACCCTAAATATAAATGGCACAAAAGTCTCAAGTTAGATTTCACCCCGCTTCACAGGCTGACAAGCTCCACTCCTATAACCTATTGTGGTGACCCCTCCTATATATATATTGTCTGTATACATACGCAAACACACAAACACCTTCGCAAACACACACACACCGTCACACATAAACATGCACGCGGCGCGCGCGCGCGCGCACACACACACACACACACACACACATTGCCTGTCAGTGGGTGGCTTTTTTCGTTCTTTAAAAAAAAATCATTTCATTTACGATATTATTCTGCAAATAACCAGCCAAAGCATATTTGGACCTACGGATCTTGTTTTTTCATAAGGGCCATGGCTGAATACATCCCAAGGCCAAGTTTTTTTGCGTTTTTTTTTCTCAGCACCCACTCCCTCTCAAGGGCAATTCCAGGTGAAGAAAAAAAAAAAGGGAGTTAAGCTTACGCAGAGTGACAGCACGAGTGAAACAGCACGAGCCGAGTTCGATCACATCGCTCATTTGTCCTGAAGTTATAAAAGTCAACAAAGTTAGAGAAACATGTCTCTTGACAGCGACAGTCCTGCCTACATTTTGGCTGCTCTTGCAGCTGGTACAGCTTTTAAAGTCCTTGCAGGCTACTGGATTAGCAGGAATGCTGACCCAGACAGCGAGTATCGTCTTGTGGGCCGAGTGTCAGCACTGTACTGCTACCCTGTCAAGTCGTTTCGTGGAATCCAAGTGGACGAAGGAGATTGCACTCCTGTTGGTCTCTCATGCTTCGGTGTTACGGACAGGTAGAGACTTGAAATAAACAACAATACCACGAAAGAAGATAAAAATTAATTGGCTAGTATCTCTATTTTAGGATTAACGTTTTGTGCTAAAATACTGATGTTAAACTTTCAGTGTGTTCTGTACGTTTTCTTACTAAAATGTTGGGTAGGGACTTAAAAAAATTGTTATAAACTTTAAAAAATAGAATAAAATAAAATAAAATAAAGATTTTTCAAAAATTAAAAAGACCGAAATGTCTAGTTGCCCCAATAACTTATCTGATTGATCTTGAACCAGGGTTGGTTTCCTGAGCAATGTTTGCTTTGCATAAAGAATTTTTCTTGGTCTGTACCACTTCCATTAGGGCAATTCTAAACAAAAAGCAAACTTAGCACTGCTGAGATCACTCCTGCAATCCAGCACAAGTCCAAAACAGGCAAATAAATGTCAATGTCACATTTTTTCCAAAACTTTTTTTTTTCTATTTTGATAAGGGAAATTGAAAGACCTGCAATTCATTGTAAAAAATAGAAAAAATGTTTCAAAAAGTGAATGTGTACACAATGGTGAATCTGTGGTTATATCCACATGTGTATTTCTTTCCCTCCACTCTTCTGTGTGTGGAGTGAAATGTTCACCCCTTGTGAACATGCCAATCATTCGGTCTTGAGGGGAAAATTGTGGAATGTCAAATCAATGGTCATTTGCACTGCTTGGATCAGTGGTAAAGCGCCAAACTTTGTCCTTGGGTTCTAGTCCGCATAGACCAGGATTTTTACTCCTCCCTGCACAAGATTTTGAGTGGTGGTTTGAGTGCTAAACTTTCAGATGAGACAGGCGCAAGCTTTGATGGGCACAATAGCTGAATGGTTATTTTTAATCTGAGTGTCCTGGGTTTGAATCTTGATAACAGCACCTGGTTGGTAAAGGGTGGAGATTTTTCTGATCTCCCAGGTCAATATATGTGCAGACTTCCTTGTGCCTGAACCCCCTTTGTGTGTGTACGCATGCAGAAGATCAAATATGCACGTTAAAGATCGTGTAACCCATGTCAGTGTTTGGGGGATTATGGAGACACGAAAATACCCGGCATGCAACAACCATGATAGAGTCATCGACAAATCGATGTTGGCCATGTAACAGAAAGAGAAAGAAGACGACGACTGTAAAGTAGGTCCCATGTGTGTGCTTAGGCCACGTAAAAGAATGTATTTCACAGTATGTGTTATTTTTTACTGACTAAAACCTAGAGCACTTGTTCTGCCTTGTGCAGGATGCTCAGCAAAACTACGATTTTTTCTTCATTTTTCTTCCCCTTTGTAAGTTTGAGTTGGTGAGCTGGCTGATTCTAACCAAATCAAAAAATATTATTCTGATTCATTAACTCTTTAAGTTTAATCATTGCAGAATGAAACATGCTGTCTGCTTCATTTTGTTTTTGTAATACAACTCTTCCATCACAGTTTCAGCTTTTTATTACTTTATAATGAATACAAAAAAATATTCATAATATGTATTCATAATATTTGTGTTCTTTCTTATAAGTTTTTTGCAGGTTATTTATCACAATTTTTTAGAATAGAATGTATTAGTGGCTTTAACTCTATTGCATTATTTTACATTAAAAAATCACAAACTGCATTATATTGTTTATTGTGTATTGTATCATATTTTGTCAAATGGCTGTACTTCTGGGCAGTCTTTGGTATTTGTCAGTGAATTTGTCTATGGGTGATTTCCCTTGCTAATAAGAAAAGAATTCAGATCAATGTAGATGAGATAACTGGTGCATGAAGATCCACATCTTGCGCACACAGGGCCTGGTACCACATATCTTTGTGTACTTAGCTCACTGAAACCATGTCAAAGTTGCCAGTTAACAGAAAAAGAATGGACACCTCGGGGGCAGGGCCAGAACTCAACTGAAAATGACCCCCTGAGCTGGATTCCATAGGCAGTCATAGCAGACCAAGTTTGTTTTACATCAATAATTTTCCTAAAGTTGTCTACAGACTTCTTGTAGACTTGCAGAAAATTTCTTACACTAAACAAAGTTAGTGTTGCTAAGATTGCTCATGAATGAAACCAAACTCAGGCCTGGCTCACAAAGTAAAAGACAAGAGTGAACATTCTGGTGTAAGCCAGTGGTTCACCAGTGTCCCACCACATATTGACAGGCGTAATATCCAAGTGGTTAGCATTGGACTTTCACTTTGAGTCTGAGGGTCCTGAGTTCGATACTGCTATCAGTGCCAGATAGGTTATGGTTAGAAATAGTTTTCTGCGTTCTCCCAGGTCAACGAATGTGCAGATCTCGCAAGGAAATTAGGACTGTGAAGACTGATTATTCAAACTAGCTCTGGTGTATGATTTAGTCACACAGACTATATTTCTTTGAAACTGTCGTAGCCATTGACAGTCACAATGCAAACATTGTCAAACACAAAGTGAAGTGCTACATCAGTGCTTTGTGCATGGTAAGTATTGTGACATCAGTGTTATATATATATCATAATATGAGATTGCATCATTTGGTTATTGCTGTGTAGTGTGTTTGAAATATGTATGTATGTTGAGTTTTATGTTCTGCGCTGCATGATGTTTGTTTATGTATAAATTTATACAAAATTTACTGTCCATGTTTGGTTGGAAGGGTTGTGCATGTAATTTATTATTTTAGTGTTTAAGCGCATGTTTACATGTCATATTTTACATTGTACAGTAAAACAGTATGTATTCCATGGAAACCTCAACTATGCCTGTCGCGCCATCAGTGACAGGCTGCCAACAAGTGCTCTCCAGCCATCCCGGTCTGGTTCCAGTCGCTCCAGCTGTCCCCAGGTGCGGCCTGTCTTCTTCATGTCTGCCTCCATGTCACAGCGTCATGTATTTCTTGGACAGCCTCTTTTCCTTTTCCCCTGCAGGTTCCAGGTCAGGGCTTGCCTTGTGGTGGTGGATGCAGGCTTGCAGAATGTTTGGCCAGTCCACCTCATCTCTTCCGGAGGATCTCTTCTTCTGCAGGCTGCTTTCTTGTTCAGTCCCACGTTTCTTCACTTGTGATTCTCTGTCTGGCCAGCAAATCCAAAGAATCCTTCTGCAGCAGATACTGATGAAAGTTTGGATTCTTTTCATGGTGGTGACAGTGGTTCTCCAGGTCTCTGCAACATGCAGTGGGACAAGCTTCACAAAGATGTTGACGATCCTGATCTTGATTGATATGGAGAGGCACCGTATATAATGAAACTATGAACACATGCTTAACCGGGAATTATGATTATGGTGTGACAGGCACTTTACGGTGGCCACACCAGATGGGGTGTACCTGACGCAGCGCCAAGAGCCTACCATGGCTCTAATCAGGGTGCAGGTCAAAGGGCAAGATATGCAGCTGGACGCTCCTGGCATGGAGTCCATCACTGTCCCTATTAACCCCACGGTCACCAAGGAGATGCTCAGCAAAGTCACGTGAGTTGGGAGACTCTTGGAGTACTGGTTTGATTACTTGATTATTGTAATGCTCATTGATAAATTGATTGTAATGCTCTTTGATAACTAATTGTAATGCTCATTGATAATTAAGTGTAATGCTTGTTGATAACTTTGTGATAAATAACCATAATGCTTTTAAAAAATATTTTATAACTAATTGTAATGTTTGTTGATAACTAAGTTTAATGTTTGATAACTAATTGTAATGCTTATTGAGATAATTTTATCATGATGGTCTTTATGAAAGAAACTTTTCAGTGGGCATGCATAAAAATTCAGTGTAAATACATGATTTACATTTGTAAATTTACAAGAGGATTAATACAATACAATACAATACAATACAATACAATACAATACAATACAATACAATGCAATACAATGCAATAAAGGGTATGACAAAGTGGTGTAACATAGTCATGTTTTGATGTTTTAAAGAAGAGGCAAGTAGCATTACAGTAGGATCTGTTCTGAATGGGTTATTTTTTTTTCATGAAATATCTGTTCTTAGAGTGAAGACAGACACGGTTCCTTCTGTCGATTGTGGTGACGAGGTGGCAGCATGGTTGTGTCACTATTTTAACCGCAGTGGATTGCGTCTGCACTTTTCTGCCCCGTCTCTGGAGAAACGACAGTGCCAGTTGGCCAAGAAAATGTGGAACCACCCGGCTCAGCCTGGAGACTTGGTCAGTTTCTGCACAGCTTTCCTTCCCTTTTTTTTTTTTTTTTTTTAAAATATGGTATTCATGTTAACCCTTTGACTGTTGATCACAGACTTGCTCGACAGTGAAGGGCTGTCACCTCCTTAACACTGAGCATACAGGTCAGGATTTCAGTCACCATTCTTTATCTGGACTTCTTCCTCTTGGGATTGTGTGAATTTCGTTTGGGAAAAATCAACGACAAATTTGAGATACACAAAAAACTACTCTTCATATACATGCCACACTGATCTTATTCCACCAAGGCTCAGCAGTCTAGGGGTGAAGGAGTGTTCTTGATTACTGGCAGTTTGAAACATAATTTGCAAATCCTGTCTTGATGATATTACACCTAAATAGGCGCTGAATTGTCAAATTTAGAAAGACACCAATAAATAAATAAATAAATAAAAGGAAAAAAAACAAAACAAAGGAAAACCGAAATACAGTTGAATGTATTCTGAATTGTGTTCCTTAATTACATGTTATTTTATAACTTATCTTTGCATGATAAATGAAGCTGCTGAGCTTTCTTGTTTGTATTCAGCTTATTTTCTTTTACTTTTTTTACCTCTTTGTCCAACCTTTGTTATGTTTTTCAGTGCGTTAGACTTGATTGTGATCTGAGAAATTGTGTAGTGTTGAGTGACAAGCTTGTGGACCCACAGTTAATTTCCAGTGGGATGAATAAAGATGCATTGTACTGTATATTATATTGTACTGTGTTACATTGTATTGACAGGTGCGGTGGCCAAATGGTTAAGAGCACTGGGTTCTTGCCCATGTTTCCCCAAGTTCAGTCCCCGCACTTCAGTTTTGGCACACCTGGTGGGTTCAGGGTGGAGATTTTTTTCGTTATCCCAGGTCAACATATGTGCAGACCTGATAGTGCTTGAACCCCTTTTGTGAGTATACACATGCAGAAGACTCTACATGCATGATAAAGATCCCTGTAATTCATGTCAGCATTCGTTAGGTTGTGGAAACAAAAACATGCCCACCATGCATACCCTCGAATACAAGAGTATGGTGGCTTACATGATGGAGTAAAAACGGTCATGTATATGAAAGACCACTTGTACGTACAAGTGAATGTGTGAGTTACAGCCCATGAATGCAGAAGAAGAAGCACTTCATTGAATTGTGTTTTGTGATCAGACGGCGCTGAGTGACTACTGTGGCTACATGTTGCTGAGCAACCCGTCCCTGGCGGCCCTCAACAGCCGACTGACTAATCCCGTGCCCATCAGCAACTTCCGTGCCAACATCATTGTGGACAGCTGCCATGCCTTTGATGAGGTGGGATTTTGTATTGTGTTGCATTACGTTTTTTGTCACAACAGATTTCCCTGACTGAGATTTGGGCTGCTCTCCCCAGGGAGAGAGTGTTGCCACAGTGCAGCACCACCCTTTTTAAAAAGTTTTTTTGGTTCTGCAAGTATATTTGTTTCACTATCAGAATGTTTTGGGGTTTTTTTTCTATAGAATTTTGCTTGGGATAACCTTTTTGCTGCTGTGGGTTCTTTTACTGGCATTAAGTGTATGCTGCACGTAGGACCTTGCTGTATTGTCTCAACTGAATAACTAGCACTCAGACCACCATTCAGTGTAGTGGAAGGGATGGGGGGGGGGGGGGGGGGGGGGGGGTAAGAATCCTGGTCTGTATGCAGGAACTGATCTTATGGACACTTGCTTCCTTGTCAGACACTTCACTACTAGGCCACTGCTTTCTTGTTTGTCTGTTTTGACATTGTGTTGAACAACAAAGTGCAGGGACCTTTTGCTTTCTGAAGTAAGATAAAGGCATACTGTCAGCTTCGAGCTATGGCTGCTTAGTGCTTCTAATCACTTTTTGTTTTTTATCCACAAAGTTCACTGTACTTTGGCCATTGGCCCAAATAGTAGCCACAAACATATTCTCAGGTGGATGATTGTGTACTTTGGCCATTGGCCTTAACTGGAACCACATATCATAAACTTAGGCCATTGGCCGTAATATAAACCACACACATTACGTTCATGTAGAAAATTATACGACAGACATATGCGCATGTTTGAGACTTGTCTCCTTTCCTGGTCAGCGTGCCACAGTAACCCTGTGGTAATAAGTTGTTTTTTTCATCAATGCTTGCAAGTATGCCACAGCAGTTGGCTTAACCCTCTTGCATTCACACATCTCACAGATAAAACTCTTCATTGTGTTCAGCTGTGGCTGGAGTGAATGCCATATGGTTAAATGTTGATCTGTGGTGTGTTTTGCTGGTATAGAGTTGGCTTGATCTGTGGCAGGACAACTGGATCTCTGTTCGCATTGGAGATGTTCAGCTTAGGGCCCTGGACAACTGCACACGCTGTATCCTCGTCACCGTTGATCAGGAGAAAGGGGTCAAGGACATGGGGGAAGAACCCCTTTCCACACTGAAGACGTAAGATAAACCAGCAGGTTTTTGTTTGTGCCAGTTGCATGTGTGGTGTGTTGTGTGTGTGGTTGTATGTGTGTGGGTGTTGTTGTGTGCATGTGTGAGTGGGTAGGTGTTTGTTTGTGTGTGTATGTGTGTGTGTGTGTGTGCGCACGCCATTTAATGGTAATGATGACAAACATGGATAACAGACCATTGTTTCTTGAACCTAAGAAAGTCTTTACAATGTGGAAAGATAACATTTGAAAAAAGTGTTACACACATAGTTTGTTTTGTTTTTTAATTGTTTCTGTTATTTTATTTTATTTTGTTTTATTTTATTTTTAAATTGTTTCATTTTGTTTTGTGTTATTTTATTAGATTCCGTTTGAAAGAGCCATACGGACCCAAGCCTGCCTTTGGTGTAAACTACACCTTGGACAAACCTGGGAAGATCCGTGTGGGTGATCTGATCTACGCCAGATCCGGCCAGCTCAAAGTGTCCCGCAAGTGAACAGCCTGCCCTCTTGCCAAATGCCCCCCAAAGTGCTCTCCTGTTTAGATGTCAAAGAGCAGCTCTGTGTAAGAAAGGACTAGCTGATCCACTTCATCAGATTGTGATAACATGTCTGTCTGTGATGTTGAAAAATCAGAGTGTTAGTCAGTATTCTGTCCTGATGTGGCTTTTGACCCCACTCCACCTGTCTGTCGGCCTTCTCTTGTCCTGAAATGTGTGTGCCAGTTTTTACTTTTTTGGTTATGCTAAACAGTTTTCTTTTTTTTTCTTTTTTTTTCAGGTATAAGCTGAAGACGTACTGCTCTTTCAGTGCTGAGAACCTTAGTGATCAGTCTGTATGGCATGATCTGAAGTGAAGACTGTATCAGGTTTTTTCATGCCTAAGGCAAGCCCAACATGACGACCTACCTCTGTCTCGTGCCACAGTTTCCTTCAAAAACAAAAATCACTTCCACTATCGGCCCACATCCGATGTGGAATCATCAGATCAAACCACATGTGCACCTCCTTGCATTGACGCTCAACTGCGCTCAAATGAGACAACCCTATAAGGGTACATGTTTCCTTCCCTTCCTTTGATTCGAAGGGCTCTCAGTAAAGTGTGGATTCAACCCACCGACCCAATTTTCTTTGTGCTACATTTATCAGCACAGCTGTGGTCTACAGACCTCCCCCACAATAAAGCTGCGGACCTCTGTCTTCTTTGCCCGCACCAATATCCTTAGGTGACACAGTACACTCTACTTTCGTCGAATTCTACTTGAGGGACATCTATCGCTTTAGGGTTGATGGCTCATCGACTTCTACCAGAGAGACGTCGCACGCCTATGGGATGATGGCTTAAGAGGCATCACTTCTGTGGTAGTTGCACAACAGGCCATCACAGCACACAGACAGTAGAACAGGTGAGCCCTCCACCTTGTCATGCTATTCTGCACTAGTTGGGTCACGGTTAAGTATGTGCAATTAAAAGGAAATTTTCTATCTAAAATTACGTTTAAATAACATACTTACCGTGACCCAAATTTAAGACCCTCCCGTCCTCCCCGCTTCCTGTTCTCCCTGCTCGCTGCGCTGGTGATGGCATATTGCCGTCAAAAGAGGGCGCTAGCCAGCGGGACAAAGGGGAGGTTACCTACTTCCGGGAGGTTATCGGCCGTAGTTTTGTTTTCTCCGCATAGACGGATAGTAGTTTGCACAGGCAGGAATGTCAGACCCCTGCCGGAGTCTGCACTAGTTGGGTCACGGTAAGTATGTTATTTAAACGTAATTTTAGATAGAAAATTTCCTATATTGCAGATTACGACAGTTGCATTTTCAGTGAACTTTTGCTAGTGAAGAATATATAACTTTTTTTTCTTTTAGATCACAAACACAGTCCTTGCTGCATATTTATTTGAAAAGTTTAACTTTCATGTGCTTTATTTCTATAATCTTAAAGCCTGCTCATCTGCATTTTTACCCATACGTGTGCACCCCATCCAAGGGAGGCAGCCCCTGCTTCGGCACCCTTGCCGGTGACTGCCGCAGTTATTTCCCTTGCACCGGCACTGCTCCTCGCCTTCAGTGCGGGTGCGTGCACGGTCCCACCAAGCTATGCAGTGATGACCCCATCTGCCACACCGCCAAGTGCTGCTGTTTCCCGTCCACTGATGGTGTCTGAGCAAGCTACTCAACCAAACAAACAGCAACTCATTGTTAACTTGCTGCAGCAGTTATGCACCACTCTGCTTCCCGGTGCCACACCTTGCGCCTGCACCGCCCCTCGCCCACAGAGCAGGTACGTGCATGCCCCATTGGAACTTCGGCAGTGCTGGATTCTTCTGCCCCATTGCCTAACTCTGCTGTTACCCAGACTAATATCGGCACTTCCACGTTGGAGTGCCTCTTAATAACTCGATCCTGCCTCTCGGCAGTGCTCGGGCCAATCTTGTCTATCCCTTTATATGTCAACACACAACAGCTGAACGTATGGTCCTCTCGCAGGAGCTATTCGCGAGATTGGACCGCCGTTCAGCTACAGGGGGATGCACATCCCACGGCAAGCCGACGGACTTGTCACCCCCTCGTCCACGACGCCCATAACACTGGATTACAGCGCCATCATGCCACATGCCCCGACCGTCTCGCGTCTGATGGCGACCGATTCGGGTTGGGATGCCCACGGCACTAAGGGACATTATAATTATTCCCCTTGCGGCCGTTTTCACCTGTGTCGGTTACGGTGGCATCGAACCAGGGACTCTCACACGCAGCATGACACTCCTCCCTCTACAGCGAGGACACGTCGCACCAGGGGATATGTGCTCAAAAGACACCATCCTTTTCGACGATTATCAGCGCCAAGGGAGGCAACTCCGCATTTGTAGGTGACCTACTTCTGTCTCGTGCCA
The DNA here is from genome assembly GCF_041734735.1 of Babylonia areolata. Lineage (NCBI taxonomy): Eukaryota > Metazoa > Mollusca > Gastropoda > Neogastropoda > Buccinidae > Babylonia > Babylonia areolata. The sequence continues at coordinate 31,427,809 of NC_134879.1, forward strand.
CAGTTTCCTTCAAACACAAAAATCACTTCCACTATCAGCCCACATCCGATGTGGAATCATCAGATCAAACCACATGCGCACCTCCGCGCTCAACCGCGCTCAAATGAGACCACCCTATAAGGGTACGTGTTTCCTTCCCTTCCTTTGATTCGAAGGGCTCTCAGTAAAGTGTGGATTCAACCCACCGACCCAATTTTCTTTGTGCTACATTTATCAGCACAGTTGTGGTCTACAGACCTCCCCCACAATAAAGCTGCGGACCTCTGTCTTCTTTGCCCGCACCAATATCCTTAGGTGACACAGTACACTCTACTTTCGTCGAATTCTACTTGAGGGACACCTATCGATTTAGGGTTGATGGCTCGTCGACTTCTACCAGAGAGACGTCGCATGCCTGCGGGATGATGGCTCAAGAGGCATCGCTTCTGTGGTAGTTGCACAAGAGGCCATCACAGCACACAGACAGTAGAACAGGCGAGCCCTCCACCTTGTCGTGCTATTCTGCACTAGTTAGGTCAAGGTTAAGTATGTGTAATTAAAAGGAAATTTTCTATTGAAAATTACGTTCAAATAATATACTTACCGTGACCCAAATTTAAGACCCTCCCGTCCTCCCCGCTTCCTGTTCTCCCTGCTCGCTGCGCTGGTGATGGCATATTGCCGTCAAAAGAGGGCGCTAGCCAGCGGGACAAAGGGGAGGTTACCTATTTCCGGGAGGTTATCGGCCATAGTTTCGTTTTCTCCGCATCGGCGGATAGTAGTTTGCACAGGACAGGAATGTCAGACCCCTGCCGGAGTCCTGCACTAGTTGGGTCACAGTAAGTATGTTATTTAAACATAATTTTAGAAAGAAAATTTCCTTTTTGTTTATACACATATACAAAAACACATGCATGTATGCAACATCTGTACACACACACACACACACACACACACACACACACACACATGCAAGCAGTTTTTTAAAAGGAGGAAGAATAGAGTTGTATTTCCAACCTTTTGTTATTTGAGACAATGCAGGTAATCTGGTGAATAAAGCAGCAGATCAGATCAGATAATGGAGGTGATCTGGTGGGTAAAGCACCAGATCAGATCATGGAGGTAATCTGGTGAATGAAGCACCGGATCAGATCATGGAGGTAATCTGGTGGGTAAAACACCAGATCCAATAATCTGATGAGTAAAGCACCAGATCAGGTCATGGAGGTGATCTGGTGAGTAAAGCACCAGATCAGATCATGGAGGTGATCTGGTGAATAAAGCAGCAGATCAGATCATGGAGGTAATCTGGTGAATAAAGCAGCAGATCACATCATGGAGGTAATCTGGTGAGTAAAGCACCAGATCACATCATGGAGGTAATCTGGTTAATAAAGCAACAGATCAGGAAGTGCAGGTCCCAACTTCAAGTCAACTTGGTTCTTTTTTTCTTTCTTTTTTTCTTTCTTTTTCTCCTTTGTCCACTGGACCGTCTGAAGTTGTGATGGTGCTATTCTTTAAAATGAGATTTAATTACACATACTTAACCGTGACCCAACTAGTGCAGACTCCGGCAGTGGTCTGACATTCCTGTCCTGTGCAAACTACTATCTGCCTATGCGGAGAAAACAAAACTACGGCCGATAACCTCCCGGAAGTAGGTAACCTCCCCTTTGTTCCACTGGCTAGCGCCCTCTTTTTCTGGCAACCATCATGACTCCTGTTCCTGTGCTCTTCATACGGCTAAGTTTTTTCGTATTTTCTGCCTGTCTGTCAATTCTCTGGCGCTCTTGTTTGTGTCAAATTATGTCTCCAACCAGGTCACATAATTATGTAGCTTGATTGGGGAATCGTGCTAAAATTAAGGCGTGATCGCAATCGATTCGCTGACACTCTGGGCCCTCTACTCCTGGCCTTCTCAACAACGCCAACCCGCCGCCTTCTCCACTCCCTCCGGTCGACTCCAGACCTCCGCCACCTCCTACACCTCCTCTGGTGACTTCTAGAGGTTTGTTGTCACACACTCAGGTCAGTGTTACCTTTAATGTCATTTTTAGCGATCCGCGAATGCACTCGACGCGATCCGCATTTTCTCGGCCCTGCCAGTCGGCAGTGTACGAGTCGATCTCCTCTATCTCTTTACCCATACCCACAGTTGCACCAATGGAATGTGCCACAATCCCTTTGGGGAAACAACACCAAAAAAAAAAAAAAAAAAAATCTATATATATGTGTATATATATATATACACATATATATATGTACACACACATATACATATATCTATGAGATATCTTGCTACATTCCTACACATTTCTGCTTTCGCTTATAGATGTGTACTTATCCCTCGGTATACACATGTGTGTGTGCTTATGGGATAGGTTCAGACGACTTTCATATTAACATGTACAATTATATTTCTATCTCTATTCATTGACATCTATTCATTGAGATTCCCTACATAGCAATATAGGCACACTTGCATTTGCGGCCTTCTGTTCACAATGCCCAGAACTCTCTGCCTCTACGTACTGGCACTTTATTCATATGTGTATGTACATCTCATATATAGGTGCATAGACAGATTCCTTTCCATTGATGATTATGCACACTTACCCATTTACTTGGGTATATCTGTGCATGCTACACATATGCTTATACAGCCGCTTATTTCTTGTGTCTTGATCTCTTGTCATTGGCATATTTCTGACATCATCACTTGAGTTGATGGAAGTTTATATTCCCTTTGCACATATATGTATTCATTTTCATAAATTCATCCCTACCTTGCTTTCGGAGGACAAAAAAAAACAAAAACAAACCCTCATTCACGCCTGAATGTATGCTCCTTCACATTTCAGTAGTGGCTCGTCCTTAAGGACCCACACACACCCCCTTCACACCCACAGGGCTAAGAATGCCCTCTCTTGGTGCAAGGACGGACAAGGCAACCCAACTCATTTGCCTGCAACAATCACCCATAAGGCTGGAGATGCACAAGGAGGGATGAGGCAGTCCAACTTTGAGGTGCCACTCCGGACACACATGCCCTTCATTCCTTCCAAGTTTGTAAGGCATCCCTTCTTCCTCCCCTTGCCTACAACAACCTTGGTTTGCACCACTGTGGTTGTGACAAAAACTCCACACGGGCCCTACATCCTAGCCAGCCTTCCCATGAAGGGGAGCCCTCCACCTTGTCGCGCTATTCTGCACTAGTTGGGTCACGGTTAAGTATGTGTAATTAAAAGGAAATTTTCTATCTAAAATTACGTTTAAATAACATACTTACCATGACCCAAATTTAAGACCCTCCCGTCCTCCCCGCTTCCTGTTCTCCCTGCTCGCTGCGCTGGTGATGGCATATTGCTGTCAAAAGAGGGCGATAACCAGCGGGACAAAGGGGAGGTTACCTACTTCCGGGAGGTTATCGGCCGTAGTTTCGTTTTCTCCACATAGGTGGATAGTAGTTTGCACAGAACAGGAATGTCAGACCCCTGCCGGAGTCTGCACTAGTTGGGTCACGGTAAGTATGTTATTTAAACGTAATTTTAGATAGAAAATTTCCTTTAAAATTGTGGTTGTGTCCAACATACACTTTGTGCATGAAAAGAATGTAACTGAGAGTTGTCCCTTAGTTGTTTAAAAAATAAACAAAGAACAACAATTGAATTTTTTTTTTAAAACCTCAAGGATGAAAAATTAGATGTCCTCACATTGTTGGGACATAAAAAAAGAGGGAGGAAGGGTGGTTGGAAGGGCAAAAAAAAGAGAAAAGAAATATACAAGAAAAGAATTGTTGCAAAGAAGAAACAGGGGAAAAACCAGTAGATTTTGCACCATACACAGATGGATTCTAATAGTTTATGGAAGACAAGAGTGGAGTGTGATGTGGAAACGTAAACATTGTCAAGCTTGCAAGGCATGAGATAGGAAAGTACTTGTGCCTAAAAAAATAACAAAACCACAAAACACATGAAACCTTACACATACACACATCTGTAACATTAAGCGTTCTATGATTTTGTTTCTGAATAACCAGAAAAAGCTTTTGACTTCTATTTTTGTTTACTGTTGCTTGAAACATATCTGCATCTTATAATGTAATGAATTTGGTTTTTAGATAATCAGAAAATGCTTAGGACTTCTGGTTTGATAAGGCTTGGTTGTTGAGTATTTCATTGACTTTGGTTTCTTTAGTTCATCATTGAAGTATAGTATACAAAATCTCTTTAAAAAGTTTTTTTTTTTAGAACATATCATATACAGAATTTTGAATGAGAGAGTTTGTTCAAAAGGCGTCAGTATTCTGATCCCAACCTTCCAGTGTGGAAGTGTAGAAGAAAGGTGTCTATTCATGATATATTCTCCTTATGCTTTTAACTTTGTCACAAGTCTTTTTGAAGCATGTATGCCCTGAGTTATTTTCTGCCAAGACAATGGTCCACAACCAGACAGTGTGGGTGTTTGAAGATGCCTTTGTTCTGAGGAATCATAACAACCCTATTGCATGACACAAGGAAACCTTAGGCCCATGTGCTTGAAGTACAAGATTACAAACCTCAGGAAAAAGAAACTTGCTACCAGGCTGACATGATCTACGGATAGACTTCAGAAAGCAGTGTGAGCTGTTTATATATTCTGATTAATTGCAAGATTTCACTGGTTTTCACCAAGGTCATACTTCTGACTTCAGAGGTCAACGGTATTGACAGATTTCAGTTGTACATTGGGCACACAGTATTATAAGGTACATGGGTTGAAGTTTAGAAAAAATGTTTGGCCATGTTGTCCATAAAATACAGTACAAGTAGAGGAATGGAAAATTATAAAATAACACAAAATTTTCCTCCAAACTTTTGTTATTTTCATGTGTCATTTTTTTACTTTTCACTCTTTATTTCTTTATTTCTTTATTCCTTGATGATGTTCTTTATTTTTGTCTTGTTATGGACTTGCAGACTTTGTCTTTTTGTTTTATTTATTATTTTATTCTTGTAACTCCTTTTTTGTTGTTCTTGCTGTTGCAAGGAATGTTTCTTTTTGTTTCAGGGGGGGGAAAAAAACATTCATTCCTTTCTGATTTTATCAGTTTTACCACAAAAGCAGAACATTGTTTGAATTGTTGAGATTTGTGAGATGAGTTTGAGTGAACGTCTGCAACAACCAGTCTGTTTAAGTGACAAGTAAAAGAATAAATGATTGCTGTGAAAATAACAGCAAGTGGTGCAGCTGCTGAATCCATTTGACTTTAATCATTTGTACCAGTAATCTTGATGGACTGTGATATTGGTGGCCTCAGGTATCATGAGTGGTGTGTGAGTTGTTAATTGCAATTCTGGCATCTCTTGCGTTCTGCATAGAAACAACAACAACAATTGTGAAAAATGCATTACATCTGGGTTTATTGAAACTTTTGCTGTTGATTATTTTGCTCTGTGTTATTGAGATTACTTATTGTTTGAGTGTTTTTCTTTTTTCCGGCCACCACCAGCAGCAGTGTAATATTTCTCACTTTTCTTCTTTGTGGGAATTGGCTCCTTTTGTTTGCCTGTCCTTTTGAAAACCACTTGTGGTTAGTGAACATTTATTGGGAAATCAACAGCCACCACCATAAACAAGAAAATGAGGTGTCATGATTTTGTTGGAGGTTTGTCATCTCACAGACTTCAGCTTATTAAAAGTGATTGGAAGACCATGAATTTATGGATAGGGAAAAAAAATCTCTGTTTTCCTCTGTGTTTCATTTTTTCTCTCTCTTTCTCTCACTCATGCATGCACACCAACACACAAACACACACACACACACACACACACACACATGCACAAACAGAGAAAAAGCCTTAATTCAAAGATGAACCTTGTGAAATGCTAAATGTCTCTACTTAAAAGAAAATAAACTGAATATTTAAACCATTATAGCAGTCGCCACTTTAACATGATTTTTCTGTCATTGAATGTGTATCCACTGGCTTTCACTCTCAGAATTGTTCCTGGGAGTGTTCAAACAAAAACAAACAAAAAAAGACTGTACTTACATTGATATGCATTTGAAACTTTCTCTCCTGAAGACTGACTTTATTTCCTGAAAGACAGTTTGATGCTGAATAATAGACAATTCAGAATGACTTATGGATATGTAGAGAGGATGAATGTATAAATTTGTCATATACAGTGCTTTATTCAGAATTGCTATATTGGTTTCATAATGCACTGAATATTAGACACAATTAAGAATAACATATGTATATAAAGAGAGAGAATGTATATATACTATGTATGTCGCACAAGTGCTTTGTTTTATCAATTTCTTCCAGCATATGAATCTCTTGTGAACTGCAGTTGAATGTAGGTTATCAAAAAATGATTCCAAGATTTTTTTTCAAAGATTACGCATTCTGTATTTTGTTATTTTGACACTCACACCGACACAGCTGAGATCCAATGTTGGTTTTGAACATTTTATTGTGTGTATCTATATATTTAGTTGTTTGTTGTTTTTTGGTGCAGATTTCATTGTTTTTAACGAGTTGTAGTAAACGCTTTCTTTAAAAAAATAGTTGTAGTTTATATGAAAGTGCATTTTCTTCATCTTTTTCTTTGTTTATGGGCTGTGAGACTCCCATATTAACTTATCCATATTCGAGTAGGCTTTTATGTGCATGACCATTTTTATCTTGCCATGTAGAAAGCCATACTCCATTTTCAGAGGTGAAATGTACTTTGAAATAAATGAACTACACACTTTGAATAAATTTTGTACAGAGGGAAAAATTGTGTTTCTGTTCTTGTATACCAGTCTGAGAGGTTATTAATTATTTTACAGTTTTTCTCTGCCTTCTTCTCACACACGCTTAGTTATATCATTTGATAGTTATCAAATACAGACATACTTTCCTTTTCATACTTAAAAAGACAATGCTGTTCATAATCCATGTACATGTTGTTGATAGACAAACATATTGGATTTGCAAAAGATGAGTTTGAAAGTTGCTGATACCAAAACCCTTAGGTCAGCATAATTTCACTTTTCACGACTCACCTGTCTAGTACTCCCTCTGTAGATCAGGCACTCTTCATCTTTCACTTCGTTCAAGTCTTCCCTGAAAACCCACTTCTTTAAACTGATTGAAAATACCCCCATGCCATTCCATTGTTCTTGTGTGTATGCGCATGTGTGTTTGCATGTATGTGTGAGTGTGCATGTTTGCACACACATGCATGTTGTGAAAAGGCTGGTTGTATATAAGGGAATGAGAGCTATTGGAGAAGAGTGGTACAGTGATCGAGATTGTTCTTATGGTGTGCCTGTAGCCTTTTTTCTTGTTTTGGAGATTTTTTTTTTCTTCATCCAACAGTTTGTGTGATTCTGTTTATCTGTTTTTGTAAAGTGCCGCGAGCCTTCTTTAGAGAATAGGCATAACATAAAGTCATTATCATTATTGGTAGTAGTAGTAGTAGTATACATCCATTGTTATTTAATTTTCAGTCACTCGGAATGAAAATCTTGGCCACTTAGAGATTTACAGTCATTTATATCAGTTTACACAAATTACAGAGAGGTGGAGAGAAAGGTTTCTAAATTTGTTTTGATATCGATAGTAAAACAGAATGGGCTCATTGCCCAGAGTCAGTTGCATTGGCCAACTTTCCAAAATGAATGAGACTAGAGGCATTTCAGGGCTGAGCAATTCTTCGTCTCTGTATTTCTCCACATACCAACTTACTGTTAAGGAATTATTTTTAATTAAAAAGAAAAAGAAAGATTTAAAACGAAAACTAAGAGACAATCCAATGCAACAGCAAAGAGGCTCAATCTACAGCAGTCCAAACGCACATTCAGTTGATGCATGTACCATTGTAATAACATGGAAGTCCATCACCAACATTGAAGATGTAGTGACTCTGGAGATGACAATGATGTCCAAAGGCAGACATGCCAATACAGCTGGTCCATGAGCAGGCAATAGAAGTCTTGTCTCCTCTGTTTCCAGGATTAATGCTTCTGGTTGAGGTCCTTAACACACCTCTTCTCAAACACAAAAACTGCAGGGAGGCAACAAGATGTAACTGTTATCTCTGCTTTTTCTGGGATTAATGTTTCTGGTTGAGTTCCTGAATACTCCTCTCCACAAATGCAAAAACTGTCGTCAGGCAATAGAGGATGTAAGTTATGTCTCCCCAAATGCTTCTGGTTGAGGTCCTAGATATGCCTCTCCTCAAACGTCAAAACTGCCTTGCAGACAGCTGGGTGTTGCAGTCAGTTGCAGAGTCCTTGAAGCATTTCCAATGCAACATCAAAAAGGCTTATTTTAATACAGACCCAACTCATTCAATAAATGTACCAATGCAACAACAGACTTGTTCAATAGCAGCCCCAGTCCACAGGGAGCTAGCAATGTTTGATTCTTTGAGGCCACCCACAAGATGAGACCCTGTGAGTCATTTCAGCAGTGAAGTGCTCAGTCTCACCACCTATTACCAACACTGAGCCCCATCCTGATGGTTACAGTAGCTTAGTCACAGAGTAAGACTGTGCATGTGTGTGTGTATGTATTTCACTGTAACATGTCTACATGTGTGCTGTTGTGTGTGTCCATATGAATGTCACGTGAATGTGTATACAGTAGACACCGTGTGTAAGTTGTGTGTGAATGAATGTGTATGTGCCTGTATTTGTGTGTGTTTTTTATGTGCCTGTATTTTTCTTTCTTTTTTGTTGTTGACTGATGCTGTGTGGAGCCCCAGTTCCCCTGGCTGAACAAGGGGGCTTAACGGTAATACTCAGATATCAGTCTCCTAGAGCGCACCCCCCTATTGTGGATTGTACAGGGATTACCACAGGATTACAGACAGGTACGTGTGTGTGTGTGTGCATGCGATGTGTATACCTGTGTTTATGCATCAGTTCATGTAATGTATGTTGTGTGTGCGTTTGCACATGCACATCAGTGTTTGCCAATGTGCATGTTATGTATGGTGTGGTGAGTATGTGTATGTGCACATGTGTATGTAAGTGTGTGTGTGTGAGTAAACTTGTGTGTTTGTGAACGCATAAAGTGTCACTGTATACCCATGTGTATGTTTGTTTGAAAATTTATGTATATTTGTTTGAATGTTAAAGTATATGTGAGTTTGTGTTTGTTTGTGCGTTACGTTATAGTGTTAGTGTGAGAGACAAAGAGAGTGGTACGCTTGGATGAGCAGTTGAAATTCTGAAATTTATTGCAGAGAAAAATCGTTAGGCTGTTTTTCGTGGCAGGAGTGAATTTTGCCTGCTGGTGAGTATAAAGTCCACGAAGGAAATTTTTTACTCATGAGTTACAATTCCTCGTATAGTAGTAGTTTATTCTGGGAGAAAACGTCCGTGTGGAAAATTCTTGTGCTGCACCGGCCCTCCCCGAAAGCCTCGGACTCATTCCAGGGGAGGTCACTCTTTGTGGGGGCGCTTGTACGAGTTGGTAGCAACCGTAATGGCGGCGTTTTCAGCAAGTTGAGGCTGGAGCAGTGATTTTTGCATTTTAAATGCAAATAACTGGGTAAAAGTTCAGACACCCCAAATTATCTTTTGCAGTTACAACAATACGTACCAAAATCGGTCTGAGAATTATGCAAAAATGTTTTTATTGTTCTGTCTTATTTCGGAAGTTGACGTGGAATGGGTCCCGAAATAACTGAACCAGAACACACATTTTTGCTCAACGCAGCATCTGAGACGTGGCCATTCCAGATTACGTTTCTTCAAACTATCGTCTAACTACTGTGTTATGTTACTGTTCTGATATTTCAGTCATTTAACTGGCAGATACTCACATTTTTTTTCCATTTTGAATATGAAGGGAGAAAATGGGTGTGCTGGCCTGTAGTGGGCGGTGAGAATGTTGACATCCTTTATCGATTGATACAAATGTTTTTAAATAAGACGTAATCAGATGGTTCCTAATGTTTGAATCCTTGTCCATCTCTCTCTCTCTCTCTCTCTCTCTCTCTCTCTCTCTCTCTCTTTGTGCAACATTGAGTGGTTGCGAGTTATTTTTTATCCGTACTCAAGTGGCAAAGCATGAAATGTGTGTGTGTGTGTGTGTGTGTGTAGAGGAATGCTGTAGAAGTATCATATAGCAATACTGATTTCCATAGGTATTTGTTTAAAGGGATTTGTGGGGCTGGTTGTACATTTTGTTTTTCGTTTGTTGTTGTACAAAATGAATGGAAATATTTTGACAGTGTATGTAATCCCAGCTACCCAGCTACTGACTGAAACTGAGCAACTTGATTTGACTGTATTTATTACTAATAGGAATTATTTTGATACTGTTCCATCACACAAAGTTGAGTGTCTTGTTTTGTATTGTTCAGCAGACAGCCTGAGGTTTTGGTGTTTTGTTGTTGTTGTTTTCCTTCAAAACTGTTGTTTTAAATAGTTAATTTCTAAAATCACATATGTCTTTAATGTTGTGATACGACAAGATGATCTTTAAGGTTTTCCTTCTTTTTTTTCTTCTTTTTTTTTTCGTGTTGTTGTGTTGAAATTAACCAGTGTGTTTCTGCCCTGCCCCTCCTCTTTCCTGCACAGTATCAATGGTTCACAGAGATTTTGTGAACTGTCCAAATGTTACCTCTGTTTAAAAAAAGGCCTATACGTTGAAGTTACTTGTACAGATTTTTAGTTTTTAGCTATTGATTCACACTGAAACTGCTGAAGGAATGTCATGAAAGCAAACTTTCAATTACATCACAATAAAACTTATAATAAACTGATTGCAACAGAACAAACAAGATGTTATCCTCAAATCATACAAGTTCTTGTATCTTGTTTTTATTCCACTCTGAACAAAGTATGTCAAAACCAGATTCATATCCAGACTGGTATCTTTTTGTTTGTTGTTGTGTTTAATTTTTTTAAATTTCTTTATTGAAGTTATTCTTTTCCAGTTGACAAAACACATCATGGCAGCATCTCTGCGAGGACAACTTGGGGTTAAAAGTAGCCGTAAGTTTGCTTTGAAATTATTATTGTAATGTGCAAATTTTTAAAAAATCCTGTATATTTGAATTGGTCATTGATTGATTTGCATTTAGATCACCCTTTTGGTTTAGCTCTGAACTTTCAGCCCAAAGAGATGCGAATATGTAGATGTGGATTTTGCTTTTGATCTGCTTCTTGCATGTGGCAGCTGTCATCCCCTGTGCAAGGGCCTTGACAGGCTGGCCAAACCATGTGAGGTTAGCCAGTGGGGTTTATTAAGACTGCTTTTGCGGACCATGCAGAAGTTCAGCAACTGGAAGGTGTATGCAATAGAGAACTGTGGGGCACATAGGGTGTGACCAAGCAAAGAAGGCATCAAGACCATCCACTGCATTCAGTGAAGTCTTTAAACATGATGATTCTCCATACTTCTGCTTCTGTTGCTGAGAAAATAGGATTGCCCCTGTGCGACACCTCTACCATTTTAAAAACTCTCTTGCACAAGTTTTTTTTTTTCTGTGTAGTTTTTCTCTATAGTCCTTCTGTCTTGTTATTCAAGAGGTGCCAGTGTCATTCAAAATAAGTCCCTTTCTCCTTTTCATTCAGGTTGATTATCCTTGTGAGACATGTTAAATGAGGTGGGTGTCAGTGTAAGATATGATATTATGTGTATTTTATGCAGAAAACTTCTTTATCTTAGCAAGAAAAATTCATATATGGTATATGCAATACAAACAGTGCATGAGATTCACAAGGAATAATGAATTTGATAAAAGTGACTTTCCTAAAAACAAAGACAATAATATTTATGCATATTTGGATGTAGGAATGTGTCTGTGTATGGATGTGATAATGTGCCTGCATATGCGCATGTATGTGTGTGTGTACATCTGTTTGTGTGTGAACATTGCGTACATATTCATTCATCTATTTGTTTATTTATTTATTTATTTATTTATTTGCTGTTTGTTCCAGCCCTGTCACCAACCTCCAGCAAACTGACCACACAGATGTTGGTCATTAGTCACATGGACAATCATTACAAAAAAATCAGCAAGGCAAAACGTATGTATTGTTCTGTACTTATTGCTTCACGTATCAGCAAGTTGTGTAAAATATGCTGGTGGTGGGTAGGGTTGGGTTGGGGGGACGTGTGGGTGGTAGTGTTCAGTCCAACTATTGAATTAAGAGTCACTTTGAATGCCAGGTAGCAAATCTTAAGTGTTAGTTTTATCAAGTCAAAGGTTCAAATTTAATGTCAGTTCTAATCTCGATGTCAGTTTTGTGTAAATCTTTTCCTCTTTTTTTTCAATGTTATTTCGGTGAGTTGATTTTTTACAGTTTGATGATTTTATCCTGCATTTTAGACAGCTCTGCTCAACTTAAACAAAAACAATGGATTGGAATGAGGTGAATGGATGTGGAATTGAGAATGATGAAAGGGATAAATTTGAGGTACTGCTCTTACTTCTTTTTATTGATCAGAAATGGAATGGATATTACCTTGTTTTATATGCAATTTATATACATTGTGTAGTTATTCTTTTTCACTGCAAAGAAATAGATGTAGTCTTCTGTTTTACATATTGTTTGGTTTCTTCTCCTTTTACCTCTCTCTTTTTCTCTCTCTCTCTGTCCATGTTTTCTCTGTCTCTTTGTCTGTTTGTCTCTCTGTGTCTCACATTCTGTTTTTCTCTGCTGTCTGTGACTCAAGAATCACATGTCTCTGTTTTGTCTTTACAGCTGCAATTGACAATGCACCTCCAAAATCAATGTTGTCAAGCCAGAAGTGTAAGTAGGAGTATTTCATATTTCCATTGAAATGCTTGAAAAAAAAATGCTTTGTATTATTAATTTGGTTTGGACATAGTAAGTGTTCCTGTTAGCATTTTTGCTATTCATGTATAATTTGATATCAGTGTGGATGTTAGATGTTGTATCAATAAACAAAAGTTTATTATAAATAATTTGACCAAATATTTCTTTGAACTGAAATAATGTCTGTGAACACATCAATATTTCAGGTTTTTGATCTGTTGAACAGGTTGATATGTTAATAGTGCAGAATATTAACTCATTCTGTACTGCCTGATTATACTCTCTGTACTGGCTGTTTGTGTAGGATACAAGAAAAAAAATCAAAAAAAGAATGCAAGCACATACAGCAGTGAAATATTGTGGTAATAAAAAGAATAGAAAGGACTAACACATGGCAAGGGTTCAAGACACCTACTTTATTATCGACTGACTTACCTGTTTTTGTTTTTTATCAATTTTTTTCACAACTAATATAAAGGGGTGAGTTTTTCTCATATTATAGAAATTTTACAAGTGTGGTCTTTTGTAACCATAGTCCTTCCCTTATTGTAGCAATGGAATATCCACTATAGAATCTGTATCAATGTCACCTGGGCACATATAAACTGACATACACTCACACTCTCTCAAACACATGCATGTGCTGTACTGGATATGTATAGAGTTATAAAAATATTGGAAAAAAGAGAAGTCTTTTTGCCAGTCTTGCATGAGAAACTCCAGAAACTGTTCCTTATTCAAGTCTTGGCCTTCAGCGACGTCCCCAACAGCTGCAGCTTTGTCTGCTGCTGAGTCACTGTCTCTGAAACCATGTATCTCACTGCCAGCACTCTCGCCACTTTCATCCTTGCTAATACTGTCGTTGGACCACTCATCAGCATCTGAAGATTCATCATCATTTTCATCAACACCAGAGCCAGCAGTCGAGACAGATTTGATCATTTTCCCGGAAAAGTACAGGTGTTTTTTTGGATGACTGTTAAACAGAGCTGTGCTGCTTAGTTTCGCACAAGTCATTAAACTGTGAACTATGAATTTTTAAACTCAAGATAAGCTATTGTGCACCACAGCATTGAAACGTTGTACGCATGAGTACACTATAGCATACCTTAGTGTAGAAAAAGTTAAAGTGAATGTTCTAAATGTGAGGTGTTGTTTGTAGAGTTGATACAGGTAAATGCTATGATTAATGTGCATTTATGTGTGAGGTAAGGGGCAATTGGGGAATGAAAGAAATAGCAGAGCTGTATGTAGCAAAGTTGTGTCTTGTGTACATGTCTGTTAAAATGCAACTGTTTGGAGATCTCTTTCTTTCTGCCTTTGTGGACTGCAACTCTAGTGTTCACTTGTGTCTACACCAGTGCTGTTGCATGTATGACTTCTTTTTTTTTAACCCTTTCTGGGGGAGTGTGCTGAGTATGCTGGTTTTTCCATAAACCACCAAACAGTGACATGTATTGCAAAATTTTTAGCATATGTGTTTGATTTTCTGCATACGTATACACACACTAGGAGTATTAAGGCACAATCTGGTCAGTATATATGTTGACCAAGAAGATTGGAAAAATCCTCACCCTTACCCACCAGGTGCAGATACCAGGGTCAAACTCAAGACCCTCCTATTTAAAGCGCAATGCTTTAACCATTTGGCTTTGGCACCCATCACTGTTTGCAGATGATGCAGTATTGATGATCATTCAGGAGAGAAACAAAATACCAAATTGATTGAAATTGTTGTATTCTCTGCTCTGTAATGTAGTGCATGCCACCACACATGCATTTGTTAAGCGATATCTGAACATAAGCAGGTTTTGAGACATTGTTTAACAAACCAGTGTTTTTTGTTTTGATATCATTCAACAAACTTAATTCTTTTGTGTACACCATATAGTGATATACCCATACTATTTTCATTTCAGTTTGAAGGAGGTGTCAAAGTGTGTGGACTGATCCATATACACTACACCACATCTGCTGTGGAAAAACAACAACCAAAAACAAAGGAAACATATATCCTGCATGCTTTCTCGAACATGTGCACACATCTGATCTACAAATCCTACCATCATCACCACAATGCTTGTACAGATCATTAATTTGGTTATTTGTTTTAAGGGAAACAGTTTAACACGTACAGTATATGCAGTCATGAAGTACATGTATTTCAGTTATTGATGTGCTGCATGCAGTAAGAGATAGGCAGGTGAGAAAACAGGATGAGTGTTGTTTGACAATTTTTTTCTGGTTGTGTGCACCAATTTGATTACATGCTTACTCAAACATGTTCTCATATAAAAATAAATCCCACCACCACCATGATATTTGTCCAGTTCATTGATATAGTTATTTGTTTTAAGGGAAACATTTGAACATGTATGGTAGATGCAGTTTTGAGGTACATGTATGTGGAAGATTGATGTGTTGTGTGCAGTGAGAGATCGGCAGGTGAGGAAACGCGTTGAGAAGTATGGCTCCCGGCCTTCGTCACGCTCCATGTACAGGTCAGGATCAGCACAGGACATCTACGATGAGCAGCAGTGGGTGAGTGGGCTTGATTGTCAGTACTTGTCATCAGTGTGTGTGTGTGTGTGTGCGTGTGAGTGTGTGCACATGTGTGTGCGCATATGTGTGTGTGTGCTCCTGAAAGAGGTCTGATGGGGTTGTTTTTTTATTCTGTTGATAACCTAGTCTCTCATTATGTGGGAAATATATGGTGCTTGGTTTATGTTCATGGTTTCTTGGTCACATGTTTATCGTGCAAACAGATTTGCAATCCTATCTGACCTTGGACCATCGCAAGCGGAGGAGCAGGAGGTAGCGATGGATTAGGTTGCTACTACATATTTAACTTTTTAAATGGTGATCGTTCACTGAAACATCCGTGGTTCTTATGCTAACCTTCAGGAACTCCAGTTGCTTTGTTGTTCTTTGAAACCTTGAGTGCTGGTGCTGCAAGAAACTCTGCAAAGAGATGGCAAGATTTTATCTCTCCCAGGTTTTAACTTAATTTTTAAACCTGCTCAACCTAAGCAAGAGGGATTGACAGGAGGTGTCGCTCTGTTTTTACATAAGTCCCTTTTATAGAGTGCAGTTTCTTTAAACGCACCTTTACAAGCAGTGGCCTTAGTGGTTGGCGAGGCTCTAAGCACCATAATTTGATTTGATTTGATTTGATCGTGTGTGTGTGTGTGTGATCATGCCAGTGGTCTAT
This sequence comes from Babylonia areolata, assembly GCF_041734735.1. Taxonomy (NCBI): domain Eukaryota; kingdom Metazoa; phylum Mollusca; class Gastropoda; order Neogastropoda; family Buccinidae; genus Babylonia; species Babylonia areolata. The sequence continues at coordinate 31,443,780 of NC_134879.1, forward strand.
TTATATATCTTTCTTTCTTAATTTTTGTTGTTGATTGTATGCAGTGTTTGATAGATATTGTATGTCCATATTTTTGTTGTTGTGGTTGTGATTAATCTTTTTTTTTCAGTGTGTTTATACATATTCACCACTTTTTTTCATGCTCTAGGGCCAGGTGGGGGGAAAAAATCATATTAGTTGCTAACCTCAGTTCCATGGTTGAAACTAAATTTTCATTTTGTTTCCATTTCATGGTTTCTGACATTTTCGTTACGAGAATCACTCTGCCTAGATCAGTACACACAGTTAGTTCAAGTTTCAGCTTGTTTTAACTGGAGAAGGTGTGGTTGCATGTCAACAAATGTATATGTTTCACTGTGATAAGTCTGAAGGCCACAAGAGAAACCGTGCAGCAGAATCAGTTAGTCTGATCTGGTGTTCACTGGTGATGAGGGTTTGAAGCCCTGTTTCAGCATGGTGTTGTGTCTTCAGGGAAGGCTCTTTACTCTGATTTTCCCTCACTTGGATGGGTACTTGAGTTCAGTTGGGGGCGGTCAGTTATAATGGAGGGAGGAGAGGATTGGGTGCCGCCTTCCAATGCCGAGCCCCAGACACGGTGAAACATATCAGTCTGTTGCTCTGGTCAGGTCTTAAGCACTGTTCAGTTATGATATCTGTTCTCCCTCCCCCCACGCCCCTTTTCTTTTTTTTCTTTTTAAATTTTCTTTTGTTGTATATTTTTGTGTGTGTGTGAAGTCTGCGTTTGTGGATATTTGTGTGTGAAGTGCTTGTAAGTGTGTCAGTTTGTCTTAAAGTATGCTTGCTTAGTATGATTTGTTTGTATGTGGAATGTACTGAAGTTTTCACAGTGATGTTAATGTTGAATCTACATTCCTTACACATCATCAAAGAATGTATTCCTTATGTTTAAAAAAAAAGAAAAAGAAAGAAAGAACAAACCAGTGTTATTGATACATTGAGTCTGTCTGGAAATTACTACTTACTTGAGCAAATGAGCATACATTACAAAACTAGCATGATTACACAGGTGCACAAATGTATATGCACACACACACACACATGCATGCACACATTATACATGTTATTGTTGTTTGTGTTATCGTTGTTTGTTTTTTGTTGTTGTTGTTTTCTTTTTCTTTTCTTTTTTTGTGTGCATTTCTGTTATTCCTTTTGTCCATTTCTGTTCAGTCATTCAAACCCTCAGGTTGGAAGGTCCTGAAGGAGTCGGCCCCCTCTCGCAGGAGTCTGCGAGTTGTTTCGTTTGAGATGGTGGCGTATTTGTGTGGTGAAACAACAGCCTTTGCCATTCCTTTTGCTGGCTCAAGATAGATCAGTAACTGCTTCTTAGAGCTGTCCTGTTTTTTGTTGTTTTTTTCTGTGATGTGGTTGATACTAATGATAGTCTTGTTCTTGGTCTTTGAGGATGTTTCAAGTTTCTAAGAAGTTCTCAGTCTTCCAGTCTTAGTTGCTTATTTGTGGTTCAAAAGATTTCAGAGACAGGTGGTGGTGCCACTTTTTCAAGTCGGAATGTGCAGATCTAGTAGTGCTTTGGAAGACTGGATATGCATGTTAATACATTTCTTCTGACTGCAGCTGGCAAATTGCCAGTTGTGACAACTAGTTTTGGTTTTGCTGTTGCCATGGACAGTGGACTGGGATAGACTTCCCCATGCAAGAGTGTCAGGCAAAAGTGCTCTCTGGACTGATGAAATTGATGGCAATGCAGTGTTTGAAACAAATTTTTATTATGAGTGAGGATTTTATGTGAAGCAACTTGTAGCGTTGACTGCTACAGTCAAAATTGCTCAGTCAGTGAGCAGCAGGTCAGCATATTTTACTTGGTGAGAAATATGTTAAAGATGACATGATCATGGCAGTGTCTGGTGGCTTATGAAAACTTGGAGCACTCCCACCATACACTCATCCCCAAAATGGAGTGTGGCTACTTAAAAGGCCATGTAAAATCAATGACACATGAAAAAGCACTTGTAGAAACAAGTGAGCATGGGCTTTGCAGCCCACAAATGCAGAACATGACAACCCTGCATTCAGAGTTGCATGCAATATGACTTGATTCTCTTGATTCATCTTTTATTCATCTGTAATGGTCTAGAGTATTTGGGAAACTTAAAATCCAGAGTATATATTCAAAATGTTGATAATTAGTAGTCATGTTTATTATAGCAGTTATAAAGAAAAAAGAAGTAGATCCAGTAATTCAGGCATATTTTTTTTAACTTTCAGTCCATTAATTCATGTTTGTTGTTGTTGTTGGCCCCTCCCCCCACCATCCCCCCAAATATCTCCTTGATGCTTTGCACTCTGATAGGTTATAGCAGTCTGATTGGTTCTTTACTTACAACTTGGCTGTGAAAGGCTGTGAAGTAATCCAGTTTTGTTGGTCTTTCACACATCTTTTATTCTTTGTTTTTGATATTTTTAATCCAATAAAGTTCCATCCAATCCTCTCATCTGCATCAATCAGCACCATGCATTTCAAATTGATGATAGTTTTAGCAGTAATAAAATTGCAGTGGGAGAGAGAGGTTCACTGTACACCATTCCAATATTTCATATTCACTTATGATAATGAAATGGCACCTGTAATATTACAAATTCAAAGTAAAAACACTTTAATTTTTTTGTTACTTGAACTTTTGTTTTGTTAATACAACACTGGTTCTAAGATCAGATTCAAAAGGATATTTTTGAAAACCAATCAGATTTTTGTGGTCCATTTGTTTCCGCTGGCTCTTTTCTGCTCAGTTTTGCAATAATTGAATTCATTTCTTTGGATCAGAGTGCAGGTCTCAAGACTCAAACTGTACTCATGCTTTAGATCTGAGTAGTGTGAATGAAGCCATTAGTTTGATGCTGTGTAGTAGTTTTTTGTGATTTTGCAGCAACACAGACCTTTACACAGAAACAGTACTTGCATTTTTGCATGAACATGCATATGGGTGTGCACGCACACACATACACACACAGAGTTGCTGTCATGCACATGCATACATATACATGTTTACTGATATATACATTGTAATGTATTGATTCTGTTTTAATGAGAATTTAATAACATTGTTTTGAGCAATTCATTTTTTAATATCATAAGTATCTTTGCTTGCCAGTCTGTAGATCACCAGAACCATAAAAATAAAATCCAGATAAATCCTAAGTGGGATGGTAAACTAGACCTTTTCAGCTTTGCTGTTCAGGTTTCAGGCAAAAGATTAACTGTGTTCTACTTCCAGATTATTTAAGAATGTGTAAGATTTTTGTCTAAACGGGGCAAATAGTGGAAAGTGATTGATTTGTTTTTTGACTTGGAATTCTGAGTTAGGTTGTTTTTTTTTTTAATTTACTTCTTTTTTTTTTTTTAGATGGAATGGTGACTTGTGGATAGTATTGGGGAGGTTTGTTGAATATGCAAATAAAGGACTGTATTTCCCCAGTGTACTCAAAGTCAGAAAGTGAAAGTGTTTCTTTTGCAACCATTAAGGTGCTCGGTTTATATCACAGATTGACATAAGTTTACATTTGGGCCAACAGCAAAGTGAGAGCTGTATTATCAATGGTTTCTCCAGTCAATGGGAAACCATTTACAGCTTCGTCTTTTGTGAAGGACTATGACTCTTAAACTAGGAGGCAGAATTGCACTGGCTCTTAGTGCTGCAGCCTTGTGGGCTAGTTGGCCTTTGGGAACCATCCCAACGCCGACTGTCCTAAAACCCTCTTGGCCGAGAGAGTGGGGATGTTCTTGGGCAAGACACTCTCTACTATAATCAAATTCTAGCCCAAATAGTCAGAACAGCAGTTGCCTCCTCTGCTGTTCTGATGGTCATAGTCGGACACGACTGACTATCATATATAAGCAAGTGTAGGAATTGTCATAGACACATGAAAGAACCTTAATTCTTTATAAAAAAAAACAAACAACAAAAAAAACTTGACCTGGAATTACAGACAGGAGACTGGGCATTCTTTAATTTGTTGAACCTTGCTGAAATGAAATCAGTGTGGCAAGAGTTTGAAGTGCAGTTACCACATCTTTTACTTTTATCTGTGGTGTCATTGATAACTTCTTCTTCATCAGTCATGGGCTGTGACTCCCACGTTCACTAATATACATGTATGAGTGGGCTTTTATATGCATGACCATTTTTACGGCACGATATAGGCAGCCATACTTCATTTTTGGAGGTAATTGATTTAACCGAATTACAGTAAAGCAGTCTCAGGAGGAAGAAGTCCAAATCAGGTGGGTGACTGACGTCCTGACCTGTAAGCTCTGTCTTGTCTCAGTGACATGACAGGCCTTACTGATGACTGATGTGCATACTTGTCAGCAGCAATCAAGGGATTAAATGCATTTACTGGTTAGTGCTCTGGCTGTTGATTTTTTTTCTTTTCTGTCTCATTCATTTTCTTTCTTTTTTATATATATATATACTTTTTAATGCAGGTTAACCTTTTTGTTTGATAAGCCATTATTTAGATTTGTCTCTTATTTTTTTTATTGCTTACTTAGAGCAGAAATTTGACTAGTTTGTGTGATATAATTTTTTTCAGTCCAGAGAGTCTGAGATCAGTACACTCCCACCCCTTGTCTGCTGGTGCAGATCTGATGCAGATGTGTACTTCTCTTTCAGTTAAACTTTCAGTGGCCCCCCCCCCCCCCCCCCAACCCCCCCATAGCCCCCTAGTTTTGTTGTTGTTGTTAATCTTGTAAAATCAGCTAAAATGAAAAGTGTTTATATGTAGTATAACAAAACACCTGTTCTTGAGTAATATAACCATGCACAATAAGATTTGGTAATGGCATTTGCTAACTTGTCCTTTAAATGAGAACGAGTGAAAAATTATTAAGTCCCAGTTGTGGGACTTGTAGACATTTCCAGGTAAAGGTTTCATTTTCAGTACCATTGGTAGGAGTGTAAATTCATATTGCTTGATTGGGAGTGGCCCCCTTTTTTTTATATCAAATATCTGCCTTCTTTGTATCTTACACTTTACTGTATCTTAATATATTTACTTATTTGTTTGTTTATTTTTTCTAATTATTTTCATTTCCATGTTAATGTTTTACACAGACCTAGGATAGGCTCTAAAGGCATGCTCAGCACTTAGGGTTATGAGGCATCTGCTCCTTTTTATTCTTTTTTTCAGCAGATGTGATGTAATGTAGATGGATCTGTCCTAACGATCTGACACCACCTTGAAACTGAAACAAAAACTGGAACTGATTCGTATCTGCCTGCAATCAGACACCAACTGAAATGTTATGTTATCCCCATGATTTGCAGACAGTTTGAAGCGGTGTTGCTGAAAGCCTACATGCTTGCTGTGCAGGAAGAGCCAGAGGATGAGGAGGAGCGACAGGTTCGGGACATCATGCGCACCACCCTCCGTGTGCCCTTGAAGGCTGAGCAAGGAGTGGACAGTGTGGACGCCACTGCGGGGTCCAGGTCAGAGTCTGCCGCCTTTGGCACCACCACCATGAGGCCCGGGTCAGCCAGAGTGCGTGGCGTGACGCAGGCCATGGCCGGAGCGGCCTACCTGGGGGGTCGGACCCGGCCCATGTCTGCACGCTCCACCACCTCCATGGCCAGTAACCTGTCGCATACCTCACGCAGCACCAACCCTCTGAAGGTCACCTACAATGGTGACGTGCTGAACAAGCACGCCCATTCCTTCACAGAGCCCACCAAACCCTTCACCCCTCGCACCCTCAAGAGCAACAGGGAGTCCAGTCTGAAGAGGTACAAGTACTACACCCCGCCCCCCAGGAAGTCACAGCCGTCGAACCAGCCGGAGGAAGCGGCAGTGGAAGAAGAGGAAACACGGGTGAAGCAGGTCCCCCAGGCCAAGCCCAGACACAGACCCTCCAGGGGGGACCTGGGGGCCACGGAAACCCTGACGGAGACCATGCTGATGGACATGAGTCTGCAGAGCCACGACCCTCGGCAGCCTGGGGACGGTCACTCCGTGCCGCGGCTGGACATCTCCATGGACAAGGACCACCTCAGTTGGATGCAGGAGCAGGCCACAAGGGCACAGATCCGGGTCCGCAACGGTTCAGGTTCAGGTTCGGGTTCGGCACGCGTGGACGGCGGGGACACACTGCAACAGACGGGAACCCTGGGGCAGTCTGACACGCTCCGTTTCACCCGCACAGCTTCCTCCTCCAAGTAATGTTGTTTTTCTCTTTCACCTTTCTGTCTTTCACGTGCAGCTTTCTCCTAACAAGTTAGGGTGCTGGCTTGTTTTGTTTACTGGTCAAGGTTTGTTTGCAGGGAGTTTTTGAAGGTGTGTTTCAGGATGAAGCACTTAGCTTCTCAGTTGGTTTTGGTGGTTGTTTTTTTTCAGTGTGTTGATGTGTATGATTGCTTTGGCAGTTCCTAATCATTATTATTCTAGTTTGCATTTTACCCGAGTGCAGTCTTAATGCATTAGTTGCTTTTAAGATTGTGTCAGATGTGGTAAGGAAGAGAAATAGGTACATGGTATGAATTCTGTCAACTGAATTTTGTGTATGTGGATAGTGGGGGTGAAAGATGTGTAGTTTTGTTCATTTATTGTTTGAAAACAACATCAGCTTTAATATCTTTACCACTTATGAGTGAAGAGTTAGATCTTTACCACACACAGTTTTTTAGTGAGAATGAAAGGGGTGAGTATAGTGTACAGTGAAACCTTCCGCAAATCTGATTGATTCAGTGAGATTGAAAAGTTGTTTCATTTCATCTTTGTTTTCGCATTACATCTTGGGTTTGTTTTTGTTGGATTTTTTTTTTGGGGGGGTGAAGTTATGCAGGTGTTTTTTGTTTTGTTTTTTAACAAGTGAAACACACTTGATTTATTTTTTCTTTTTGTTATGTATGTAGATATATAGATATACATATATAGAGATAGATAGATCGATAGATAGATAGATTTTTTTCTTTTTAATTAAACAGATAGTTATCTGTCTGTATTTGGCGCAAGACTTTTTGGGGTAAAGATTAAGCAATGAAAACTTTTTTTTAATTTTATTTTTTAATATTAAACTGCATTTAACAAAAGGGGAACACAACATAGTACACATAAAGAAAATCTACATTTAGTTCAGAGCACTAGAAAATATATGATAATAATCATCATTGTCATCATCATCATTATTATAATAGGAATGAGAATGATAATATAAAATGAAATAATGATAATGGGCGTTTATAATGCACTCTACCACTTTACTACAGGGGCCCAGAGCATTAACAATTAACATCAATATGGGCTCTTGAAGATCAAATGCATCAAAGAGAAGAAAATGATACACAAAGGAAAGTGTGTAAAAAAGGAGCAGTTAATGATATTAAGTATTTTCTTTTCCACAGTGATGTGCACAAAGTGTCTTTTGGCAGGTCTTTTGGTATTAAGTCCCCCACAAGTCATCGTCTTAATCAGGCGTAAGTAGTGGTCTTAGTCATTTGTTTGTCTGTTGCTGCAGTAGTTTGTGTTCCTTGTGTTCTCCTGTTGTGTTGAACAACTGGTTCTTCGTTTTACACAACTGTTTCTTTGTGTTGTTTTGTGAAGTTGACTGTTTTCTTTGAACATGATAATCTGTACCAAATGCTATTTCTTTTCCAAGACCGCTGCTCCACAGTTTAACCCACCTACTCCTTTTTTCTTTGAAAAATTGTTTTGATGAGAAAGAAGGGCTTATGGAATCAATATACAACTGATATTTCTTGTTATTGATTTTTACCATTCTGATATTGAAATGTAGAGTTCAGTTCTGTTTCTAAAAAAAAAAAAAGAAAAAAAAAAAAAGAAGTGGAATGGTATGTTATGTGGTGTGTTCTTTCTCTTTATGAATATGATATAAATAAAAAGTGGGTTGTACATTTTCTGGTACATTCTTCGTGTTATATGTTCTCCTGTTTGTTTTGTCTAAGCTTGTACTGTTTATTTTAACTTGTTTTTACCTTCTTCTGTATTGATTAATAATACCAGCTTTTTTCTTTTGTAGCTAAGCCTGCTTATTCTGCCCCATATTTTATTATATATATTTTGGGGGTGAAGTTTATTACCTGGATGTTACTTTTATCTTTGCTTCTCTGTGCTTTGCATTTTTTGCTTTTGAGGTAAACTGGAGATGAGTTTGAAATAGACATCATATGGAACAACATCTGATCAAAGAAAGTTTGTAATTACAATAATCTCAACTTTTGCTCTGAAATATGTCTCAGTTTGTGTTTCCAAAGCTGGCATTGTAACATGACTGTGTTTTTCAGTCATCGTGAAAAGATTGTTTTATTTTTGCTATATCTGCAACACAAATCTGGAAGTCTTTCTTTCTTTCTGTGATGGACTGATTTAGAGACAGCAGTTGTATTTTTATTGTGGTCTCTCAGAATTGTGTGTTTCTGTTACTCTATCATTTGTATCGCTCTACATTTGTATCAATGTATTCCAAAGTGTAGTAGATATTTTTAATGAAATATCAAATCACATATGTCACATAATGTTAAAAGAACTGGATTCATATATTCCATAGTGAAATATATTTTTCTTCATAAAGTATTGGATCACTTGCACAATGTTAGAAAAGGACTGTATCCATTTTTTCCCAAGTGAAATAGATTTTTATAAATATATCAGATCACATATGTAATGTTAAAAACAGACAGTATTCATGTATTCCAAAGTGGAATAGATTTTTTAAAGAAAATATCAGGTCATATTGATTTTTTTAAAAATCAAATCATATACATAAAAGTTAAGAAAGGATGATATTTTTCCTTGTGGATATTGATTTCGTTTTGCCTGTAGCATATGTGTATGCATATTTGTGCATGGATTGTAATTTAGGCTGTCAAACAGTATTTATATAGTTTGGGCTTTGGGATCTGTGCATGAATACTTATGAACAGATTCTGATTTAGAATCTAAACACATAGGTACACATTCTGATTGGGATGAGCTTTTGATATCTCTGCACATGCAGTTATGTTTATATCTTGGTTTAGATGGTTCTTTCACATTTATATATAACTGTATGTTATATTTCAGAGTACTTAAATTCCATCTGTGTGTGTGTGTGTGTGTGTGTGTGTGTGTGTGTGTGTGTGTGTGTGTGTGTGGTGAACTTTCATGGTTAACATTTGGTTTGTATGTTAAGGAGAAAAAAAAAAAGAGAAAAATCTGAAACAAAGAAAGGAATTACTTAAATGAGTTTAAAATTATAGTGCTTTTATCTAACTGTTACCTTTTCCTTTACCATATTTAGAGGAGAAATTTTTTGATAGTTTCTGTTGTATCACTAACTCATTGTACTTTGTAGGTTGTGGTGCACTGGTTTAACAGTTTCTTTTTTTTTTTTTTTTTTTTTTCTCTAATTTGACTAATGCTCTCATTAACTTTTGGTTTGTTCATTGAAATGATAAATATTTAGCTTGTATGACTCTTAATCTTTTTCTAACCTTAACTAGAGTGACTTATGACAGAAATAAAAATTGTACATACAAGATGAGTCAAAAATTATTCTGTGTGGATTTTTGTTTATTTGCTTGTTTGTACGTCTGTTTTTCATCAGATATGTTCAGCTCTAAATCTTGAAAACAAAATGAAATCAGAAATTTATGCAGGAGAAACACACACACACACACACACACACACACACACACACACACACACACACACACACACACACACACACACACACACACACACACACACACACACATATATATATATATATATATATATATATATTCTCTCTCTCTCTCTCTCTCTCTCTCTCTCTCTTACACATTCTCTGTCTTTCACTCTCTCTCTCTCTCTCTCTCTCTCTCTCTCACACACACACACACACACACACACACACACACACACACACACACACACACACACACAATCTTTCTCTCTCTCTCTTTCACATACCCACACATGAATGCTGTTGTTTGCATACACACTCACAGTGAAAAGGACAGTATAGGAAGAATCATGAAAGATATAGACAGTCTCATTTGATATGTTGATTTTTATTTATTCTTTTTTCTTTTCTTTTTTTATTAGAGGGATTTTGCACCAGTGGTCTGAGAGGAATATAATTTTATCATGAGAAATGTCAAGAAAAAATAAAGACTTTGATAGTGAATCTCTTTTCATACTGCCGAATCAGAAGAAAAAGTATGCAAGACAAAATTCAAGAATGTTATCTTTACAAGAGATTGTTTACATGTTTGTTGATGAAAAGACAGGGTACAGTGGTACTGGCTTGTGGCAGTTGCATGGAATAATAGCATCATGGACTCCCCAAAACAGTGCTTGGCCCAAAAACTCTTGACATGTGTTTCTTTTCAGAAGGCATTGTTATTTCAAAATTTCAAACTAAATAGGGGAAAAATAAATACAAGTAGGAATATGTCTGAGTCTGAGATAGTTACCAGGGAATACCTGGCACAGTCATTTTTCATTGCAGAAGCTGAACAGCAGTGGTATTGATCCCGGGATAAAGTGGTAACATTGATTATTCCCAGTATTTTTGGGTGTGTTTTTTTTTTTATACTGCACCACCGCACATGAATTTCCTTTTTTATGCTTTTGCATTTGATTTTTGACATAATCATGCTCTTTGCTGTTTTCACCCCATGTGTTGCATTTCAGCATAAACCCGTTTTGATTGAGGGCTTAGTCTGAAAGCTTTTCATATTAGGATATTATGATATTTGAATATGCTGTGTAGCAAATATGCTTTTGAAACTAATCAGTCCTGTTGTACCACCGTGTCTGATTACTAAGCACATAAAATGTATGTGGAGGATAAGACTTGAAATAAGCCCCCCACCCCCATCCCCCAGCACACACACTCCCCCTTCTTGCATACAAAGTCCAAATGCTAAATGCACACAGGAGACACACTTAACAAAACTGGATCCTCTCGCTTGACAATTGCATTCCCAAAGGCAATAGGCATGAAAAAAAAAGGTATTGTATAACTTTTTGTCATAACAGATTTTTCTGTGTGTGAAATTCAAGCTGCTCACCACAGGGAGGGTCTTGACAGAGTGAAATGCTGCCCTTCTTTTTTTTCTTTTTTTCTTTTCTGTCTGCAAGTGAATTTGTTTTATTCTCATGGTGGATTTTTCAACAAAATTTTGTCAGGGACAACCATTTTGTTGCCATGGGTTCTTTTTTGTGGACTGAGTGCATGCGGCACATCGAGACCTCCTTTTATTGTCTCATATGAAAGACTAGCACCTAGACCACCGCTCAAGGTCTAATGGAGGGGGGAGTAAAAAAGTAGTTGAACCTGTGGATACTCGCCTCCTAGTCAGGCAAAACAACCACAAGGGCACTGCTTCACAGTCACAGCACTTGGGCCTTGCTGCATGCCGACAGTCTTCCTGAAGGCAAAATCCAGTGCAAGGCAGGTTGGGTAGTTTGTGTGTGTGTGTTTTTGTTTTTGTTGAACAGTCACATGGTGTTGCATGAAGTTTCACTCCAGAAAGCACGGTGCATGCAAAAGATGAGAGATGAACCTTGTTGCATGCAGTGTTCTGGTTTTCAAGCAGCATGATACAGAGCTAGGTCAGCCTCATTGCATGCACATGGTGTCCCAGGGAAAAGAATGCATGCTCACGTTCACCTTACTTCAAATGCTTTAAACTCTTACCACTCTGAAAAGCTTAACTGCATGCAGCAGGAAAATATCCATTTGATCAAACCAAAAAAGTATGTGATTTCACCTGTGCACAAGTTGTTGAAAAATGTCACAAGTACAGCTTTGGAACCAAATGTTCACTCCTTGATCTGTGTAAAAGAATAGATCACCATGTATGATACAATATTTGTGAACTTTACTGGCAGGTTTTTAGGTATTTGCACAACCAAAGTGTAGGAATGAAGTAAGAAGTTCTTTGCTACTTTTGGAAGATAGAGCTGTACATCTGAGCAAGTGATCGTCTCTCTGGATCTGTTGTAGAAGCATGCCTTCATGAACACACACACACACACACACACACACACACACACACACACACACACACACACACACACACACATACACACACTCACAAAGAGAAAGAGTTATGTGCCTTGTCTATATTGAGGAGAAACAGTGGATCATGTCCATTTGCTACAACAGAAAAAAATAATAGTTCTTGGAAAATTGATGTCATTCCCTAAAGACTAGAGATAATAGACCATTCTGCAGGTATAGCATTGTTCCAAATACAAAGCTAGAAGAGAGGCGTTGCTCTCTCTGTAAAAGGAAAAAATCCTTCGGATGTATTTAACATTCGTTCAACACAAATGTTGCTGTGGAAATGATATCAGGCTTTCCAGCAGCTTCAGTAAAGTTCACCCTTTCAGCTCCAACTGTTTTTAACAGCAGCAGATAATACCAGCTGTTTTTTGTTGTTGTTTTTTTCATTGGCAGCAGAGCAATGATAATGTTATAACGTTGTAAGACCACTTTGATTCAAACACGAGGGAATGGTGCTGAACAAGTGCAAGGAATCCTTAATATCTAAAGGCGACTTTATATATATTTTTTACTGTCTCATAGTGATGGTTCTCAAGTCAGTCCTCCTCCCAAGCCCTCTGTCCCACCTGCCGTACACCTTGTCAATCAGCGCTCATGTAAATATGATGTCAGTGTAAAAAAGGTTAAGGCAGCACAGGTGGCATCCACTGCTCTGTTAATTCTGTACTCCTCAAAAGTATCCCGAGCTTGGAACACCATTATATCTATTTCATTTTATTGAACACACTATATAAGATCAGATTTTGTCAGTAAACTCAGACTTCATAAGTAAAACTAAAATGTTATGAAAAGTTGCATAATCGGTGATTCACAGTATAGCAGAGACTGAAAGTCATCAAAAGTTATATATCATCTATAGATTCAAACTAAAGCAGAGACGATAATTTTATAATATCATACATTGCATGATCAATAGATTAAGACTATAACTGAGACTGTAATATCACCAGACGTTGGATCATCAAATTATAACAGAGAAAATAATGTCAGATGTTGCATCATCAGTAGATTTAAACTATAACAGAAACTACAATGTCATCAGAAGTTGCATCGTTAATATTCAAAACATAACCGGGCTAGACTGTAATCAAAAGTTGCATCGTCAATAGATTAAAACCATAACAGAGACAATAATGTCAATAGAAGTTGGATCATTGTCAGGTTCAAACTAAAACAGAGACTAGACTGTCATCAGAAATTGCATCTTCAATAGACTGAAACCATAACAGAGACTAGACTGCCATCAGAAGTTGCATCATCAATAGATCAAAGCTGTATTAGAGGCTGTCAGCGGATCAGGACTGTGCCATTTAATGCAGAGTTTATTCCTGCATTCCGTCACTAATTGGATGTGGATGACTGGATCAGAGTGGATGTACCTGTTGTTTCAGAGAGGAGGAGCAGAAGTATGTGACCTTCGCCCATGAGGTGACCCAAGACATCGTCAGCCGCAACATCAGCAGTGACAGGTACTGCCATGGTCGTGACACATCTCATTGCATCATGTGTGTGTGTGTGTGTGTGCATGCGTGTGATCATCAACATTAATATCAGCTTTTAGAATTATCCATTCATAAAATACACTGGATTGCACTTGATTCAATGTGTAGTGTTCCACCAACATCATTACATGTTCTCAAACATGGTCTTTCACTATATGATAAAATGATAGTAAAAAGATGTCTTGCTATCTGGCATGAATATGATACTATCTGCAGTTGTTTAAGTTGTTTAAAAGCTCTTATCATGCGGCAGAGAATTGTATTGATTTATATTATTTTTATTATTTAGTACTATTGTGGTACATCCTGTCACTATTTATTATTATTGTCATTATTATTGTTGTTGTTATAGTAAGTTGGTTGTATTGTTTGTGGTTATGTGAACAATGACACTTTGTAATCAAATTAGTTGAAACTGCACAAAAAGTGTCAGGCTAATGTCAGCCTGATCATTATATACTGTTTGCTTTATCTGTCATTGTAACTAAAGGAAAATGTTCAAGGCATAAAAAAAAAAAGCATTTTACTTTCCTGGGGCCAACACTTAACCCATTCAACCGTGGGAAGTTTACAGCCTTGCTAGGTTTCCCATTCCCTGTTGTTTTTCCTATAAATTACATGTGGACACATCCAGAAATACTGCTGTAGTTAGTTCCTCCTTTTGACGCCACAGCGATGCTCAGGTGCAGTGTTCAGTGAGTTAACCACTTGACTGCTGCTGACAGGTACGCTTGTCATTGAAGGGCTGTCACCTCATTGAGATCAGACAAGAGCTTACAGGTCAGGATGTCAGTCACCATTCTGTATCTAGACTTCTTCCTCTTCAGATTGCATTACTTTTGTTCAGCCATACCAATCACACCATTGAAAAGTACACAAAACGTGCAAACAAAAGTACACGTCATAGTCATTCCACACTGGTTTCACTTCACCAAGGTTCAGCAGTCATGGGGTTAATGTATACACCAGTTGTTGGATCCCTACTGACGGAAATGATTTTTTTTTTCCCCAACAGGGTACTCCAGAAAATCTTTGAGAATCACATAGAGAGAAAGAAAGGGGAACTGGATGAGGTGAGTATTTCTGTTGAAGAAGGTGATTCTGGTTTTTATGAATGCCGTCATTGTATAAATTGGTATGAAATGATAAGAATGGTGGGAAGTTTGGACACATGCTGTTGATGAAGGCAGAACAAAAGGAATCCATCATCTTGTAGACAGGCTGTGGTATCCTCTTCTCCCTTAACTCTGTGAGGAGTCATTAGGGTGCCGCACAAAAGAACTGTTCACCAGATTCCTCCAGGTCTGTCAACCTGGGTCTCTGTAAATGGTTATACCATCTTTTCTGCAATGTTGTCAGTTCTTATTTGTTGGTGTGTGTTTTTTGGGGGGTGAGGGGGTGGGGGGGTGGGGTGTTTGGGTTTTTTATTTTGCTATTTTGTTGTTGTTGTTTTATATTATTATTTAAATTGTGGAGAATGCCCTGTCCTAAAGATGTAGATTAGCTTTCAAGTTTGGATAAGAAATGTTGAACTTTATCTTGTGATTCTGAATATTGCAGAACTTGATCATTTAGATGTATACCAGTGCTGATTCCAGAGTGAATGTGTGAACAGAGAAATATATATATATATAAGATTTCATTGATAGAAAAAATTGTCTATGAAAAAAAAATATCCCCGGGAATTTAATGGATGAAAGCAATAGCAGACTGACCTTAAAAAGTATGAAGATAATGACCACATTTTCTTTTGTGTGTATCAAAACAGATGAGACAGTTTTTTTAAGCAACACTGTCTTAGACTAGTTTGCCCGTAGGACAGTATGTCCTTGAACAGTGTGCCTTTAGGACAGTATGTCTGTAAACTGTGTGGCTTTAGGACAGTATGTCTGTGAACAGTGTGTCTGTGAACAGTGTGCTTTTGGGACAGTCTGTGAACAGTGTGTCTGTGAACAGTGTGCCTTTAGGACAGTATGTCTGTGAACAGTGTGTCTGTGAACAGTGTGCCTTTAGGACAGTATGTCTGTGAACAGTGTGCCTTTAGGACAGTATGTCTGTGAACAGTGTGGTTTTAGGACAGTATGTCTGTGAACAGTGTGCCTTTAGGACAGTATGTCTGTGAACAGTGTGGTTTTAGGACAGTATGTCTGTGAACAGTATGTCTGTGAACAGTATGTCTGTGAACAGTGTGCCTTTAGGACAGTATGTCTGTGAACAGTGTGGTTTTAGGACAGTATGTCTGTGAACAGTGTGTCTGTGAACAGTGTGCCTTTAGGACAGTATGTCTGTGGGCAGTGTGCCTTTAGGACAGTATGTCTGTGAACAGTGTGGTTTTAGGACAGTATGTCTGTGAACAGTATGTCTGTGAACAGTATGGCTTTAGGACAGTATGTCTGTGATCAGTGTGCCTTTAGGACAGTATGTCTGTGAGCAGTGTGCCTTTAGGACAGTATGTCTGTGAACAGTGTGGTTTTAGGACAGTGTATCTGTGAACAGTATGTCTGTGAACAGTATGGCTTTAGGACAGTTGTCTGTGAACAGTGTGGCTTTAGGACAGTTGTCTGTGAACAGTGTGCCTTTAGGACAGTTGTCTGTGAACAGTGTACCTTTAGGACAGTATGTCTGTGAACAGTTTGCCTTTAGGACAGTGTGTCTGCAAACAGTGTGGCTTTAGAACAGTTTGTCTGTGGACACTGTGCCTCTAGAATAGCATGTCTGTGAACAGCGTGCCTTTAGGACTGTATGTCTGAACAATGTGCCTTCAGGACAGTATGTCTGTGAACAGTGTGCCTTTAGAACAGTATTTCTGTGAAAAGTCTGCGTATAGAACAGTGTGAATGTGAACATTAATGCCTCATATGGAGATCAGTATTACCAATCAGGAATCTGCATGATGAATTCTGAATTTTCCATCGACTGCTTGTATCTGCATGATACCAGACACAAACAGTTTTACAGCTAGCTCCATGAAGATCTTGTTCTGAGATGTTCCCCTGGACAACCTTTTCATTTTGTGAAGGAAATCGATGTTTTTAACTTCAGCTATATTTTGCTTGGACTGAAGCCTGCATGGATGAAGTGGTCTTTTTACTCAGTTTTCAACATTTTGAACTTGATTTGAATTTCACATGGATTGAGCTATGAAACCTGTGAACTTGTCCTTTTAACATTGGTTTGATTGACCTTTTTACATTATTTTATGGGCAATATCCCCTGTACTCTTGTGTTTTGAATTCAGAAAAAGATGTAAAATGATTGATAATATTGTAATTTATACTCTACATTTCTTCACCTCCACTCATTTATTACCCTTCTTTACGGCATTTGAGAGGGGGATGGGGGAAGAATGTACTACAGTGTTATTAACCATTTTACAACTTTTCCGTCTTTGAAATGAAACGGGAAGAAATGTGGATATTGCCATTTTTTGTTCTCTGTGACTGGTTTTTAAGAACTGACAGGTATTCGGCCCTGTATTGGCCCCTTGGAAGTTGCCTTGGCTACAAGCAACACAGTTTGATTTGACCCTGCTACATAAACCCTGGTGACTGTGCTGGCTGTGTCTGACCCTGCCATTCTGTTCCCACAGCGGCGCCTGAGAGCCATCATCACGGACATTAGCAGGGACCTGGGCGTGCAGCATGTGGCGGAACCCTTGGAGAGGAAGACGGTGCAGTACAGTGAGGACTTGGAGCAGACAGCCACCCTGCAGGGAGGGGAGACCACCACCATGGACACCTTGGACTCCACCTCCACCACCTTGCACGCCAACAACACCTTCAACTTTGACCGCACCACGGACATGCTCAGCACCATCCATTCCCAGCGCGGGGAGGAAGGGGCGGAGGATGAGCTGTCGGCCACAGCGGCCCTCAGGGAGTACCAGATGACCCTGACCAACAAGGTTGATGCCGAGGAAGAAAACTCGGCGATCTCGGAGGGCCTGGACCAGACGCTGACTACGGACAAGGGGACGACGCTTGGCTCCACTCTGGCCAATGGGGAGGTGGACACTGAGTCTGAAGACGCCTCCCAGAACATTCCAGAAAGGGGTAGCGTCGAGGAGCACCGCCCTTCACCTCGCCCCAGATGTCCACGTGGACAGACTGCTGGCACAGCTGCACAGGAAAGCGGAAACCTCAGTCGTCAGGCTTCCATCACAGACACTGAGGCCAGGTCAGAGATCGAGGAGGAAGAGGTGGAGGAAGAGTATGAGGATGACTATGACGCTGACGATGATGACAATCAAGCCAAAGCATCTGACGATGAGTTTTGAAATTGACACGCATTACAGTCTTGAACAGAAGAGGCAATATATGTATTCATTTCTGGGGGGGTGGTGGTAGTGAATGATTTACTGCATCACATGAGAAAAATTTCAGGCAATTTGAAAGTACATAATGTTCTGTTGTAAACAGATTGTGTGGTGTTCATATGTTTTTGGTGGTCTCAGTTGCACATCTGTATTTTTTTTGTGGTGTTACTTGCAAGAGAAAGTTGTCTCAGTATGATGAATCTGCATCTGTGATAAAATTGTAAATAATTTATGTAGAGAACATATGTATTCCTCAAGCTGTGAATATAACCTTTACACCATCCACATTAGAAATAAAACTGTTTCGATTTTGTTTCAAGTTGTGAGTGTAGCTGTTATACCACTCGCATCAGAAATTAAACTATTTTTTATTTTGTTTTCTTTACAAAAAAAGAAGAGAAAAGAAAAAAAGTTCAAAATCAAAAGTTCTGTACCCACAATTCACCTCATTTTTAAAGAATGATTTTTCAACACGGGCTGTAGCTGTGTAGATGTTAGACATCAGGCATAGACCTGTCAAAAGCTCTGTTATTTTCAGGGGAGTGAAGAACAACAGAGGGAACTGCTCAGTTTGCTCAGTCAAAATATCAGCAGTAGATCAGCAGATAACTTGTAAACAAACAAAAAAGGAAACAAACAGAAAAACAGAGACACAGTTCACTTCATACTACAGGGGATATCCATCCATCAGTCTCAGGAGACGATGGAGTTGTGCTCTGGGTGGTGATTGGTACAGTATATGTGCATATTTTTTGTTGGTGTTTGTGTATATATGTGTGTGTTTTCAAAGAAGATGCACAGCTACAGCGTGATAGGTCTGTTCATACATCATGGGAGACATAGTGTCCCATTAGTTGTTGGGACTTCTGGCAAGCTCTGGACTTCTGGCAAGCTCTGGAACTCTGCTACTTTTTATTTATTTAGATACTATATAAATACTAAATCTGTGATGTTAGATCTGAAGTGTGGCCTCATGACAAGTTTTAGAACACCTGAAGATGCCCCCTTTTGGGTCCTGGTGGTGGTGTCATGGATGCTATTTCTACTTTCTAGAGACTCTGTGTGAGGAATTTTTTTATGCATGTTAACAAAGGGCATCTATCTTCTGTGTAGTTATCCTGAAGTGGCTGTCGGGGTGTTTGTGTGTGTGTGTGTGTGTGTGTGTGGTGTGTGTGTGTGTGCGTGTGTGTGTGTGTGTGGAGGGGAAGGGGTGTTGAGCTATTACTATTTTTGGAGCCACTGCAAGTGGTCGTTCCTCTCCCTTACTGTGAAGAGTCACTGGGGCACTGCACAGAACTGTTCACCAGATCCCTCCAGGTCTGTTGGTTGTGTGTCAAAGCCTAGGTCTCTGCAAATGGTTTGTCCATCCATTCTGCAATGTTGTAACTACCTTTTTCTTCTGTATTTTTTCTCCATCTCCCTCCCTCAGCAGTTTCTTGGAGGATTGTATTTGGAAAGTCATTGGATCCTGTAATGTGGCCATATCAGTGTAAGAGTGAAATGATATTCTTGGTGTCTTCACAGCCTTCGTTTTTTGACAAACAATCACTTTTTACCACTGATTTGAAGTAAACAACAGGATCAGATGCCATAAAATAAGTTGGCAGCATTGATGAAACTCTGAGACAGATAGGATACATTTCTTGCAGAAAGAGTTTCACATGGAGACTCAGGTTTGAAGTGTTAACAAATCCTGGAGAGCACAGAAATTTGCTTGCGGATGACCAAGGAACCTGCAGCTTTCAGCTTTTTGAGACGTAGAGATTGTGCATAATCTCTTTCATAAAGATTTGCAGTGTTTCATCGAATAATGTATCCTGAATCTTGTTTGAAGATAGATGTTTTGCTATGAGGAATATATATATATACTTTGGCAGAACTGGTTGTGTTGGACTTCTGATCCAGTGATCAGTGTTCAAGGCCCATTTTCAGCCTGGTCTTTGGGAAAACCATATCATTCTGGTTTTTCCTGACTCGTCCCAGGTGTGAATGGTATGAATATATTTTGATTTTTGTTGTTGTGCTTTTGTAAATTCATGATTATAGCAGTGGCTGTAGGATGAGTTTCCTTTTTTTACTCACTTGTGTAAACAAAGTGAGTCTATGTTATAATCCAGTGTTCGGTTGTGTGTGTATCCGTGGTAAACTTTAACATTGCCATTTTCTCTGGAAATGCTTTGTCTGCCAATGCCAAATTAGGCTTAAACATAGTATGGAAAAAAAAATCTTCATAGTCATACCAATAATAAAGTGTAAGTCTCCCGAATTAAGCTGTATTTGAAGATCATCAATGGTTTATTTTGTTGAGATTCATTCTGAAATTAAAAAAATTTCTAAAAACCGCATTTTTCTGAGTTGCTAGAAGTGTTTGATGAGAAGAGAACATGACCTCGTTTTTTCTTGTTAACAATTAAAAGGAAAGAAATACAAATACTGAACAGAACACATACAATGATACTAACTACATCATTGACGTGTTCACTGCACACAAATATTCAACTGAATTAACTGGAATGAACATAAACGAAAAATTGAATCGATCATTCTCTCAGTCCATTATAGATAGTTTGTGCAGAACTGGAGATCTACCTTGTGTTGTGATGTGCTTGAAGTGATAGCAACGTCTCCTTTACCACCAAAATAAAAGAATAATCGAGATATACTAAAACACACAAAAAATATCCTTTGAACAGTGTTATTACGTCCAATACAATGATGTTTATTTATCGCACGAAGAAGAAAATAACGACATTGCTTTAAATATTAAATTTAGGCAAGTGACGTCAGATGCGCCGCAGCAGTGGGGATACGTCAGCTTGATTCGAAGCTTAACATGCATGGTTCAGTCCCACTCACATGCCTTTTTTTCCTTTCTTTTTTTCTCCCAAGCTTATTTCATTTATCATATTTGATACAGAACACTTTTTAATGATTTTTTGAATCACTTTTTTTTCTCTCCTCATGATTCCTTTACTGGATAAAGCACGAAGCACAAGTGAGTCTTGAAGGCATTGCCTCTTGTTTTGTTTTTTGTTGTTGTTTTTCAGTGTGTGTGTGTGTACACGTGTGTGTGTGTGCGCGCGCGCACCAAAATTAGGGACATTTTGTTTTGTAGATTTTGATGATGATGAATGGTGATGGGGTGATGAAGCTGCTGCTGTGGAGGTCCATTTAGATTTTGGACTACTTGACAAAGCTGTGCTCTGATAATATATCCCGGTGTTAACAAGGCTGAGAGGTAAAGACACCTGCAGTATTGGTCATGAAACTTGAGTAACACTTCCAGAGGTGCTTGCACAAAGTAGATGACCCTCAGCTGTGTGGTCCCAGTCTCCCCATTTGAGCCCATAGCACACTTAGCTGTAGGTGGGAGCTGGCCATGGGCTGGAAAAAAGCCAGCTCTGACGGGGATTAAACCCAAGTCCTCCCAATCATCAGTCTGTGTTGCGAACCACCTTCACTGTGGTGGCTGGCAAAGTTTTATTTACATTGGAATGAAGCTCTTCTGTCTTTCTGCTCCCTCTCTCTTTTTATCATTAGTATTGTGTGAATTTATGGCATAGGTTTTGTTGAAAAGAGTTTCAACCTTTTGAGTGCCATCTGCTTATGCCGTATGTAGCCGTGTTAGCTACATCATCTGTCTGTGCAGTAAGTTCAGGAACTTTTTTTTTGGTTTCGTTTTTTGTTTTTTGGCAAACTGAAAGGGAATTTCCCCTGTTAGTAGGTCCAGTCAAGGGGTGAGATGTTTTTGGTGTTAGCTACATCATCTGTCTGTGCAGTAAGTTCAGAAACTTTTTTTTGGTTTCGTTTTTTGGCAAACTGAAAGGGAATTTCCCCTGTTAGTAGGTCCAGTCAAGCGGTAAGATGTTTCTGGTGTCAGTTGAAATGTATGTATCTTTTATGTGTGAGAAAGTTCTTAAAGCTAAAGTTTAAGAATATGGGATCTGCTGTCAACTGTGGACTTCCAAACCAAAATTGTCTTCAGTTTTTGACAGCTGTTTCTACCAGTAAAAACAGTGAGCACCAGTAAGAAAATTCTCAATTCCTGTCCTGGTTTCTAGTAATTTGGCCCAGATTGGCTGATACATCAGCAACACACACACGCATGCACACACATTGTTTGCCTGTCTATCTCTTGTGTCTCTGTCTCTCTCTAAGCTTGATAAATATTGTGATCTCATTGCACATTCTGGTGTTTGAAAATGTGTAAAGGTGTGTATTGTCAGTTTTGTTTTATGTGCACTTTGATGTAAGTATATCTTGTCTTTTGTGTCTTGACAATTCAAACACAGTGATCTCTGTAGACCTCTGTAATATTTGTGTTCTTCGTTCTTTCATCAGTTTGTCTGTATCATCAATATTGTATCTTGATCCCTTTCAAGAGTATATCCAATCTAATAATTATGTTTTTTCTGAGGTGGTATATGTCTGTTAACAAATAATCTTTGGGCTGTTGTAAATAGTTTGCCAATGTATGACATGGACTATGCCTGTTCGTGTTCCTAGATAAATTCAATTCAATTTTTAGTCTAATCTCTAGGCAGCTGTTTTTTATGGGGGGACAGGTTTATTCTAGAAATGATTGTGTTTTTATAACCCACCAAAGACTGATGGGGATAACAGGATCTTTGATGCAAGTATTTGTTTTTCTATCTTCAGCGTATATGTAAACACAGGAGGGTAATTCAAAGCATAAGTAGATCTGTACACATATAGAACTGGGAGATTGGAACATCTCCACATCTAAACCACCAGACACTGAATTTGAACCATGGACCTTGGAATTCTGAGACTATGATTAGTGGCAGCTCTGTTGTTCATTTTTCTACCAGAGAATTAAAAAAAAAAAAAAAAAAAAAAAAAAATATATATATATATATATATACACCATTTTTACAAGTATATACATAGCTTGCTAGTGTGTTTAAAAAAAATCTTTTTATTCCATTCCATCAAGTATGATTATCACATGTTAATTTCAGATTAGAAAGAAATATCCGGGTAAAATTATGGTCGCTAAATTGAAATACAGATTTATTAGTATTAAATATATGTTTCCACATGTTGCATACAACTAAATGGCTGGTGCATTTGCCTGAATGAGCAGTATAAATGCAGATCTTCTTGTGACTTAAACCCCTTTGGTATGGACATGCATCCATATGATGAAAAGACACTGAAAAGATCCCATGTCCATGGGGTTTTGTAGAAAAACTGAAATATCTATCTTACAATACCCACAAACACAGAATATTGCTGCCAAAGTGATAGGCGAAAGGACAGCCTAACACTGAAAAGTTAACACTTAAAAAGTGCGCATGATAGATGCAACCCATGAACTAAAAGGTCTTTGATCTTTTTGATTCTTCATCCCAATTCATCAGTTATCAAATGCAAAGTGTGTCTGTATTCATCATGGTTTTGGTGTGACTTGGACAACAAGCCCGTTGCATTCCTATTGGATTGTTAGTACGTAATTTCTCTGTGTGCTGTGTCAGTGAAGGGTTCTGTGTGTTACAATTGTATATAGAATTGTTTGTGAAGATTTTTCCATGATAACTTTTCATCTTTTGTCGGATATCTTTGTATTACAGTTGTTTGTCAGAGATCTATCATTTATTTTATTATTTTGTTGACTTTTAATCAAAATTCTTTGTGTAACTGTTGTTGATTGAAAAACAAAAAGAAAGAAAAATGTACTTGTTTTACAAATGTTGGTCTTTGAAAACTTGGTATTTGTTTTTCTTTCTGTCTTCTGTGTTGTAGCATTTGTAAAAGCAAAAGAAAACAAAAAATATTGAATGTGTTGTAGTTTCTGTGAACAATATATCAAATAATAGCTTAATTTTTTATTAGTATGTTCTATTGCTGTGATTTAATAAATTTGTATTTTTAAAGTAACTTCCAGTCCAACATAAGTTTGATATAATGTGTCTTATAGGAGTGCAGGTCACTGAACTCATTTACTGCTTTTTCACATTTAACTCTTCCAGTCTTGTTTATATTTGATTGTTGAAAAGACCCCTATTTTCATGTTATTATTTTGTGATAGTGTGTGAATATATCTTTGGAATTATTCACTGTTTGTTGTATTCTTCCAGGATAAAGATCTGTTCTTTGATATTGTATTCTGTAAGGATGACTGATTTAACTGTCAATAAAACAAGCTGTTCTTTCATTTTATATGTGTTTTTGTAAGAACTGATTTTAATTTGTGCATCAAATAATCAAAATGTGACAGGTGTTGTGAAACATATGGTGGTCTTTGTATAGGTAGAAATTAGTGGTGTTAGATTCTAGCAAGATGTCATCTGGTCCTTACAAAGCAATTTACACTATGGCTCATATTCTGTGCGAACATATCCGCATCAGAATCATATTTACATACATCTGCATTAACCTTTTTACACTTCCTAGAAAATGCCAGAGCCTGACTGCCGGAAAGTCAGTTCCAGTCATTGCAGCACTGCCCCCGTTAGAATGTTATTCACATCAGAGGTGGTCTGAGGCTGGTTCTGTTCAATTTGGATGTGTGCATGTTGGAGTGTCATGTAAACATGTGATTTCACTTGAGACCTGAACAGACCAGAATTATTTTTCTGCATGTAAATCGCCAATATGTTGATCTGTCTTGCCTCTGATATTGATCCTGCCCTGTGATTTATTACAATGGTAATAATCTGACATGTTTGGCAACATAATGTCTTAGTTTTCATGTTTCTTGTTTTGTAACTGATCTTGAATTGGAATTACCATCTGTGTATAAGTGTGTGTGTGTTTGTATGTGTGTGTGTGTGTTTGTGTGTGTGAGTGTGTGTGTGTGTGTGTGTTTTAGAGAGAGGGGGGAGAGAGAGAGTTGGTCAGTAAGCAATTTTTCAAGTTTTATTTTTTGTTTTCAGTTTGGTATGCACCTACATCGTATTTTTCATTTTGATACCTTGTCGTCATTGTGTGATCACAATATATATATATATATGCGCAACCACACACACACACACCACACACACCACACACACAAACACACACACACACACACACACATATATATATATATATATATATATATATATTAAAATTTGGCTGATATTTTACTCATGTTTAAGACCTATCTTCTGCTGATCTGTATTAGTATACATTCTTCTTTTTTATTCACTTTTTTAATCTGTCTCTCTCTCCTTCCCCCCACCTACTTCGGTGGTTCTGCAATATGTACAAAATATTAACATGTCAGAGCCTGCAGCGTCAAGCTATTCTGTGATAAAGCAGTTGTGCATTGTAATAAAGTTATTATCATTAAACATCCAAAAGAATGCACGCACACACAAACACACACACACACACACACACACACACACACACCCCCACCACCACCACCACCACCACTACCACCACACTTCACCACATCACACCACACCACATCACACCATGCACACATCTCACTAATCACAGAGAACAACAGATCATTCAAAAAAATTAGGCACATCTTCCAGATCCAAAACTTTGAGTCACAATGATCCATGTCTAATGTAGACATTTTTTTAAAAGTTTGATAATATACATGGCCATATTCTTCCTGTATTTGTTTTTTTCTTTTTATTTTCTTTTTGTTGGTTTTCCTGTTTCTCATTCAATTCTTATGCACTAAATGCATGTTAAAACTTTCATATAGCAAGTTAAGTTAGTTGTTTGTGCTTTTTTTTCTTCAGGGTATTTGTGGCATCAAGATTATTTTTGGTTTCAGAATGCAGGGATTTTGTTGTTTGAATGCAGATGCATTGCAAACTGTCTCATGTTTTTGCAAAAAAAAATTCCAGTCATTGTCTCTGCCACTGTGCATAATTGGTCAAATCTGCTTAAAACTGGAGTCCATGATACTGTTTGATGTATTAGTTATCGATTTCATGTTCATGTTCCATTTTTGAAGCTGATGTTGCAAAACTTTTTGTGTGAGTGCGTGTGTGTGTGTGTGTGTGTGTGTGTGTGTGATACACATAATGAGCATATTTTTGATTCACTTAGATATTACAGGAGCAGTTTTATCTGGGTTTTGGAAAAACTGGACTTGTTCTATTTTTAAAGAATTGTTTGTAGTGTAGCATTGTTATGAACGCTGCTTCATATATTTGAAAGTTGCTTTGTGTATTGATGTTTATGTAGCGATAGATTGACAGCTACACTTGCAAACAGTGTATCATGAAAGACTGGCTGGGGGAATGGTAATAAAAATGGACAAAACCGTAATCAGATTCTGCAAGAGAGCTTTATTCTTTTGAGTTGGTGAATATTGTGTATCTCTAATTTGTCTGTCTCTGTCACTTTCTTTGTCCATCTGCATCTGTCTGTAATTCTTGTGCTATCTTGAGAATTTTGGCATGAGCAGTTTCATTTTCTTTCTTCATTCAGTATACATGTGTACTTGGATGCAAAGCACATAAGCAAACTCACCCTCATTCAGATACTCACACACACATAATTATGATGGATACACACTTGACATGCACATTTATATTGAAACACACATACACACACAGTGATATCTGTTAATCCATCCACATACCACAGATTATTATCATCTATCCACCCAGGCTCATTTGATCATACAGATGCCAAGATGCCCGGCACCAGAGGAGACCCTGCACTGGTCTTGAATCACTTCAGTAGCATTCAGCATGCCTTTTTTTTTTTTTTTTTTTTTTTTTTGCTGCCCCTTCTTCACCATTTCAGTGGCATTACTACCAAACAGATCATTACAAGTCCCCCATAAACAGCCACACCCGGGTTCATCTGCCAGTGTCTGCAGCGCACAGGGAACCATTGATGTTAGGTTGCCAGAAAGCCACTCAACCTGCCTGTTCTGATTCAACACATGCAAGACACCATCTACAAAGGTCCTTACTGATAACAATCACAAAGTCACAGAGCCAGTATCTCCCCAGGAGTGGAGATCACCACCATGTCCAATCAAGAACAGTCAATCCCTTATGAACCAGCAGACACCATTGACTTTGACATTACTCACCTAGGCGTGGAAGTGGAGGGAAAATCAAAACTGAGGTATTTATCATGAGAGCAGGGCAAGGAAGGCCACAGATTTTGATGAAGATGAGGAAGCTGCTATGTGATCCATTCTAGGTTTGTGACTTTGTAACCAGACTGTACTCTGACTATCATAACTTATCCAAGGCTTGAGGGACACTCCACCTGCAGTACCAATTAGGAAATTTAAGCATCACACCTAAAGATGCATCCATGGAGTAGGAATTGTGTTCAGTGTCCTGTCATTCATACAAGTAATTGTTGACATCTAGTTAAAAGTATTAATTTTCAAATTTTGATGTTATATAAGGAATTTATGGCCTTTATAAAAAGGAAGTCCTTAGTTCAACGAGAGAAACAACTGATAATGAATGTAAAAAGTCATAAACATCAACATTACCAATCAGTGACTTTGCATGACAGATGTAAATGAAACTTCATTAACTCTCAGTAAAAAAAAAAAGGGTGTGCTGAATGTAACATCCCTAAAACAAATGCACCTAATATTAGCTAGGGCAATATGTAGTCTGTAATGAATCAGAAAACAGTCTTAAAATCAAACTTAAAACAGGTTTGTGAATTGGACCAGCCTGAGAGTGTCCACTGCTGAGGTTTTGAAGTTGACTTGAAGAAATCTCTTCACAGTATGAGTATATTATAATTACTCATTCATATCTAAGTTTTTAGGTTGAACTAAAGCACTCTGGGTACAGGAGCTGGCCTCAGGCTGAAAAATCCCAGCCTCTGATGTGGCTTGAAGCCATGCCCCCCACCTCCAGTTACCAGTCTGCAGTTATAACCACTTCACTGCAGCACTTGGTGATTTTTCATTCTTTTTAAAATTTCATTTCATTCTATTTTTTAACTAAGTTTTGGCTATTTTGGCTGAAGATCATGCAAAACGTTTAGCAAGATTATTCTGTTTTTTTCTCAGTAGAATGTTTTTGTCAGTTTGTCTTTCATTGCCCATGGACTTGGGCTAACAACACCATCTCAAAGCAACCTCTTAAAATTAGAAAGAGTTCAAAATGAAGCTATGAGGCTGATCCTTGGAACAACAAAAGACACGCCCACAGAAACCATGCGATACCTGCTTGACCTTCCTTCAGTGCAGGCCAGAAGTTAGAACAGGTCAAGACCTACTTCAAAGCATTAGAAAACCCTCAAAACCCACTGCATGATGCAGTCAAAGAACCAAAAGAGTCTAGGACGAGGAAGATCATGGATGGGGCAAGCAGAAGACACAATCCAGCTAGTATGCCGACTACAAGACCTGAAAGAAACAAAAGAATGGGAGAAAACCCCCGAAAACCTCAACCATCTATTCAACACAGCCATTTCACCCACTCTAGGAAGACATTGTCGGGAATGGCCAGAGGGCAAAACTGATGCGGAAGTGAAGCTACTCATAGAAGAAAACAGTAAAGAAGAGGACATCATCATATACACAGATGGCTCAGTCACCAAAGACCAGTCCGGTTGGGGATTCACTGCGAAACAAAATGGAAAAACAGTTAGGGAAGAGAATGCTGCCTACAAAGTCATAACCTCCAGCCTAACGATGGAAGCTGAAGCTGTGACACATGCCCTCCAGTGGCTATCGTCCATCCATACGCCCGGAAACCAACATGCCATGATTCTAACCGACTCAGTGAACCTCATACAGAAAATTGAAAACAGAATGGGAAGCCCAGAGTGGCATAAGGCAATGCACAACTTTCAGATAAAAAGACTCACATGGTCATACTGCCCGGGACATGCAGGAGTTAAGGGAAATGAGCGAGCTGACAGACTTGCTGGTAACGCAACACCAACAAGCGGCCTACATCTAGGAAAATCGGAAATCCTCAGAAAAGTCCAAGAATATAAAAAAGAACAGGTACAAGGCCATCACACCATTGATCGCCTCAAAGAAATAAAAGCAGAGAGAGGGAGCGGCCGTAAGTCTAACATGAAAGGTAGAGCACAATGCTTTGCAAATCAAACAAATATCGGCATCATTTCCAAACCAACATTGTGCAAATTTCTTCAAAACGGAACAGAGTCTCTGTGGGCTTTTCCAAATACAATAGACTGAGCAACACACTAGACGCCACGTTCTTGGCATCAGAGATCTTTTCCCATCCAACTTGCGGCCAATCAGTGGCAGCCTCTGTGCGTGTGTGTTTGTGTGTATGTGTGGGTCTGTGTTTTTGAGTGCGTTTGTGCATGCGTGAGTGTAAGTGTACACAAGTGTCAGGAGAGTTCTGTGCATACGTGTGTGTGTGTGTGTGTATGTGTGTGAGGGGGAGGTGGCGGTGCAGGGAGGAGGTGGGGTAGAGGATGAGGTATGTGAGTGTATGCATGCCTACACTGTGGGAGCAACAGGATATTGGAAAATATATATTATATATATATCTGTGTATATATGTGTGTGGGGTTGGGGGTGAGAGATATGGGTGTGTGTGTGTGTGCTTGTACAAGTAAGCGTTCATCTGTGTGTGTGTGTGTGTGTGTGTGTGCGTTTGTGTGTGTGTGTGTGTGTGTGCTGTGGAAGCTGCGATACATAGACTAGAAATGAATGTGTGGAGGAGGGGGGTAGAGGAGGTGCAGGGTAATGTGTGTGTGTGTGTGTGTGTGTGTGTGTGTGTGTTGGAGCTCATGTACGTTTATATGTATTTGACTGTGCTTTCATATCTGTGAAACTGCATGTTTGGTGCATATCTGTTATGCATGTGTGGATGTATGTGTGAATGTGTGTCTTCATGTTTTAGATTTATTTGCTTATTTATCATCATTGTTGTCTTATTTATTTATTTATTTATTATTATTATTATTATTATTTTATTATTATTTTCATTACTACTACCTTTTTTTATATATCATAATTATTATTTATTTATCTATTTATTTATTTATTTATGTAAGCTTATCTCTTTTTTTTTTCTTTTTTTTCTCAAGGCCTGACTAAGTGCGTTGGGTTACGCTGCTGGTCAGGCATCTGCTTGGCAGATGTGGTGTAGCGTATATAGATTTGTCCGAACGCAGTGACGCCTCCTTGAGCTACTGGAACTGAAACTGCCCATGCAGGTACATTTCTATGAAGATGTTAGATTATATAAATACATGGTGGATACAGCAGCAGCTTCAGTAAACAAGTAATGGTAAATAAGCAGGAAGTAACCCATTGGCTGCTGCTGATGAGTACAATTATCAGTGAAAAGCTGTTCCCAGAGAAAAAGTTCTGAGGTTACAGATCAGTATGTCAATCATACTTCTTTATAAGGGCTTCTTCCTCCTGAAAATATGGTGCTGTAACTGAAAATGTGGTATTATTTGGCATTGAGGAAAATAACCACACAGACTCATGCAATGACTTCTTAATACTCTTTGGTAAAATGTATATTTACAAATGCAAAAGAGAAGGAAAGAAAAAAAAGCATACAAATGTACATTCTTTCTTCTCGTTTCATGGTACAGAATTGAAGAACATAATGCAAGAATGGCGTGGAAAATAAAAGACTTTAAAACAAATTGGCTATACTTTAATAGACCTTGATTGAAGACACAAGAAATACCACAGTTACGATCTGACCCACCCCAAAAAAAGAGTTTAATATCTTGATGGTTGTCTATATGGGTGAAATATTCACTGGTTGTTTGCTGACACCTTTTAGCTTGGCCGTCATTGCTATTGATGATGTTGATGGTAGTAGTAATTATTATTATTATTAATATCATCATCATTATCATTATCATCATTATTATCATTATTCTGTTATGTGTTTGAATATGAAAAGCTTGTCTTTTAAAAAAAAAATTTTCCTTACTTCATTTGTCTAATGTGCTAGGAGAAATATCACACAAAAAAGTATTTTAAAGAACTGTTCATTTAAATCAGTCAGACCACTCAAATTACCAAAGTAGTTGTTGCACTTCAAACCATACCAATATTCTTTCAACAGGTATTCATTTTATTGCTATAGCCACTGAGGAAGTTACTTTAATAATTAAAGCAATAAACAAGTAGTGTTGGCTTTGGTGAGACAGAATCACATTCCTTTTATTTTCTGGAAAAATAGCAGTTCTTGCTTATTAGTATTTCTCTCTGAATGCTTGTTTTAATGCGGGGGTGGGGGTGGGGGACATATTGGGACAGTTTTGATTTGTGGTAGTTCTCATGACTTAGCAGGTAATTTGTTCGAGGGTAGCGGGTTTGGTTAAGCGATGGGGCGGGTGGAGACATAGGTTGAGCATCCAGACCATAGACATAGGGGTTGTAGATATGCATTTCAGTGATCCAGACTGGTCCTTTTCATCATCACAGATCAGAATACGTTGTAGCGGCTACCGAATGTGTTGTTGCTCTCGAATACGCAGTCGTGTAAATGCGCTGAAAATGATATATGTTTGATTTGCTTCTTTGGACCTGCTCGGAAGAAATGATAAACAAATTACTCTAAAGCGGTTTGTACCATATTTAAGAAGTCGCGTGTTTACGTCTGAGCGGCTTTGAATTAACAACTTTCTTTCTTTCCGCGACCTGCCATCATGGGATTCGCTTCAACTTGGCACACACATCCGCGAAGATACGGCCCAGGCTCACGTTATTGGTAAGTAAGAACTTTTTACCTGATATTTTCGTTATTTTATGTTTAAAGATTTTTGTGCGAAATGTAAATATTGTCTTTTGTTTAAGTCAGAATTACCATTATCGGAAAACCAAACCACCACGTGTGCCTCACATTGACAAGTTTCGTTTGTTTACTGAAGCAGGCACTCTTTAACTTTTTAAAGTACTCTCACATTATTTCTTCAGACAGTTTACTGCATTTATATAGGGTGAACTAAAACAAAGTAATCCTACACGCGTAATACTAATGGGATCAAGGCGAGTGCGATGATTGTTCTTGGGATACCGATACGTCTTTCGTTTTGTTTGGCAAGAACCCAACATCACTATCAGGAACGATGACCAGGAAAAAGACGACGGTTCAAGAACTTGAGAAGGCCTCATCCTTGTCAGGAGAAAAAAAAGAAAAAAAAGTCTCAGTGAAGTAGATTGCATAGTGTTTAGTCTTTGAAATAGTGGACATTATTTGATTTAACTTTAAGAAAATGTTCACAGGGTTCTTCGAATGATCAGTATCAGTAGCTCAAGGTGTCACTGCAAGTGCATTCAGAGAAATCCATAAACCCTACACCCCATCTGCAAAGCAGATGCCTGACCAGCAGCCCAACCCAACTTGCTTAGGCATCGAGAAAAAATAAATAAAATTAATAAAATGAATTAATCTTTAAATGAAAGATGAATGAATGAGCATTCATCCTTGTCAGGAGAAAAAAAATAATGATAATAAAATGAAAAGAAGTAAAAGTCACAGTGAAGTAGAACGTATGGTGTTTTTTGCAATGTTGATTTAGTGTCTGTAATAGTTGACATTAATTGAATTAAAAAATGTCCACAGGTTTCTTTGAATGAATGATGTGGATACTCATATAGTGCCTATCCTCCATAGGAGACCAAGCTATATGTGCTTAACAAACACAGGGTCAGTTGCACAACAGGCTGCCAATCAGGGTAGAGCCAATTGACAGCTGCCATTGGGCACTTGGTTTCTCAGAAAGTTTCTGTTTTGAAATGGACTGTTCAGTATCATACTTCCGCATTTAGGTCTGGTTTGAAATAATTTTATTTTTGTTTTCAGTTTTATTTTAAGATGCTGTGATCATTATTTTTTGTAGCTATATGCAGAAAGAGCAGTTTGTGCATTTAGGATTTTTAACAAAGCCAGAGCAAAACAACGACAAAAAAAGGGAAAAAAAAGATTACCTGGTTATTTTCCAGACCTGTTACTGTCAGCTGTCTTTAAAATGTAATTAAGCTTTAATCACTTTATTCAGTGAATTAATGAACAAAAGTGAAGGGATTTTTCAGAATAGATCTCTGGAGAGTTGCACAACCATCTTGGATCTTGGGCTTGCGCATCAAATTTTCATCCCATATGTGAGCAGTGCCAAAGGCGATTGGCATAGACAAAAGAAGCAGTTGTATGCGACCTTGACACTTCATTTCTTTAGTCCTTGTGTTTGTGGATTCCAAAGGCAGTGAAATCATTCATACACATGATGAAAGACAGTGGAGGGTTTATTTGACGAACTTGTCATCAGGCAAGATATATTTTGTTTTGTGGTAAATGATTAACGTGAAGAATTATTTCTGATTTCTGTTTGATAATACTAAATTGTCTCATCATTTTACAGGATACGATTTATTTTTAAAAAATTGCTTGTGCTATTTATGTTTAAGTATCAAAATCACTAACATTTCGTTTCATAGTATGAACATTCATTATTTATTTATTTGATTTTTTAACTAACAACCACAACACAGTCTCAGTGGTCGAACACCTGTAACCCAAGACTATCCCCCCACCCCCGAAATCATTATGAGTGTCTCACCCTTAAACAGGCAATAAAAAGTTACATCTTCCATACTGCATAATATCTGTCAGATATTTTTTATTTTGTTTTTTCACTGTTTTACAAAGATGCATGATTATCTGAAAGGTGGATCATACAAGCACTGAGGATCTCCATGTAGAATGTCATGGATTTCACAGTTTGCTGTCCACCATTTCTTCACTTTATAGCCTCCTTTGTTACAACCAAACACTGTACAATGAAGTACCACCGTATGGACAAAAAGAAAACTATAATATGAAGGAAAAGGTTTAAAATTCCATACCTACTGTTTGCACATTCTGCTTCCCTTGCAAATTTGGAGAGCCAGTCAACTTTGGGGGTACATTTCATGTGACACACCTCTGTAAAAGTCATGTAAGCATGGAACTCTCCAGGGATCTGTCATTCTGTTAGTATTATTCAGTTTTTAATGTATGGTTATTGGGTTGTAGTTTTAGAACATTTCAAGTATAGTTCTTTTTATTTTTCTTGTTTTTTTGTTTCAGCCGTGTATGCAATAACACTCATGGTCTGATCCGCAAATATGGATTGAACATCTGCAGAAGGTGTTTCCGGCAGTATGCTGGAGATATTGGCTTTAAGAAGGTAAGCTTTTTTTTAAAAACTTCCCTTTTTTTATAATTTAAAATATTTTGTATACAGTGTGTTTTCAACAGTTTAAAAAAAAAGAAAAAAAAAAGAAGAAAAAACAACTTTTGTACATGCAAAGATTATATTTTTAACTGGATCCATTGGAAGTTGAGGAACCAAACCTTGTTAACTAATTGAGACCAACATTTTTTTATTTTAAGCAACTTATCTGTATGTATTTTTCTGATTTTGACATTTTGACAGTCCTAGATTTGTCAGTTTTATGGTACATCAATGGTAGTTTGCATCTTTTATGGTCCTCTGACCCTGTGTAGGGCTAGAAATTCCCAGTTAAGTTTAATTTGCCCTAGGGACAAGTCAGTCAAATTTCTGCTTTCCCTCAATGAAAAAGAAAGGGCTGCTATAAATTGATACAGTATGACTGGTAGTGCAGTGGCATCTCAGCAGGCGTAATTCATTATATAAGTGGTATGAATTAAAGGAAAGAGAAGCAGGGGTAGGGATGAATATGGTTTTGTGAAAAGAGGTTAAGAGATTCATGATCAGTCAGCACTGAAGCTGACTGCTCAGTCACCTTTTCATTGACACAGTCCAAAACTGGTAGCACAATGGACAAGTGGAGAGAACACTTCTACTTGTCCACCAGAAGGACAATCTGATGGGTCAGTATTTTTAGGCCTGTTGAGATCAGTAGATCCGTTTGCTGTAATAGGGTAACATTTGGCAGTTGTCTAGAATATGAGCCTCATCCTTTGCTTCTTAATTTATTAATTAAATGCAGATTTTTGGGTGTTTTTTTTTTTTTTTTAATATATTTTATTGAAGTTATGTTTTAACTGATTTTCACAAAAAATAAATATCAGGTGGTGAGTTGAGAATTTGCTTCTGCTGTTGAGTTGTAATTTGTACAGATCCATAGAAAAGAAGGAATGCTGTAATTCAAAGTCCATATTTATAGAAATGCTGAATGACATCAAAGTATTGAGTAATTGCAAAAAATGCCCTACCAGTACCACTACTTTTCCCTCCACACACACACACACACACACACACATCGACAAACATGTAAAATAAATTTTCTAATAATTTTGTCACATTTTTTTTTCTTCTCATCTACAGGAACCGGCTGTGAATGTTGATGTGTTCAGATTCATTGCTTGAACTCACAGTTTTTCCAACAGTGTTTGCTCCTAGGTCTTTCTTGAGAGAGTGGAATTCTTCAGGGAAATAAAAATCACCTAGACATTGAACTGTTCATAAGATTTTGAAGGTCGCTCAGATTGGAATAATGTTGGATATTGCTGATTTCACTTTGCGCTGTTGTAGCTTTATACTCTTACTCAACACTTATGCCTGTCATTTTTAATTTTGATTTGCAGTTGGACTAAGCAGTACAGAGGCGAGCAAGCGGTTCTACAGCAGGGGCTTTGAGATGCAACAAGCAGGAAGAACGCATTGTTCGGGTTTTTGGACCACAGTTCTGTGTGCAATGACCATCTCCAGAAACTGGACACTTCCAAAATTTGTGGACATGGCCTTATGATGGAGAAAGGCACAGTTTCTTCTGTGAATTAAAGGAAAAAAATGTTATGCTGATGCGTGATCTCTTTTTTTCTGTAGATTGTGTGTGTGTGTGTTTGTAACGGTGAGTGTATCACTGCATGTAATTGTGTGTGACTGTATAACTGTATCTCTTTGTGTGCATATGTCATTTTAATGTGAGAAAGGGACACAAATTGTCTGATCTGTAGTGGTGTGCTTATTCTTGGTAGTTAATTTGAAATGTACTTTTACACTCTGTCACGCATACAGACACACACTCAAACTGTATTAGAGTTCCTGTTCCGCATATTCATTTTTCAGTTCAGATATATGAACAGCTACAGCTTCACATGTAAATCACATACACACACGCACACACACACACATGCGCGCGTGTGCGCAGTGACACACACATGCATACACGTATGACATCGGGAGTGCTCAGTGCAGTAGACTTCCTTTGCCTTGTTTGGTTCACCCTGTGGGATTGAAGACAAGATTGTAGTATGAATCTTTTTTTTTTTTTTTTTTTTTTGCTGCCCTGTCATATCTGCACCAGTTCATTGGCATTACTCCCATGCCACTCATTCCAAGTCTCCCATACACAGCCACACTGGGGTCCATATGTCGCAGCCCCAGTGCCAGCAGTCCACAGGGAACCATCAATGTTAGGTTGCCAGGAGGCCACACACCAGGGGAGACCCTGTACTGCTGCTGATTCACTTCGATGGTGTTTGTTAGTGCCTGTTTTGACTTGATGTACTTAGGTCACAACCTACTAAACCCTCTACTCATGTCAATAATGGCTTAGTCACGGAGCCAGACTGAGTGAGCATCTCCATGTTGAAGACCACCACCACATCCCTCCATTGGCAATGCCCCATGAATCCACCGACACAGAAGACCTTGACAAGACACACCCCAAGCGTGGAAGTGAGGGGGTATCGAAACAGATCACCATAGAAGCAGGGCATGAAAGGCCACATAATTTGGGGCTTTTTTTTTTTTATTGATGATAGGGAGGAGGATGACGATGATGATGACGATGCTGCTGTGGAGGTCCATTTAGGTTTTTGGGACTACATGACAAGGCTGTACTCTACGTTTCCTGTCATTAATGATATCCTGGCTTCATCCAGGCTGAGAAATAGTCATTTGACGTGTTGGTC
Organism: Babylonia areolata; assembly: GCF_041734735.1. NCBI lineage: Eukaryota > Metazoa > Mollusca > Gastropoda > Neogastropoda > Buccinidae > Babylonia > Babylonia areolata. Next base: position 31,480,428 of record NC_134879.1, read on the forward strand.
AGGAAATTAGAGCAACACACCCAAAGACGCATTTGTGAAGTGGATGATACTCGACTGTGTGGTCCCACTTTTCCTATTTAAGCCCGTAGCACACTCGGCTCTGGGGCAGAAGCCAGCCACGGGCTGAAAAACCCACTTTTGCTGGGATTCGAACCCGTGTCCTCTCAGCCATCAGTCCGCAACACTAACCACTTCGCCACAGCGGCACCATAGTATGAATCCTGGCAGTACTTGGATCACAGTAAAGTTTGCTGACCTGCTATAATGCTAGTATCTTAATCTGTTTACCTGCCTAAATTATGCACATAATTGACAGATCGTGTAATTGTGTGAGCTACCAATAGGTTACAGGAACATGAACACACCCAGCATGCACATACAGCACCAACAGCAACTTTTTTTTTCTTGTTTTTACATTATATCAAAAAGTTCACATGCAAAATCTTCACTTCCACTTGTCTTTTTTTCATTATATGTCCTTATGTATTAAGCATTACATAACTGATGTGTGTGGTTCGTCCGTTGGGATCGACGAGGACTATCTAGTCATCCTGGGGGTGGGTGGGTTGGACTGTGAGTGCGCAGATGACTGGTCAGGCCAGTTCATGCCCGGAAGGTTCTGAGGCAGTGTGGACAGGGGATGGGGGCGGCTGTCGGGGACTTGCTGGCCCTGCTTTTCCTGGCCTGTCTGCGTTGCTCTGCTGCAGCGATTCTGTTGGCCTCACAGGATTTGGCACCTTTGTGGACAGCTGAACGCCACTTTGTCGTGGATGATGTTGAAGGCCTTCAGAGAAGCTTTCAGAGTGTCTTTGAAGCGCTTCTTTTGGCCTCCATGGGAGCGCTTGCCATGTTGGAGTTCGCCGTACAGCAGTTTCTTGGGGAGCCGGTGGTCTGGCATGCGGACTACATGGCCTGCCCAGTGCAGCTGGGCCTGCATCAAGATGGTGTAGATGCTGGGCAAGTTTGCACGAGTGAGCACCTCTGTGTCAGGGATCTTTTCTTGCCACTTTATGCCGAGAAGTTTTCTGAGGCTGGTGGTGTGGAAGTGGTTCAGCTTTTTGGTGTGGCGTTTGTAGACCGTCCATGATTCACATCCATAGAGCAGTGTGGTGAGAACTATGGCCTTGTATACTTTGAGCTTCGTCTCCAGGGTGATGCCTCTCCTGTTCCAAACGTTCTCATGGAGTCTGCCGAAGGCAGCGCTGGTTTTGGTGAGTCTGGCATTCACCTTATCGTCGATGACAACTGTGCGAGAGAGTGTACTGCCCAGGGATGTGAACTTGTCCACCGCGTTCAGTCGTTGCCCGTTGATGAAGATGATTGGTTCAACGTAAGGCTTTCCTGGAGCTGGCTGGTGCATCACCTCAGTCTTCTTTGTGCTGATTGTGAGGCCAAAGTTGTCACAGGCAGCAGAGAACTTGTTTACGCTGTGTTGCATGTCAGCTTCGGAGGCAGCGTTGAGAGCGCAGTCATCAGCAAACAGGAAGTCGTTGACAGTGTCTGTCCTCACCTTGGTTTTTTTCTTGAAGCCTCCTAAGGTTGAAGAGTGAGCCATCTGTGCGGTACCTGATGCCAATGCCTACGTCAGCGTCTCTGAAGGCATCTGTCAGCATGGCTGAAAACATGAGACTGAACAGGGTGGGGGCAAGAACACACCCTTGCTTGACTCCGTTGGAGACAGGGAATGGTTCTGAAGTCTCTCACATAACTCATATGAATCCATTAACTGTCTAAAACATACTATAGTATCAATTTTCATGCAGACCAAAGCACACACCATATAGGATATGTTATCCAAGGTTGTTCTGTCCAGTGGAGAATCTCGAATCTATTTACATTGTAAAGCAACAAGATTTCCAAACTGCTTTCCCACACCCAAGCCTGTCCTGCATTGGTTCTTTTTGTTTCACAAATTAGTTTCACACAGCGTTGGGTTACATTGCTGGTCAGACATCTGCTTGGCAAATGTGGTGTAGCATATATGGATTTGACTGAATGCAGTGACGCCTCTTTGAGCTACTGATACTGATACTCCCTGAAAGTTAATGTCACTCACATTAATCCAATTAAAGCATAAAACTTGCCTTGACAACTATATTAATAGATAAAGAGGAAACAAGACTTGAATTCTGTTTCAATGTTTCAACAGAAAGTGCCATATCCTGTTCACCTGTCTGCACTGTCTGCTGAAATACACTGATTTTTAATAAAAGATAAAAATAATGAATCATTTTTATACACTATATAAGTTTGTGTAATGCCACTCAATGTGGTGTAAACACTCCACTCACACAAATAATGCACCAGCACTGCACATTCATTTAACAGCCATCTACATACACACCTAGCCTGTAACACAGCAAAGGAAATGCTTCATAAAAGATAAACATCTTGAGACTTATTTTCAGAATCATTCATTTGGAATGTGACACAGAATGGATGGCAACAAATTTCAATTTTGGGGCAGTGAAGCTAAAACCATGCTCACCAGCTGTCTTTATTTTACTTTTTGGAAGTTTCAAGAGCTTTTCACTTGAAGAAATCAGCTAGAGTAGTGTATGAAAAGTGAAGCAGATACAAACAGCAATAGGCAAGAACTTCAATTTTGTATCATATCAAAATTTCACAAAGAGCCAGTGCAGCTCTTTCAAAGCAGTGAAACATGTTCTTGAGTTCTTTTTTACAGAACAAGTCTTGCAGCACAGTTTTGAGCCCTTTGCTTATTCTGTTTCTTAAAGCTTTCACTGTCACACCTTGTCATACATGCAGCCTCAGAACAGCATGGCTAAATATGATTAAAAATAATGTATACACAAGTTTACAAACTCACATATTTCTAAACAATCAACTCAAAAGTTACAGTTTTCAAATGCAGATTTGAATTTGTATTTGTGTGTGCTTTTAATAATGTTCATTTGATCAGTTCTGTCAATATAGAAATAAACTGACATGTTTGGCACTGGTATGAGTTCAGTTATGCAATTAAATCCAATAATTCAATAGATTATGTGCTATTGTACTTTGCACTCAGTATTTTGTTCCATGTCCAATGTACTTACAGTGTCCTGAAATTTTTTACAAATCTTATGCCACTTTAAAAGTCATGTAAATGAAAACCAGTATTATATGCTTATCACAGTATGCATGAGACATGCTTGAAGTTTAGTGCATATGCACATTGAAAAAACCGTCTGTGCAATCACAACACAATCTGGTTCATATTTCAGGCAGAACCAGTTAAATTTGGTTTGAAAATTTATTTTGGACACGGTCTTATGAATTAACATGTTTACAACATATCAGGATAACAAAAAGAATTTAACACATTCATGTATTTCACATATTTCAAACCTACCTTCATAACCATTACTGTACTTAAGTTGTCTCAATTCTTTCTTGCTCAGGTAATTCACTAAGTAAATAACTGATGCAGATAAAAATATACATTGTGTAGAAGTGAATCATCTCACTTTCTCTCTCTTTGTGATCAGTGTTGAAGTCAGATTGTGGGGATGTACTGAGTTGAAACGATTGTCTGTCTCATCTCTGAGTCATAAAGATTCACTTGGGTGTGTGTGCATGCATTGAACTGAGTCATTTCTATATGCATGTGTAAAAGCTCACATGTATGTTTGTGTCAGTGTGTTGTATACTGCATGAAAGAGTATGTGTGATTTGGTGAAGAAATCTTTCAAAAATAACGGTTTTCTCTGAGTAAATGTGTATAGGCATGCTGAATTGAAAGAACTCTCTCTCCTCTAGAAGAGTTGGTTGGATGTATGAGTGTGCTCGTGTACACTGTAGTATGCACATGCATGTATGTGGTCTAGAGAGAGGGAGAATTTGACTGCATAATTTTTCTGATTTCTCTCTTTGATCCAAAATGAGCCAGATGTAGAAGGGCCAGCAGAACTGAGAGAGTCACATTGCTCTCTTTAGTTAGCCACATGTGTACATGCATTCTGCTGAATGTCTGAGTGAACATGATGTATGTATGTATATAAATCATTAAATGTGTTTGTGTGTGTAGATGTGTATGATTTGTTGAGAAAGATGAAATCTAACCATGGATTTTTTCTCCAGTGAATGAAACCTGTTGTCTACCATCATAACTTATGCTGGCAAACACACATACTGATATACTTGACTGTATATGTGCACACTCATGTATGTACATGCACACTTGCACATATGTGTACTCACACACAAATCAATACACAGGACATGCATGCCCCCCCACACAGACACACACATAATTACACTTACACTGACACACATGTACAATTTATACATACACACTCACACACAAATCACCATGGAATATCTCTCTCTCTCTCTCTCTCTCTCTCTCTCTCTCTCTCACACACACACACACACACACACACACACACACATAAATCAAACATCTCACCATAGAATCTCTCTCTTTGACTTGACTATCAGACGGTTGAGGCCTTGTTAAGGGCCTGTTCATTGTCCGAGATAAATTTGTGGTAAATTAAAAAGAGTCACTGCACAAAATGTGTGTGGACACATTGGGTTGAAAGAGTCATCTCAGTCTTTCTCTCATGTCTGAATCAAACATTGAGTTGTGGTCTGGACGCAAGTCAATCAGATGAGATGATAAACTGAGGTCCTTTGTGCAGCAAGCACTTAACTCTAATAAAAGAATCCACAACAACACAAGGGTTATCCTTGGCAAAGTTCTGTAGAAAAACCCACTTTGATAGTAAAACAAATAAAGTTGCAGCAGAAAAGAGGGTGGTGCTCTCATTGTAGCAACACGATCTCCATGGGGAGAGCAGCCTGAATTTCACACATAGAAATCTATCAGTAGTTATATATTAAATACAATGAAGAGTAAAGAAGTCAAATCCAGAGTAAAAGAAGTCAGATGTTTGTGCCTACGTGTAATTGAAAAAGATGTGAGTGTGTAACTGTGAATGCGTGACTGTGAATGTGACTCTGTGTCAGTGTGTGTTGTGTGCGCGCGCGCGCGCGCGGGCGTGTGTGTGTGTGTGTGTGTGTGTGAGAGAGAGAGAGAGAGAGAGTATGCCTTGTATGTATGTATGATTTGAAGAGAGTCCGAATCTAACTAGCTTTGTCTATCTGTTTGTCTGTCTCTCTTCACCTGCACATTGTCCGGAATACATGCACAGAGAGAGAGAGGGAGATACTATGACACAACAAGATATAGTGTTGACTCTAGTGATATGTGCGACAGTGTGTGTGTGTGTGTGTGTGTGAAGTAATGTGATTGAGCTGAGAGAGAGGGATATTTCGTTTTGAAAGATTATGTTGTTATATCCTCTAACTCTCTCTGTGTCTCTCTGTCTGTCTCTCTTCAGTCCCCCCTCCCCCCGTCTTTCTGCTCTCTCCCCGCGTCTCGCTTTCTCACCGAATCTCTTCTCCTCTTTATCCTCCGCCAGCCTGTGCGCTGAGTTCTCACTAGTTATGTGGCTGTAGCGCACACTTCGTCTACATCGTTTTTCTGAGTAAAAAGAAAAATATTTGGCTCCTTTTAGTTCAGTCATGGCCGATGAATGCATGACTGAGGTGGGTGCAACTTGGCAGACTGAAGAGGTCTAGCTCGCAAATAGGTGACTAAAGTGAAATTAAACAACAACAACAACAACCCCCCCCCCCCCCACACACACACACACTTATTTATCAAGTCATATGAAGTTACGTAAAATGTCACTGAATGGCTGGTCTGTCCAGAGTGCTATTTATTTTGATCAATTAGTTAATGAATCCACTTATTTTTCTAGTTATTTATCTACCTATCTGTTTATTCATCTATTCATTTGTCTATGTGTTATTCATTAATTTATCGTGTTTTGTTGGAATGGGTCTGTCACGTATAATGTTGCAACTTTTTGCAACTGTGGACTTGGCTGGATTTTCGTTTTGTTTCATCACTTCCGTTTTGTATCAAATCACCAGCCGGTACTCGTCTGGCACAGAACCCGATTTGGTAGTTTCGACGTGTGTTCGCTTCACAGGATGGCCGTTTCGGTGTCTGTTAGTCAACAGAAGCCTGCAGTCGGTAATGTTTTTAGTTTTATTCTTGAACTGGCGAATGTTAATTTCTATTAACTATTCATATTCTTAAAAAACGTAAATGGCTCGACAGCAGACAGATTGAGGAACCCACGTGAGAAAAGAGACGATTCACGAGCATTGAATCACACATATTTTTTGAGCGGAAATGATTTGTTGAAATCCGTCGCTGTATCCTCGGCATAACCCTGTCTTGACTGTTGCATACATTGTAAAATATCATTAAAGCTTGTGGTTGTGCCCAGACAATGTTTGTGTTATTTTACAGCACATATGTTTTGAAATACTTTTTGTATGTGTGAGTTGTAAAGAACAGCTAACGCACCTGCTTCTTCTTCCCCTCTCCCTTACTACCGCCCATGCAACTTTCAGTTTCATTCCTGCGTTGAGTTTGGTTGCTTGATCTTGTCAGTCTGTGCATAGACACTAGAACTGAGATAGTGTATGGTCTGTGGAAGTGGACTGGGTAATTTTTTGTTAATTGCTACATCATACTGCAGTATACATTATTTACATAACACCATAGTCGTTTTTTACCATATAAAAATAGACCGGAAAAGGACTGAAAGACATCCACAGACACAAACAACATTCACAAAAACACATGCACACTGTCATCCCCTCCCCATCTCTCTCTCTCTCTCTCTCTCTCTCTCTCTCTCTCACACACACACACACACAGAGACAGGGAGATGCACTGAGACATATAGATGCCCACCCATGTGTATATTTGTAAACAGAAGTATGTGTGTATTCATTAGTGAATCTACACTTACCTGATTTTTAGAATGCAATATGATTCTTTTCAGCTGCTGCACTGACTGCAGAGTTTTTGAAATGCAGTGGCCATGGTGTCACCTGGTCCTTTGGGCAAGACAATGCATTACCTGTGGACAGGTGGGTTATGTCACAAGTACATGGGAAAAGTTACCTAATCTCACACCTTTCCATCCCATCTGAAGAAAAATTGTACTTGTTTATGCCACAGTTTAGGTTGTTGCATGCCAATTTTTTTTCCTAAGTTATGTGAATATATATGTACACACGCTGACACAGACACAGATTTACACAAACACACACACACACACACAGAGTGTATAAGTCTCAGCAGAATTATGTTAAGAATTCTTACTTACTGTTTTATCTACAGTTTACTGAGGTGGTTAAGTTAAATTAAAAAGTTATTGTGACAATTTTGAGTGACTGTGTGTAACTACATATGTAATGTATATGTGTGCATGTATATTCATGTTTAAAAAAGTGAATTAATGCTGTTATAGGTTTAAAGGAAGATTAAGACTATTTAATTTGTTATTATTTTTTGGCATAGAATTTGTTTCATTTGGTTTCAGGTAACTGTCCAGGTAGCATTTAGCGAAAATCAAAAGAAGAAAAGTTATTCCTCTAACAGTTGAAGACCATAATTGTTTATCTGCATTTTAGTGAGAGAATCATCCATTTCTTGTAAGTATGCAATGCACTCCCCTAAGACACCAGTGCATCAATGTCAGCTAAGGATGCTGACTGATAAAATTGAGTGGCATCAGCATCATTGCATAATGACTGATGAAATTTAACAGAGGAATTGCATACACTGCACAATAAGAACTTTTCCAAAAGTTAGGCTTGTGGAGTGTTCACCTGTAAGAAATTAACATTGTTTCACTTTGTTGGAAGAAACTGAGCTGTGGCGTATGATTAAGTAAAATATTAAGTCATAGGTAATGAGAAAGTCATTTTCAAAAGTGTTGTTTTTCTTCCTTGAATTCTTTTAGAAGCTTTTTGGTTAAAAAAAAATGTTTAAGAGGTATTTTAATTTTTCTTGGCTTTCAAACAGTGCAGAAGGTTGTTAGAATTTAACAGAAAATGTTTGGAAATCTTTTCATCTGAATGAAACATATTTAGGGCTGGAGATTTTTAGTTACCTTAAAAGTTCAGTTATTGTACTGAAATTATTTACACACTGCAAAATCCAAGGGAATTCTGTAAAACTGTTTCTTCTTTTATTTGAAAGTGCTCAGTTATTGTCTTCAGAGATACAGTCTTCTCGTCGTCTGCCTCCATGAGCCGGTACCTAGCAAGGTCTTTCCCAGCAGCCAAGCTTCAGGGGGAAACCATTCTTGAAAAGACAGAGGTATCCACCATTGCTTTGTACTGTTGTTGTCTTGAGTAAAGGTCAGAGTTACAGGACACAGCATCTGTCTTTCTGTGCACTGTTTTTCATTGTGTATTCATTTATCATTGAGAAATCAGTTAAACATTAACAAAGAAAAAAATTGTTGTTCTGGTGTCTCACCTTACTGAAGCAGGTACGCAGTGAGAGTGCATATATATTTAACCCTCAAAGTGCTGGATATAATAAAAACATACATACAGAAATCATGCTTAAAACAAAGGGATAGTTTGCCTCCGCTACCTGTGCTCTGATTTGGGGCATTTGTATGCTTATCAGTAAGAATAAATAAGTAAACCTATACATTTTTGGAAAGTAGAGTGAATGAAGAATCAGATAAAAGTAAGAAAAAGGCTGTACCTTGTAAGTAGTTTGAGATATTCCACAGGATATAAACAACAAATTTTGCACACTTGTTTTCCAAAAACGTCAACCACAATGTTTATAGGTATTTTCACATCTTTTACAGAGTCAAAATCTCAAAATTGGCATTAAACTGTGCAGAAAATGTTCTGACTGCAGAATCATGATATGAATATAACTGAAACAATGAAATTATAAGCATTGTATTATTTGTTTGAGACACGCCCACCGACACCACGCACGCGCACATCTACAATACTTTATGCAGTCACAGGCAAAAACAGAAATAAATGTTTTCTTTTAGCTCATGTTGCTTTCAAAAGCAGCAAGAATGCTTTAAATCAAAATAATTTCCAGTTTTCTAGCTTGATTTGGTCAAGAAATCGCAATAGACCCATGCCTAACCCACTTTACCACCCCTCTCCACCCCCACCCCCCAGTTTTTGTGGCTGGAGACACAAAACTGAATGAACAACAAGCAAGCCAGCATGCCCAAGTGTCAAAATAACAAAGCCGTTTTCACCAGAATCCCTGTCAGCAAATGAATCATCACTAGTGACAAGGTCACTCATTTCCTGAGCTTTGTCAACTTCAGTGTCACTCATTGTTTACAAAAAATACGAAGATCTGGACTTATAAACTCGGTCAAAGTTTGTGCAAACACAAGCAGGGAGGCAGTAACACCAGAACGAGGCAGTTTTACGAAGGCTGCCGAGCATAGCCGTACGATGTCGGACCTTATGTAAACAGAGCCACGATCGTGGCCCATCGCACTTTACCGGGAAAGCCATGATCGTGGCTCATCGCGCTCTCCGGGTTAAAACTTACACAGAATGCAGGATTTTTTCCACCAAAGAAACTTGCATGTGCACAGACACACACACATAAACTCAGATGCACAAGGCGTGTATACACATTCACATGCACATATTTGTCCTTGTGATGTACATGTAGAACAATTTTAGTGTTTCTTTTTGGGAACATATGCAGCATTTTTCTAAATTTGTACAAGTGTGTAATCTCGATTGGAAAGGGATATTATGAAGGGGGACATTCCTTTGAAAATGTAAAACTGCCCTTAGTGGTGTTTATAAAATGTCTCTCAGTTACTCTGAAGGCAGTGGCACAAAGATTTGAATTAAAAGTAAATATGGATAAAACAAATATCATTGGTTTTCAAAAGGGTGGTTACTTAGCACCAAGTGAAAAATGGTTTTATGGTAGGTCTGAAATTTCTGTAGTAAATGCATATAAATATTTTGGTATTTATTTTTCAACAAAACTCAGCTTTACCTTTGCATGTCAAGATCTTGGGAATAGAGGAAAATGGGCAGTTGTTGATATACTAAGTTTATTAAATAACTTTGAAAATAGCTCAGCAGAATTATTCTTTAAGTTGTTTGATGCACAGGTCCAGCCTACAGTGCAAAAGAGGGCTGAGATTTGGGCTTTTGAATCATGAAGTTAAAATAGAGAAGCAACATTTGTTTGCCAATAATGATTTTTATGTGTTGATCGACAAACCCCAAAAGGTCTGGTTTATGGTGAATTGGGAAGATACCCGATATATCTTAATTCATATATTAAATGTATCAAGTATTTATTAAAACTTGTACAAATGTATGAACATATGACTCCCTGCTCAAGCTTATAAGATATTGTATGATTTAGATAATAGAGGGAAAATCACTTGGGCAACAAATATTTGAAAGTGTCTGTGTTGCTATGGTTTTTCATTTGTTTGGTTAAATCAAGGGGTTGGATGTGTTGAAAGTTTCTTAGTTTGTTTTAGACAACGATTGATAGATTGTAGGTGGCAAGAATGGAATAGTCATATTGAAAATAGTGATAGATTTTTGTACAGACTACTGAAAATGAATAATTTAACAGAACAGTATATTGTAATGAATATGAATAAGTCTATGAGATGTATGCTAACTAAGTTTAGAATTGATGTTTCTGATATGGCTGTGCGTAGTCAAAGGTACAAAAAAAGAGAAAAGTACACATGTCCGATGTGCAGATCCAAGAGAGAGGATGAAGTTCATTTCATTTTTTGCTGTCCGGCATTGGATGGTCTTAGATTCATCCCTTCAAAGTATTACAGCAGACCAACCTTTTTCAGACTAACATTATTAATGTCTTGCAGAAATGAATCTGTCATCAAGAACTTTGCGGTTTTTCTGTATAAGTCGTTTCAGAGAAGAACCACTATGAGCTGATAACACAGTATTGTTCAAAGATGTGTATATACAATATTCAAGAATAACATGTACAATATTTTTGTGCACATCATTTTCTAAAATTTTTTTCCTATTTATGTATACCCCCTTCAAATGGGGCCATGGCCTTTCTTGGATATCCTTATTGTTATCATTATTGTTATCGTTATTCAAAGGCAGTGTTTGAAAAAAGTAGTGCAGTAGGTCATATGGCAGTGTTGTTCGTTAAATGTCACTCAATGACTCAGATAGTAGTATTGTTTATAAAATATTGCACAGTTACTCTGATGGTAGTGTCATTTGTAAAATGTCGTGCAGTATCTGGTGGCAGTGATGTTAGTAAAATGTGCAGAAACTCTGATGGTAGCGATCTTAGTAAAATATGCAGTATCTCAAATGGCAGCATTGTCAATAAAATGTCATGCATTAACTCTGATTGCAGTGTTGTTTTAAAGATTAACAGTAAATGATGATAGTGTTGTTGGTAAAATGCACAGCGACTGACGTCAGTGTTATGTCTCTTTTTTGTCCCAGGTGGACCACTGGCTGAACTTTGCCTATGGTCAGCTGTCATGTGCATCAGAGTTCAGCACAGCCCTGGACTACCTGGACAAGGTGCTGAAGCCTGCCACTTACCTGGTGGGCCACGCCTTGACACTGGCTGACCTGGCTGTCTGGGAAGCCCTGCATGGTCAGTGTGGAGTGTTAAAGAAAGACTGAGTCACAGTCATTGTCACTGTATTGTCTGGTCTTGTCTGGTGTCTTGTGTCATGTGCCTTGTCTTGTCTTGTCATGTCTTGTATTGTGTTGTATAGCATTGCATTGCATTTCATTGGAGTGTGGTATATTGGAGTGAAGTTTATTGTTGTGTATTGTACCATATTGTATTGTACTGTGCTGTACTGAATTGTACCATATTGTACAGTTCTGTATTACACTGTATGAAATGGACTCTAACCCATGGGAGCATTACCACTAGGCCAGAACTCCACATCTCACAGGATCTGGATCATAGCTCACACACAGGTATGTTCACATGGTGCCGGTGTTGGACAGTTCATGCTTTGGTGGAATTCCTCTGATGATAGAATGGTGGTTGTGTCCATGGGTTGAGTCCATTATACAGACTCTTAGTTTTACTTCCACTCCACTAGACCTTTAGTGGTGGTCTGGGTGCTGCTCTTTTGGATAAGACAATACACTGATGACCTATGTACAGCATGCACCTAGCGTGCTTAAACGAACCATTGAAATTATGAAATTGTCCCTGGTGAAATTCTGTAGAAAATTCAACTTTAATAGTAAAACAAAAATGCATGCAGATAAAAACAACAACAGAAATCAAAGGGTGGCACTGCACTTTGGCGACACGGTCTCCACGGGGAGAGTGACTTGAACTTCACACAGTGACATCAGTTATGATAAAAATTTAATAAAAATGAAATAAAATGATGATATGCACAATGTGTGCAGGCAGCAGCCAGTGGCAGAGGACGGTGAAGAACGGCGCCCCTCAGAACGTGGAGCGATACTACAGGTTCCTGTGCACCCAGCCCCCCTTCTCCACCCTCCTGCCCCACCTGTCCCAGGTGGTGGTCAAGGACGCCAAGAGAGGAGAGTCTACGGTGAGCTGCTGACCTTGTGGCATAGTTCATGGTGTTGTCACATGTAGTGTGTGGGGTAGGCGGGGGATGAGGGCGGGGGATGGTAGGGCGTTGGACTTCTGATCCGGTGTTCATCAGTGAAATCATGTTCGAAGTCTTGTTCTGAAGTGTTGTGTCCTTGGGGGGAAAGGTGCTTTACTCCAATTTTCCTCACTCCAGGAAGGTGGCAGAATGGTTAAGGTGCGTATCTGCCAATTCAGTGCCCATGAGGGTCTTCAAATCCTGGTCTCACCCTTTCTCCTAAGTTTGACTGGAAAATCAAACTGAGCATGTAGTCATTAGAATGAGACAATAAACCATGCATCAGAAGTGCCATCATTCACCGAGACCCATGAAAGCATTCAGTGAGTTATGTCAACACAAACATGTCTCACTTTGTTTTCAGCTGAAGAGTTTTCAGAAGAATGAGTCGGGGTTATACAGTAAATTCTCACTGATAGGATTTTCATGTTGCAGTATGTAGGGGCTGATAAAGTGTTTACAGAACCATCCTGATGTTTTTGTGACAGGTATACAATCCTAGGGTTGGCTCTCATGGCCTGACCAGTTTGATTAATTGATATAGACACTTACCGTAAAGTTCGGTCTATTGAGCGCACTAATATATAATCTGCACTGACTAAATTTTAAAGAAAATTGAACTTCATACACACATAAGCCGCACTTATTACTGATACTGGAACACATACCGATACTACGGAAAAGCTGTCAATATTGTAGGTTATGAAATAAACACAAGCGGAAACAACACAAAGTAAAGCAAGCGAAAATACTGCTAGTACCACCAAAAAAAAAAAAAAAAAAACCCAAAAAACAAACAAAAAAACAAACAAACAAGATCCATAATTTAGGGATAGTTACATTTATTCAGTGTTGTCCTGCTCACTGAATCCGCTGAAATCTTTGTCTTCAGTGTCCGAGTTGAAGAGAACCAGCACAGCTTCCTCCGCCATCTTGTCACTGACTTCAGCCTCACTTTCACTTGATGAACATGAATGTAAGGTGGAGGTCGCTGCTGTTTCATCGCTTGCACTGTCGTCTGCTGCAGCACACAGTCTAGCCTTACGAAATCCATTGATAATGGTGGACTGCTTTACTTTTCCCCATGCTGTCAGGATCCAGTGTCAGGATCAGCAAAGCTTGCTTGTCATAAACGGCCAGTTTTGGTGAAGGACTTTCCACCACTTGTCATCCAGGTTTCCCACTCGACATGTTAAAATCCTCAAATAAGGCGCATCATTGTATAAGCTGCAGAGGTTGAAGCTGGGAGAAAAAGTTGTGGCTTATAGACCGAACTTTACGGTACATTGCGCATGTCCTCGGTCAAAGACCAAGCTCATAGTACTTACAAACACATGAGTCATTTGCACAACAGGTTGCCTACCTGGGTAGAGCCAACTGACAGCTTCCTTTAGGAGTTCATCATTTGTTTGTTGGGTTGGTGTGTAGTTCAGGCACCTGCTTCTCCAGCTCCTCTTTGTTTTTTTTAAAATTTCCTTTTTAAGCAGATGTAGTATAGAGAATATGGATCAGTCACCTTGAAACTGAAGCTGAACTGGAACTGTGTGTCAGGTGAAGAAAGAGGAAGGGAAGTTTGTGGAGCTGCCAGGAGCAGAGATTGGCAAAGTGGTCACACGCTTTCCTCCTGAGGCCAGCGGGTAAGACAAGACTTTTTTTTGCACATTTACAGGGCTCACAAAAAGTTACAGACCATGTCATGGACCATGTCATAAAAGCAGGCATGTTTCCATGAAAGGTTCAAACACCAAGTTATGGTTTGAGTTAAGCATGTTGCATGTGGTGTACTGCTGACCTGCCGTTAAATACACTGACAGCTATTTCAGGCATGCATGCACCAAGAATAGCTTGAAAAATGTTTGCAAAATTGATTGTTCATCAAAAAACAACAACAGCACATTAAATATTCAGTGGTTTGTAAAAGACAGCTGTATAAAAGAAAAAAGATGTACATGCACTAAAAAGCACCTCTGGTTATGAGTGGTGCTCCATACATTGGCTGCACACACCACTGTTTGCCAGAAATTCAGCATCATTTCACCATGTCCCCAAGAAGAAAATTGCAAGTTAAACAAATGGTCCTTAACTTTTTGTGAACCCTGAATAATTTATCTCTACCTGATACCATGTGTTTATAAATCATGTGGATAATCTGCTGTTTTTTGCTCTTCGTTTATTTGAACATGGGCACACACACATACATGCAAACATCCAGTCTCTGACATTCATTCTTTCATTTAGTGATCTGTTTTGGTTTTGGTATCCATTTTATTTGCATTTGCTACAAAGCATTTATCAATAAAACAATGATGCATGAATGATTTATTTTTACATTTATTTCTGTGGCAGGTATCTCCATATTGGTCATGCCAAAGCTGCTCTTTTGAATGCATACTACCGAGACGAGTTCAAGGGCACACTCATCATGCGCTTTGATGATACCAACCCCGCCAAGGAGAATGCTGAATTCGAAAAGGTAGAGGAAATGTCAGATTTCATTAACTCACATGCACTTGCATGCACATACATTTATAATGAAAGTTTATTTCAGTCTAGTTTCGGTTTATTGTGTTTCTACATTTACACAATATAGTTTTTTCTCTACCATATAAAATTATGCCATGCCATGCCATACTATGCCATTCCATTCCCAATATGCTCAACAAGGCTAAACTACTCTAAAACTGAAAAAAAAAAAAACCCTGCAAAACTCACCACTTCAGTATCAGACACTGCAGTACAACACTACAACAAAGCACAGTTTTAGCGCTGTACACTACACAAGGTTACATCTTAAGCTGCTCAACGTTTACACAGTGCTTACCTTTTCAGCACAAAACACTGTGGAAGAACATGAGCGCACAGCACAAATTTAGCCCAGTACACTACACAAAACCACACTGCATTAAATTTCACAACTGTGCCATGAGACCTTGCATCAGTGCAGAAATAATGGGACACAACACCACAGCACAGCTTTCACCCTCTGTGTGTGTTCATGCATGTGTGTGTGTGTGTGTGTGTTTGGGTGCATGCATGCATGCAATACAATATAATACAATGAAAAACAGTACAGTAGACTGCATCTTTATTAACTCTTTCACCCCCATAGGTGACCTTAGTCGACTAGACAGTGCACTGCCATAAATGACTTTAGTCAACATCGAGGGGTCATGTTAAAAGGATTGTTTTTCACAATGTAACAAAGCTTGATGGCTGCAGTCAATTTCCTGCCAATAAGACAATGACCAACCTTTGTCTCCTGACCCAGTTTGAAATGACACGGACTGAAGCCTGTGACTGAGAGCATAGGATCTAAAATATTTGGCGCGCTGCAGAGTGTTTTTCACACAAAGTTGGCAGTGAAAGAGTTAATACGATTGGAAACTGTTACTGCAGGTGATTCTGGAAGATGTGGCCATGCTGGGTGTCCGCTATGACAAGCTGACCCACACGTCTGACCACTTTGACACACTGCTGGACAAGTGTGAGCAGCTGATCCGTGAGGGGAAGCTTTACTGCGACGACACTGACCCCGAGACCATGAAGAAAGAGAGGGAGGAACGCAAAGAATCCAAGAACAGGAACAACAGTATGTGGGATTGGGAGGGGAGTGCAGAGCGATGTGTGCGGGTGTGGAGGGTTTGTTGGTGTGGGAGGGTTTGGTGTGTGAGAGGTGGGGGGAAGGGAGGGTAAGGGGGAGGGGGAGTTATGAGTTTACATATGGAATATGTTTTGTGTATAAGAATTTATTCGTTTGCATTTGTGTTTGTGTGTGTGTGTGTTTGCATGCGTGTGTGTGTGTGTTCTAGACAAGGTAACAGTAAGTAAAGACAAAAGAAAGGAACAATAAATAAAGAGAAAATATTTTGTTCTTGAACTGTAAGTGGCACTCAGCTTCACACCATGGACACCTAATACTCCCTGTGGGCTGACGCACAGGTGAATGAAAATTACAAGGGAACTTCTTAAAACCTCTGTTATTTACTCAAGCGTACATGCCTGTAGCACTTAAGACAAATGGACAAGCACAGAGGATCGTACCACAAGGCTTAAAAACTCAGACAAGTAGAATTGCACAGAAGAACTTATTTTGATACTTGAAAATTTGTGTTACA
This sequence comes from Babylonia areolata, assembly GCF_041734735.1. Lineage (NCBI taxonomy): Eukaryota > Metazoa > Mollusca > Gastropoda > Neogastropoda > Buccinidae > Babylonia > Babylonia areolata. The sequence goes on from NC_134879.1 coordinate 31,497,049, forward strand.
CAAATACACACACATATCACACTCAGAACAAGTGGAGAAGTTCACATGAACATAGAAAAGCACAGAGGAACTTCTCAAAACTTTTGTTACACAAAACATGTATGCATCACACTCGAGGAAAATTGCGGTGGGATTGATCTTGAGACTTCCTTCACTCAAGTACACACACCCACACCTGTCATTGTGCTGTGTGTGTGATTAATGCAGGTGTGAAGAAAAATCTGTCAATCTGGGAAATGAATTTAGACAGGTGATAGTCCCCTTGAGCTGTCAAAGCTCAAGTGAAAAGAACGGAGAAACGTTTCTAAAAAGATCTGTCACACAAGCATGCACGTGTATCACACTCAAGACATGTTGAGCAGTACATTGAAGTCTCAATGTCTTACACAAGCACACACATGCACATACCTGTCAATGCGCTGTGTGTGTGACGAATCCAGGTGTGGAGAAAAACCTGTCAATCTGGGAGGAGATGAAGAAGGGCACAGCGGAGGGACAGAGGTACTGTGTGCGTGGCAAGATCGACATGAACTCCAACGTGGGCTGCATGCGAGACCCCACCTTCTTCCGCTGCAAGCCAGAGACGCACGTCCGCACTGGAAACAAATACAAGTAAGCTGGTCTGTTTTCAAGACATCCAGTTAGGCGCCGTGGCAGAGTGGATTAGCTGTTGATCCAGTGTTCACCAGTGTTTCATGTTTCAGCAGGGTATTGTGTATGTCATTGGGGAAAAGCACTTTACTCTGAATTTCCTCGCCCATAGTGTAAACTGGTACCTTACTTTGGTTTGGGAAGGTCAGAAATAGTGGAAGGAGAGGACTGGGCCCTGCCATCCAACGTCAAGCCCTAGACACAGTGGGTATAAATTCACTTCCCTGATGGCAGAAAAAGGCAGTGGGACCTTTAAACCTTTAACTTCGTTTTTTTCTGCAGAAGGGAGAGGGTTGGGGGGAGACTATAGCGAGGTGAGAGAGGGAATTAATTCTTGTGGAGATATAAGAGGGGAAACGTAATCGACACTTACTGGAGGTTCCAAGCGAGTCCAGAAATTGCCCAACTTTTGTTTGGCCTTATTTTTTTGGTGACTTTAAGATCTATAGTCTGGAAATTCTATTGCCAGCTTTTTTAATTTTTTTATTTAAAGCTGTATTTTCCATCTTTCTGTGTTATCAGTTGAAAGAATCCTTGTAAGTGCTTCAGACTTAAGATGTGAGAAAATGCTTGTACGTGTCACAAATGTAAATAATGAAAAAAAAAATTCAACACATAAAAAAAGACTTGATATTTAACAGACTTAGTGTTTGTCTCATGTATGGATTATGTTGTGTATCATCATCATCATGGTTGTCTCTTGGGAACCAAGGATGAAGTGTTGTACCATCATTGATGGAATTGTTGTTGGACATGCATATGGCTTCGTAGCCCAAAGTCTGAAGCATGCATATCTATCTTGAGCAGCTGCAAGTTGCTGATTGAGGTTACCCACATGTCATTGCAGTTTTTGTCAGGGCAACAGCTGAAGCTGCCAAGGCTGAGGGTGTTATGTGGCTAACGGTGTTGTGTGTGTGGTGTTACAGGATGTACACACAATGGTATGTTTGTGCTGTTACAGGGTGTACATATAATGATGTGTTGTGTGTGGTGTTACAGGGTGCACATATAATGGTGTGTTGTGTGTGGTGTTACAGGGTGTACATATAATGATTTTGTGTGTGGTGTTACAGGGTATACATATAATGATGTGTTGTGTGTGGTGTTACAGGGTATACATATAATGATGTGTTGTGTGTGGTGTTACAGGGTGTACATATAATGATGTGTTGTGTGTGGTGTTACAGGGTATACATATAATGATGTGTTGTGTGTGGTGTTACAGGGTGTACATATAATGATGTGTTGTGTGTGGTGTTACAGGGTGTACATATAATGATTTTGTGTGTGTGTTGTTACAGGGTGTACATATAGTGATTTTGTGTGTGGTGTTACTGGGTATACATATAATGATTTTGTGTGTGTTGTTACAGGGTGTACATATAGTGATTTTGTGTGTGTTGTTACAGGGTGTACATATAGTGATTTTGTGTGTGTTGTTACAGGGTGTACATATGATTTTGTGTGTGGTGTTACAGGGTTTACATATAATGATGTTGTGTGTGTTGTTCCAGGGTGTACATATGATGATGTGTGTGGTGTTATAGGGTGTACATATAATGATGTGTGTGTTGTTCCAGGGTGTACATATAATGATATGTGTGTTGTTCCAGGGTGTACATATAATGATGTTGTGTGTGGTGTTACAGGGTGTACATATAATGTTATTGTGTATGGTGTTACAGGGTGTAATATAATGATGTTGTGTGTGGTGTTCCAGGGTGTACATATACTGATGTTGTGTGTGGTGTTACAGGGTGTACATATAATGTTATTGTGTATGGTGTTACAGGGTGTAATATAATGTTGTGTGTGGTGTTACAGGGTGTACATATAATGATGTGTTGTGTGGTGTTACAGGGTGTACACATGATGTTGTCTGTGGTGTTACAATGTGTACATATATTGGTGTGTTGTGTGTAATTGTAACAGGGTGTATATATTTAATGATGTGTTGTGTGTGTTACAGGGTGTACCCCACCTACGACTTTGCCTGCCCCATTGTGGACAGCATTGAGGAGGTGACTCACGCTCTGAGGACCACTGAGTACCATGACCGTGACATCCAGTACTACTGGGTTCTGGATGCTTTGAGTGAGTGTATCTCTTCTCTCTCCATGTATGGTCTGTGTATACTTTGGGCAGGGAAAAATTCCAGACAACACCATCCTGGGGAGAGCTGGAATCCCCAGCATGTACACCCTGCTGAAACACACGTGTTGGCTCGGTCATGGAGTGCAAATGGTCATCGGCCAGATCCCCAAGAATCTGTGAGGAGAACTGGCACAGGGAAACGTCCCACAGGCACACCCCAACTGTGTTATTAAGACGTTTGCAAGAGAGATCAGAAGGCCTTGAACATCAAACAGAACACCGGGGAAGCTGCAGCCTCAGAACGATCAACTTGGAGACCGGCAGTACAGAAAGGCCTCTCCAAGTTTGAAGAGATGCTTGTCCAGTGTTTCAAGGCAAAGAGACTGAGGAAAAATGCCCAAAGCCAGACCAACCGACCAGCGTCAGACTTCACCTGTGCACAGTTTGGGAGGGACTGTCACTCCTGTCACTGTATGTCACTACCCAGAGCACAACACCATAGTCTTCAGAGATGGACAGATGGCTGTCTGCATCTGCTGCTGCTCTTAGGGCATCAGCCTGTGTCTGCCTGTTGATTCAGTGGCTAGACTGGTGGTGTGGAAAAAGGAATTGATGGCTATTGGGTGCAGGGGACTTAGGGGGTAGGAATCCAAATGAAGATGTTCTTTTTTCTACTTGTTCGTTAGAAGAATGAAGATGAAGCATGAAAACTATACAGTGGTGCAGCTTGACAGTTTGAAGAAGGGGAGGAGATGGGATGCAACTGACAGGATGGGAATTCTTGTGAATGCTGACACATCACAGACTTGTACAGAAGCACACACACGCTACACACAGGCAGACACAGGCATACAGAGACACAATCACACTCACACACACACTATCACACCCACACAAACATAAACATGCGTACGCACACACTCACACAAACACACACCATTCAGTTTTCAGTGCAAATTGATATTTTCAGACTTGTAGTGAAAAGGGGGTGTTAGCCCATTCATTCTCACAATCCCAGGCTTTTGTGTGATTGCTTTCTCGTGAAGTCAGATGTGTGAGAGAGCATAGGGTTGCAAGGAAGCATGTGTTAACAGGAGGTCTTTGTTTCAGTGCATTGAATGGAACAGTCAGAATCTTTTTTGTCACAACAGGAGGTCTTTGTTTCAGCGCATTGAATTGAACAGCCAGAATCTTTTTTGTCACACTAATCAGTCCTCTGTAACTGTTACAGACATGAGGAAGCCGTACATCTACGAGTACAGTCGACTGAACCTGCAGAACACAGTGCTGTCCAAGCGAAAGCTGACCTGGTTTGTCAATGAAGGACTGGTCGATGGCTGGTGAGTTGGCTGGTCAGAGTTCACTGGTTAGGTTAAAGGTTACAGGTCCCATAGCCACGGGGCCAATGAATTCAGATCCACTGTGTCCAGGGCTCAGCACAGGAAGGTGGGACCCAACCCTCTCCTTTCTTCCCTTTCAGCCGTCCCCATCCAAAGTCAGGTCCCCGTGAACAGTTGGGTGAGGTGAGGAAATTCGGAGTTCAGTGCCTTTCCAAAGGACACTATGCCAGGCTGAGACAGGTCTTGAAACCTGATCACTGTTGAAGATTGGCGTAGAAGTCCAATGCCTAAAATAAATCATTAAGTAATGTATTTGTTTCTGATCAGTAATCCAAAATCTAGACACATGCACACACCCATGCACACACATTCTCTCTATGAATTTTTATGTTATAAAGATAAGAACTAAAAGGTAGGCTAAAAATAAAAGCAATGGAAAAAAATATAAAGAAAAAATACCATCCCACTCCCTGAAAAATTCTCCTTCAATCCACCATTTCTGTGAATTTGGAAAAGCAAAAAGATTTGAAGACAACTGAGAAATGCTAAAACAGAATGTCAGGTTTTACCCCCCAGACCTTGCATTCACCGTTATAATCCTGATATTGTTTGGAACATTGGTTCATACACACATTTAATTCATTCAAGTACAGTGCAAGAGTACACTTAAAAGCTTCTGCATGTTGTGTTCAGTGTTTTATTGCTGTATTTTATTGACCTTTAATTAATTAAATTTAATTCATTCAAAGTCAGTACAGTGCAGCAGTAAAACATTGAACACAACATGCAGCAGCTTATAAAGTATGCTCTTGTAGTATGTGCACAGAATTGGCTGTAACCAAGAAACAGTTGGAACCTTGTTTTCATATCGGTGGCAGTTTTTCATTGAGGAGTTTTGTTGCAGGGATGACGCTCGCTTTCCAACAGTGCGTGGTGTGCTGCGTCGTGGTATGACTGTGGAGGGACTGAAGCAGTTCATTGTCACTCAGGTCAGCTGCTGCGCGCGCACGTGTGTGTGTGTGTGTGTGTGTGTGCGTGCGTGCATGTGTGCGTGTGCGTGCATGCTCGTGTGTGCGCGTGCATGCTTGTGTGTGTGTGTGTGTGTGGAGGGCCTGAAGCAGTTCATTGTCCCTGATGTCATCTGCTGAAGTGTGTGTGTGTGTGCGTGTGCGTGCGTGTGTGCGTGTGCGTGCGTGTATGAGTTATTGCATGCAAGCATGCATGCGTGGAAGGTGGATGAGTTGTGTCATATCTGTTTGTGTAACCTGATTTGTTTAATTATTTTTTCAATTACAGTTAATGTGTTTTTGTACATGTAAAATACTTAGAGCTCTATTGGAGAAAAGTCATTGAATAAGTGTTGATTATTATTATTATTAGTAAGAAGGAATGGAATGTTGAATGTGTAAACATTTGTTTGCAGGGCTCATCTCGCTCTGTGGTAATGATGGAATGGGACAAGATCTGGGCAGTGAACAGGAAGGTCAGTGGTGAAAGTGTGTGTGTGTGTGTGGAAACAGATGTGTGCATGACTATGTGTTAGTTGTGAATGCATTTGTGTGTGTGTGTGTGTATGTCTGGTGGGGGTTGTCAGTAGTGAAAACGTTTGTGTGTTTGTATTGTCTTCAATTTAATGTTTTTCCGCTTAAATGGTTATTAGACATGTTTTTACAGATGCGCGCGCGTGTGTGTGTGTGCGTTTGCGCACCAGTATTTAAAGCATTTAAGTATATATATTTTTTAATGTGCATGTGTTAAGTTTATACAGATTTGTTTTTGTGCATTTTTAGTGAAAGCTTTTGTGTATGTATGTGTGTTATGTGTCTATCAGTGTTTGTGTTTGTACATCAATACTGAGACCATTTGTCTGTGTTTGTGTGTACACAAATTTTGTGTTTTTTTGTACAGTGTATCAGAAGGATTTTTTAGTATGTGTAGTCTTTAGTTTAACGTCTTTCCACTTACATGAATGGATACATCCCATGCACAGTATTGTGATATTATTTATGTGTGTTTATAAGAGACACTCCCAAGTCTGAACTCACATGCATGCTTTTGTACAAATCTAATAAAAAGACATTTAAATATCTCTGCTATTGTGAGCACCTTTTAAAACTACTGTACACTGTGAAACAATGCAGTAAGGTTGAGCATTGTTGCAGTTGATTGATCCCATTGTGCCGTCATTTATGGCTATTGTGGCAGAATGGTTAAGACGCTCAGCTGCCAGTATAGAGTCCGTGAGGGTGTGGGTTCGAATCCCGCTCTCGCCCTTTCTCCCAAGTTTGACTGGAAAAAACAGACTGAGTGTCTAGTCTTTAGGATGAGATGATAAACCGAGCTCCTGTGTGCAGCACTTTGTGTACTGAGAAAGAACCCATGGCAACAAAAGTGTTGTCCTCTGGCAAAATTATATAAAAAGAAATCCACTCTGATAGGTACACAAATAAATAAGCATGCACTCAAGGCCTGACAAGTACGTTTGGTTATGATGCTGGTCAGGCATCTGCCTAGCACATCTGGTGTAGCGTATATGGATTTGTCTGAATGCAGTGTTGCCTCCTTGAGAAAGTGAAAGTGAAAATGAAACTCATGGCTGTTGTACAGTGTGAAACAGTGCGGTAAAGTTGAGTGTTGTTACAGGTGATTGATCCAATTGTGCCGCGGTTCACGGCTCTGGAGAAGGAGGGAGCTGTCCTGGTGACCATAGCTGGTGCCAAGATGGAGGCCAAGGAAGTGGCGAAACACCCCAAGGTGGGTGGGTTTGGGGGAGTGATGGGTGGGGGGGGGAGTGTTTGTGTGGGGGGATGGGGAAGTGTGAGTGTGTGTAGTGTGGTGATGCATGGGAGGGGTATTAGTGTGTGTGTTGTGTGAGTGTGGGGTCATGGGTGGGGGGAGTGTATGTATGTTTATGTGTATATGTTGGGGGGCTCTGTGTGTGTATTGAGGGTTGGTGTGTTGTGTGTGAAGAGTGGGGGTGGTGGTGGTGTGTGCATGTGTGTATTTGTGTGTGTGTGTGTGTTTAAAATAATGCTAAAAATATATATAAAAGTATTTGATTATTGTATCAAACTGAATTAAGAATATATTATGTCCATTGTTGACAAGATGAGACAACTCAGTCATGGAAAGATAACCAACACATCCATGCCCCCTACCTGTCGATGTTATTGGTAGGGTAAGCCTCCCCAGGATCCCCTATTGATCAGCTTCAGCATCACTTTTTCTCCCACATTTTCATCATTGCTTTTTTCACCAATGTGCGGCAGAACAAAGCTGTGGCCACCTCTTCTGCACTCCATGACAGTGATGTTTTGGTGTGCAGAGTGAAGACATGAAGTGGACAGTGGTGACAGTGATGTTTTGGTGTGCAGAGTGAAGACATGAAGTGGACAGTGGTGACAGTGATGTTTTGGTGTGCAGAGTGAAGACATGAAGTGGACAGTGGTGACAGTGATGTTTTGGTGTGCTGAGTGAAGACATGAAGTGGACAGTGGTGACAGTGATGTTTTGGTGTGCTGAGTGAAGACATGAAGTGGACAGTGGTGACAGTGATGTTTTGGTGTGCAGAGTGAAGACATGAAGTGGACAGTGGTGACAGTGATGTTTTGGTGTGCAGAGTGAAGACATGAAGTGGACAGTGGTGACAGTGATGTTTTGGTGTGCAGAGTGAAGACATGAAGTGGACAGTGGTGACAGTGATGTTTTGGTGTGCAGAGTGAAGACATGAAGTGGACAGTGGTGACAGTGATGTTTTGGTGTGCAGAATGAGGATGTGGGCATGAAGACGACATGGTACGGACCCCAGGTTTACGTGGAGGAGGCTGATGCCGCCTGCATGAAGGAAGGGGAGGTGGTCACCTTCATCAACTGGGGCAACATCGTCATCAAGAAAATTAACAGGTTAGTGAGTCCAGAAAATTAACAAGAAAGTGAAGTGAACAGCATGCTGACTTGTTATTGATATTTTCTCAAAGCTTCAGAGCTTTCAGAAGATAGGTAAATCAGATATGCATATTGATACTTAAAAAAAAAAGAGAAAAGGTTAACCTAATCTTTAAACTGCTATGTAAGCATGTGAGTGGTTTTCAGACCGTGGATGGTTCACTCTCTTGCCACTGCCACAAAAGCTGTATCCAAATGGTGGCAAAATATCTCCATCTTGCGAAAGTTTTTACATTAATATACAAAAAATTATAATATTGGCTTTAGCTTCGCCAGGGTTCCCCGGACTCATATTGACTTGGAAACAGCCTACATCATCCAGGAATGTGTTTTTTCAAAGGAGTTTATTGGCTGACTGACCATGTCAGCAACTCATGATCTATGTGGGCAAGCAGAATGGTGATGCATTGTCCAAGCTGAGTGTGAGCAAAACTAACCACCATAACGGAGGATTTAGCTTGAAGAAGATGAAGACAGACTGAACTAACCACCATAACGGAGGATTTAGCTTGAAGAAGATGAAGACAGACTGAACTAACCACCATAACGGAGGATTTAGCTTGAAGAAGATGAAGACAGACTGCAGTCTCATCATTCTGTGGAAGAGGAAGGTGAGGAATACCAACCTACTCTTCATCCAGAGAGAAGAACAGAGTTCAACTTTCCTAGCAGACAGCATTTAGTGATTCGAGAACAGAAACGTTGTACATGACTGTCCGGCCAGTGAGCGGTAGAAGGGGTGAGGGAGGTATCAGATTGTGTGCAGACCAAATCGGGGCTGGGTTGCATGAGCAGTCTTAGCAGCGCTGAGTTTGCTTATCTTTAAGAATGTTCATAACTCCACTGTAAATTCCATACAGGTAGGAACGTTCGTAACGATCAGCAAACTTAGCACTGCTGAGTTCACTCATGCAGCCTACCCCAGGACACAGTCAGATGGGAAGGGGAGGGGCAGGTGGGTAGGCATGGTGATGTGCCTATTTTCAGATCAGAAGGTTTGACAATGGGCTGGTGATTTTAATCCAGACATTCCTTTGTTGGGGATGATGGTGGTGGTGGTGGGTGGGTGGTGGGTGAGTGTGTGTGTCTGTGATGTATATTTTTGAAAAATTGTTGTGGATCACATATTCTTTTCATCACATTTTTTTCATGATGGGGCCCAATTCTCTCCTTCCAGTGTTTTAACCCTGCTCAAGCAGTCAGGAACCCGTTAACACCAGGGGGGGCTGAAGAGTAAAGAGCCTTTCCCAAGGACACAACACTGTGTCAACAGGGCCTGGAGCCCTGATAGTGGGGAACACTGGATTTTGTCATGGTGCATTAATTTTAGGAAATATATTTCCTGTTTTGCTGTGATGATGTGAGGATCTAGATGTCATCTGTGAGCTTGTTTCGTGTGTGTGTGTGTGTGTGTGTGTGTGAGGATCTTGTTGTCATCTGTGAGCATGTTTTGTGTGTGTGTGTGTGTGTGTGAGGATCTAGATGTCATCTGTGAGCTTGTTTCGTGTGTGTGTGTGTGTGTGTGAGGATCTTGTTGTCATCTGTGAGCATGTTTTGTGTGTGTATGAGGAGGCTGCTGTTTGAACATGTTGTGTGTGGAGTTTGCTGTCATGTTTGTTGTCACGTTTATACATGTGTGTGTGGAGGTTGTTGTCATGTTTGTACATGTTGTGTGTGTAGAGGTTGTTGTCACGTTTGTACATGTTGTGTGGAGGTTGTTGTCATGTTTGTACACGTTGTGTGTGTGGAGGTTGCTGTCATGTTTGTACACGTAGTGTGCGTGGACGTTGCTGTCATGTTTGTACACGTTTTGTGTGCATAGGTTGCTGTCACGTTTGTACATGTTGTGTGTGTGGAGGTTGCTGTCATGTGGAGGTTGCTGTCATGTGGAGGTTGCTGTCACATTTGTACATGTTGTGTGTGTGGAGGTTGCTGTCATGTGGAGGTTGCTGTCATGTTTGTTCATGTTGTGTGTGTGGAGGTTGCTGTCGTGTGGAGGTTGCTGTCATGTGGAGGTTGCTGTCACATTTGTACATGTTGTGTGTGTGGAGGTTGCTGTCATGTGGAGGTTGCTGTCATGTGGAGGTTGCTGTCACATTTGTACATGTTGTGTGTGTGGAGGTTGCTGTCATGTGGAGGTTGCTGTCATGTTTGTTCATGTTGTGTGTGTGGAGGTTGCTGTCGTGTGGAGGTTGCTGTCATGTGGAGGTTGCTGTCACATTTGTACATGTGTGTGTGGAGGTTGCTGTTGTGTGGAGGTTGCTGTCATGTGGAGGTTGCTGTACATTTGTACATGTTGTGTGTGTGGAGGTTGCTGTCATGTGGAGGTTGTTGTCATGTGGAGGTTGCTGTCATGTGGAGGTTGCTGTCATGTAGAGGTTGCTGTCACATTTGTACATGTTGTGTGTGTGGAGGTTGCTGTCGTGTGGAGGTTGCTGTCATGTGGAGGTTGCTGTCACATTTGTACATGTGTGTGAGGAGGTTGCTGTGTGTGGAGGTTGCTGTCATATGGAGGTTGCTGTCATGTGGAGGTTGCTGTCACATTTGTACATGTTGTGTGTGTGGAGGTTGCTGTCGTGTGGAGGTTGCTGTCGTGTGGAGGTTGCTGTCATGTGGAGGTTGCTGTCACATTTGTACATGTTGTGTGTGTGGAGGTTGCTGTCATGTGGAGGTTGCTGTCACATTTGTACATGTGTGTGAGGAGGTTGCTGTCATGGTTGTACATGTTGTGTATGCTGCACTGTTGCAGGGACCAGACAGGGAAGGTCACCTCCATGACAGCTGAGCTGAACCTGGAGAACACAGTGAGTTCCATGTCTGCCTAGGAAGTGACAGAATCAGACTGCACTTGATCGAATCCCACTCTCACCAGAATTTTCTCTCCCTCCTCTAGACCTTGTGTGGTGGTCTGGACGCTAGTCATTTGGATGAGATGATGAACTGAGGTCTCGTGCACAGAATGTGTTATGTGTATGTGTGCGTGTGATTGAAGCCTGTCTGAATGACACAGGAAACAAAATTGACTTTACCATGGTAGGCAGCCTGTTGTGCAAATTACTGTGGAAAGGGATTCATTTGGTATCTGACCAAAGGTGGGTGCTACATTAGTATCAGTAATGAAATGAAATGCTTTTAGCTTCATAGAGATGGGAACAAACTGATTGTTTGATTATTCTTCTTTGCTTGTTGGCTGCAACTATCATGTTCGCTCATATGTACAAATAGGCTTTTATGTGTATGACCGTTTTTTTATATTTTACTCTGCCATGTAGGCAGCAATACTCTGTTTTCGAGGGTGTGCATGTGTGTTCTTGTTTCCATAATCCATCAAATACTGACAAGTAATACCGGATCTTTAAAGTGCATTTTTGAACTTTCGCATGTGAATACTTACGAAGGGGGTTCAGGGACTTGCAGGTCTGCACATGTTGAACTGGAACTTGTGTCCCCTTTATATCTCCATTTCAGTCCTTTTCCTTATGGGTAGGCTTGTGTATTCTTCCTGGTCTTCACATCAAGTTGAAGAAAGGCTGGTATAGAAAATTGTGCTTGAGTGAGGGAGTGAGTGAGTGTGCGAGTGTGTTTGCACCCACATGCAGTAGCAGTCATCAGTGTGAATGCTGTGACAGGACTACAAGAAGACTCAGAAGATCACGTGGCTGACGGCGGTGGAGGGTGCAGAGGACAGCAGAGCGGGCGCACTGGTGCCCACGGTGTGTGTGCACTATGACCATATCATCACCAAGGGCGTGCTGGACAAGGACGAGGACTTCAAGGCCTACATCAACACCCAGTCCAAGGTGAGGCTGGAACAGTTAGAAATGACTGATTTTTTTTTTTTTTTTTTTTGGTGCTGCCCCATCATCTGCACCATTTCAGCGGCATTACTCCCACGCTGCAACTCCAGTCCCCCCATACACTGCCACACCTGGGTTCGTCTGTCGCAGTCCTGGCATTGACAGTCTACAGGGAACCATCAATGTTAGGTTGCCAGTAGGCCACACATCAGAGGAGACCCTCCACCTCCGCTGAATCACTTCGGTTGAGTCCATTAGAGCCTGTTCTGATTTAACGTACGTAGGACACCACCTACTAAGTCTTTACTGATGACAAAAATGGCTTAGTCATGGATCCAGGTTGAGTGAGCATCGCCCTCAGAGTGGACACCACCACCAAGTCCCTACAGTGACACAGTTGAAATGACATCACTGAACACCAACAAAGTGACTCAGCACTAATGCAGGATCTTCTCTGTTGTAAGGTCTCATGGGGACCAAAACACTGATTTGAAAATATATCCTCATTCATTTTCCTTCAAAACATGTGTGACATTTTTTGTTTGTTTCTCTTATTAACATTTGTGCAAGCATTTTGTGAAAGTTTCTGAGCTCTGGGTGTGTGTGTGTGTGTGAGTGTTCATGCATGCGCGCACATGTGTGTGTGGGGAGAGGGGGGTGGGAAGAGGGGGGGGGAGGTTGTTGGATGATTGGTGTCATGATGACTGCTGTGAGTATGTAAACTGATTTGCTTCATTATTTCGTATGATTTGCTTTATTCTTTTCATCATTTATTGTTAATGAGTCATGTGCATGCAGTGCACTTTTGAGTTCTAGTAGAGAAAAAGTGCTGAATAAATGTTCATCATCATCGTCATTTTTTTTTTTTTTTTCACATTATCATCATGTGTGCAAAAGGAGCAGGAGCTGCTTGGTGATTATTATTATTATTATTATTATCATTAAAATATAGTGTGGAGTGTTCATCTGGAGGTAACGCATCCGCCTAGGAAGTGAGAGAATCTGGTTCGAATCACACCAGCAGTTGCCAGTATTTTCTCCCCCTCCACTAGACCTTGAGTGGTGGTCTAGAAACTTGTCATTTGGATGAGACGATAAACTGAGGTCCTGTGTGGAGCTTGCATTTAGCGTACGTAAAAGAACCCATGGCAACAAAAAGGTTGTCCCTGGCAAAATTCTGTAGAAAAATACACTTCGATAGGAATACAAATAGAATTGCAGGCAGGAAAAAAAATACAAAGAAAAAGGGTGGCGCTGTCAGTGTAGCGATGCGCTCTCCCTGGGGAGGGTAGCCTGAATTTCACACAGAGAAAAATTAATACAATACAGTGTTATCATTAATATTGTTGTTACTATTATTATCATTGCTATTGTTATACTACTACTACTAATGATGATGATGATAGTAATAATGATATTTCTATTATTATTATCATCGTTATCATTATGATGAGTGCAGAAGGAGCAGGAAATGCTGGGAGACCCCAGCCTGGCCTCACTGAAGAAAGGGGACATCATTCAGCTGCAGCGCCGTGGTTTCTTCGTCTGTGACCAGCCTTACCTGCCCGCCAGGTCTGTGTGCTGCTGTCTGTCCTTCCATCCGTCTGTCTGTCCTTCCATCCGTCTGTCTGTCCGTACCCAGTGCTGGCTGATTTCTGCGTGGGTGCAGCTCCTTTCCCTTTCTGATGGAAATCTTTTTTTTTTAAATTGAAAAAAATAGTAGTTTCTTCTTTTCAAAAAAGAAAGCAAAAGTGAATATGAACTTCTCATTGTTCATGAACGGGAAATAGAAGTCAGCTTTGTCAGTGTGCTGCCTTTGCAAACCCTGTGCAATGTGGAGCAAACTGCTGTGTGGCATTTTAAAACAAACAGCACACCATTTGTGGACAGTGTTTCTCAGTCTCCTTTATATGCTGAGAGGAAAAAGCAACATGCTGTTCATGAAGGGAGGAGTCTCCGTGGAATTGACAACTCTATTGTAAAGACAAGTGGAAATGGCAATGGCTTGATGATACTGACAGCAATAAAATTAACACAGAAAGGCTTGCTGATACTGACAGTGATGGAAATTAACACAGAAAGGCTTGATGATACTGACAGTGATGGAAATTAACACAGAAAGGCTTGATGATACTGACAGTGATTGAAATTAACACAGAAAGGCTTGCTGATACTGACAGTGATGGAAATTAACACAGAAGGGCTTGGTGATACTGACAGTGATTGAAATTAACACAGAAAGGCTTGATGATACTGGCAGTGATGGAAATTAACACAGAAAGGCTTGATGATACTGACAGTGATTGAAATTAACACAGAAAGGCTTGATGATACTGACAGTGATTGAAATTAACACAGAAAGGCTAGATGATACTGACAGCAATGAAAATTAACACAGAAGGGCTTGATGATACTGACAGTGATTGAAATTAACACAGAAAGGCTAGATGATACTGACAGCAATGAAAATTAACACAGAAGGGCTTGGTGATACTGACAGTGATGGAAATTAACACAGAAAGGCTTGATGTTACTGACAGCGATGAAATTAACACAGAAGGGCTTGATGATACTGACAGTGGTGGAAATTAACACAGAAAGGCTTGATGTTACTGACAGCGATGAAATTAACACAGAAGGGCTTGATGATACTGACAGTGATGGAAATTAACACAGAAAGGCTTGATGTTACTGACAGCGATGAAATTAACACAGAAGGGCTTGATGATACTGACAGTTTGATGGAAATTAACACAAAAGGGCTTGATGATACTGACAGTGATGGAAATTTACACAAGAGTATGGTTTGAGAAGTCAGTCACACTGGAATAAGTTACTGTCTGCTGTGTAGCAAGGAAAAAGGAATACGTAACCACCCCCGAAAACAGAGCATGGCTGCCTACATGGCGGCATAAAAATGGTCATACGCATAAAAGCCCACTCGTGTAGATACAAGTGAACATGGAAGCTGCAGCCCAGGAACGCAGAAGAAGAAGAAAATACATAACCAAGGGCAAGAGAAAAGTAAAGGAACAAAGACTACTCACCTCACCTCCTTCCTGGACTTCATTCAGTTTTTTTAAAAATTGTTTTCAACAGTTGCACTCTTGCTTCTGTCATCTGTGGAAATTCCGCCTGTTCTTAATGTGGTGAAACCATTGCTCTTTTCTTGTGGCTTTTTTCGTTTCTTGTCTGTTTGTTGTTTTTCTGTCAGTTCTTTTGTTTGTGTGCGTGTGACTGTGAGTGTGTGTATGTGTGTGTGTGTGTGTGTGTGTGTGTGTGTAATAGAATTGGTTAGGTGTTCCATGGTTGGTCTTTTATTTATTTTTTTAATATTTAATTACACATACTATACTGTGACCCACTGGTGCAGTCTCTGGCATGGGTCTGATTCCCTCTCCTGTGCAAACTGCTTCCCCACTGAAGGGGAGAAAACAAAAGTAGATGCGGCTAGTTACACTTTTTTTGTTGTTGTTGTTGTTGTTGTCGTACCTGTAAAGGAAGGGGAGAAAGCAGAAGTAGATATGGCTAGTTAAACACTTTTTTTGCTGTTGTATTACCTGTGAAGGAAGGGGAGAAAGTAGAAGTAGATATGGATAGTTAAACACTTTTTTTGCTGTTGTATTACCTGTGAAGGAAGGGGAGAAAGTAGAAGTAGATATGGATAGTTAAACACTTTTGTTGCTGTTCTTGTGCTACCTGTTAAGGTATGTGACTGTTTGCAGCCCCCACACTGGCCAGGTGAGCCCCTGTGTGCTGTTCAGCGTGCCGGACGGCCACCAGAAGGAGATGCCCACTGCCGGCTCCAAGCACAAGGAGGAAGGGGGCAAGAAAAACAGCAGCGCCAAAGAGGTTCGGTCCTTGAGTGAAGCGTCATGTTCAGAGGATGGGATGTGTTGGGAGAATGTCTTTTGTGTTGTGTTGGGAGAATGTCTTGTGTTGTGTTGGGAGAATGTCTTGTGTTGGGAGTCTTCTGTTGGGAGAATGTCTTGTGTTGTGTTGGGAGAATGTCTTTTGTGTTGTGTTGGGAGAATGTCTTGTGTTGTGTTGGGAGTCTTGTGTTGGGAGAATGTCTTGTGTTGTGTTGGGAGAATGTCTTTTGTGTTGTGTTGGGAGAATGTCTTGTGTTGTTTTGGGAGAATGTCTTTTGTGTTGTGTTGGGATAATGTCTTGTGTTGTGTTGAGAGAATGTCTTTTGTGTTGTGTTGGGAGAATGTCTTGTGTTGTGTTGAGAGAATGTCTTTTGTGTTGTGTTGGGAGAATGTCTTGTGTTGTGTTGGGAGAATGTCTTGTGTTGTGTTGGGAGAATGTCTTTGTATTGTGTTGGTTGTGTTGTGTTGGGAGGATGTCTTTTTGTGTTGTGTTGTCTTTTGTGTTGTGTTGGGAGAATGTCTTTTTGTGTTGTGTTGGGAGAATGTCTTGTGTTGAGAGACAGCAGCTGTCTTGTGTTGAGAGAATGGAGCTGTCTTGAGCGTCAGTCTGCATTATTGTAATCATTTGACAGTTGATGACGTGATGTGAACAGAAACCACTGAGCACGAATGGCAGGGTGTGAGAGAAGTTTACACAACGATGCATGCACGTTTATAGAATAGAACAGAATAGAGTATGTCTTTATTACCAAGTGTACCAGGGTCACAAGGAATATTTGGGGGTGGGTGGGGGGGGGGATAGTACATATCAAGGTACAAACATAAATAAAAAATCATACACAAACACAGGTACAGTAGAAATTAGGATACATACAAGTGCATATCAATCAATATAAAAACTTGTGCATACTCACACACACACACACACATACACTCTCTCTCTCACATGTTTATGTATGTGTAACTTCTTACTGTTAATGTCATGAGCACCTACTTACATACATCATTATGATGACTATCATTATCAGACAGTTGATGATGTGTTGTGAACAGAAAGCTCAGAGCAAGAAAGGCAAGGCAGCAGAGAAGTCTCCACTTGAAGAACAACCTCCACAGAGTGCGAGTTCCATGTCGGTCAATGACCTGGACAACAAGATCCGGGCCCAAGGGGATCAAGTGCGTCAGCTGAAGGCAGAGAAAGCTGCCAAGGTGAGCACTTTCTTCTTCTCCTCTTTGGTTTATTGTCTGTTCAGTACAGTGTGGTTTAGACATGCACACATGCATTCATTTCAGTATGCACATACATGTTTATACCATGGGTGTGGAGAGTGGATGAGGGATGGGATATGGGGGGTGGGTGGGGACAGTGGAGTTTAAGGGGACTGGGTTGAGGAGGAGTCATCAGTGATACTTAACCAGTAAAAGAAGTTAGAAGCTTCCTTCAGAGGGTCACTAACGTTGCACTTTCTAATCAAATCTGCGTTGCCACACAAATATAAAGACAAGCACATTTTCTGGTCATAGCCGTCTTGGTTTCTGGGCCAAGAAATGGACAGACACATTTTTGTGAAAAGAACAAGGAAGCATGGGGGAAGGGAGAAGGGGGTGTAGGGGTCAATTTCAGTAAATGATGGCTGTTGGTTGGTTGATCAGTGAACAGTGATTACTCTAATTTGGAGAGTCTTCGTGCCTTGAAACTTTGACTGAAACCTATTGTTGGCTGCTGAAGAGCATGTACACTGAACAGGAGGCTGATCCATTTGATACTTTTGTTGGAATAAGTGAACAAAGAAAATTAGTACTTGGCCATTTGACATTTTTATATTAGATTGATGAAAAAAAAAATTAAAGGAGCTAAATAATTTTTGATACTTTCTGTTTATGCCTCAGAAATGTTTTCCATTTTTTGATGATGATGGGGGTGATGAAGACGCTGCTGTGAGTGTCCATTTAGGTTTGGGACTTCTTGACAAATGCTCTCAATATATCTTGGCGTCAGCCTGGCTGAGAGATAAGATACTTTCAGTGTTGGACTGGAAATCTGAGCAACACTCCCAAAGATCTACCAGTGAAATGGATGACCCTCAACTGTGTGGTCCTCCCGTCTGAGCCCATAGCACACTGAGCTCTGTGTAGGAGCTGGCCACGGTCCAACCCCCCCACCGGTGATGGGGATTGAACCATGTCTTCACAGTCAAGCTAACCACTTTGCCACAGGGGCTAGTTAAAAAATAAACAAGAAAAGAAAACCCATAATAAAAAAGAAACATATTCGCCAGGCAGTATGTGTGTTAATAGGACAGAGATGTTGCAGTACAGGTGTTCATCTGCTGTGTGTGTTCAGGCAGACATAGATGCAGCAGTACAGGTGTTCATCTGTTGTGTGTGTTCAGGGGGACATAGACGCAGCAGTACAGCAGTACAGGTGTTTTATCTGTTGTGTGTGTTCAGGGGGACATAGACGCAGCAGTACAGGTGTTTTATCTGTTGTGTGTGTTCAGGGAGACATAGACGCAGCAGTACAGGTGTTTTGTGTGTGTGTGTGTTCAGGGTGACATAGATGCAGCAGTACAGGTGTTTTGTGTGTGTGTGTTCAGGGTGACATAGATGCAGCAGTACAGGTGTTTTGTGTGTGTGTGTTCAGGGTGACATAGACGCAGCAGTACAGGTGCTGCTGTCCCTGAAGAAGCAGTACAAAGAGGCCACAGGCAAAGACTGGACCCCTCCCAAACCTGGGGCTGCCCCCACCACCCCCACCCCCACCCCTGCTGGTGGGGATCTGGACGCCAAGGTCCGTGAGCAGGGAGACAGAGTGAGGCAGCTCAAGGCTGACAAGGCTCCCAAGGTGAGACCCCATGTCTGGGTTCTTTTTTGATAACTCGTGAGTATGTGAGCAGTTTAAGTCTAAACACCTGATTTTCATGGCTTGGATTCTTCTTTTCAAATCAGCTGTGAGGATTCATGTCTCATGCATGCGGGAGATGGAATATACCTGTGCACGTAGGAGTCTGATCTTGTGTTTCATGAAAGTGTTGTCCTTCCGTAGAGGTTGCTGTCTGAACAGAGCTGATGTGTTTGCTACCATTGAGAGGATTTCTGAATTGGTTCCTTCGTTGCTAATAACGTGACAGTTTATTCCGTCCAGTTTTGATCAAATATTCATTGATTATGGCCAGAACATGGACCGTCTCAAAGATCAAGGTTAGAGGTTGAAGGGCAAGGTGACAACAGTGTGCAGTTAAAAAATTCCTTTTGAAAGGTTATATGGAATAAAATGGGTTTTATACATGACACGAAGGCCGTGCCATTCTTTATATATATATATATATTTGTATTTGTATTTCTTTTTATCACAACAGATTTCTCTGTGTGAAATTCGGGCTGCTCTCCCTAGGGAGAGCGCGTTGCTATACTACAGCGCCACCCTTTTTTATTTTTGTATTTTTTCCTGCATGCAGTTTCATTTGTTTTTCCAGTCCAAGTGGAATTTTCTTCAGAATTTTGCCAGGAACAACCCATTTGTTGTCGTGGGTTCTTTTACGTGCACTATATTAATATATATAAATAGAAATATATGTTTGGGTTTTTTTTCCCTGGTTGGAGGATTCAAGAGTTGTTGGGCAGAGTCTGTAAACCCCATTCTTCATAACTTTGATCATAGAACTGCAGGTGTTTGAAAGGCATACATACAGTGCTGCTTCATAACACTGCAGGTAGTTTACTGCAAGTCACATTAATCTTGCAAAATGAGGGTATTGCCCAAAACTTTGTAATGTGTGTGTGTGTGTGTGTGTGTGTGTTCAGTGGGATATGGATGCTGCAGAACAGGTGTTTATCTGTTCTGTGTATGTTCAGAGTGACATAGATACAGTAGTACAGGTGTTTATCTGTTGTGTGTGTTCAGGGGGACATAGACACAGCAGTACAGGTGTTTTATCTGTTGTGTGTGTTCAGGGGGACATAGACGCAG
This sequence comes from Babylonia areolata, assembly GCF_041734735.1. NCBI lineage: Eukaryota > Metazoa > Mollusca > Gastropoda > Neogastropoda > Buccinidae > Babylonia > Babylonia areolata. The sequence goes on from NC_134879.1 coordinate 31,516,718, forward strand.
CAGTACGGGTGTTTTATCTGTTGTGTGTGTTCAGGGGGACATAGACACAGCAGTACAGGTGTTTTATCTGTTGTGTGTGTTCAGGGGGACATAGACGCAGCAGTACGGGTGTTTTATCTGTTGTGTGTGTTCAGGGGGACATAGACGCAGCAGTACAGGTGCTGCTGTCCCTGAAGAAGCAGTACAAAGAGGCCACAGGCAAAGACTGGACTCCTCCCAAACCTGGGGCTGCCCCCACCACCCCCACCCCCACCCCTGCTGGTGGGGATCTGGACGCCAAGGTCCGTGAGCAGGGAGACAGAGTGAGGCAGCTCAAGGCTGACAAGGCTCCCAAGGTGAGACCCCATGTCTGGGTTCTTTTTTGATAACTCGTGAGTATGTGAGCAGTTTAAGTCTAAACACCTGATTTTCATGGCTTGGATTCTTCTTTTCAAATCAGCTGTGAGGATTCATGTCTCATGCATGCGGGAGATGGAATATACCTGTGCACATAGGAGTCTGATCTTGTGTTTCATGAAAATGTTGTCCTTCCGTAGAGGTTGCTGTCTGAACAGAGCTGATGTGTTTGCTACCCTTGAGAGGATTTCTGAATTGGGTCCTTCGTTGCTGATAATGTAACAACTTTTATTTTTCCAACCAATTTTGATAAAATATTCATTGATTATGGCCAGAACATGGACCGTCTCAAAGATCAAGGTTAGAGGTTGAAGGGCAAGGTGACAAACAGTGTGCAGTTAAAGAATTCCTTTTGAAAGGTTATATGGAATAAAATGGGTTTTATACACGTCATGAAGGACTTGCCACTCTTTATATATATATTTTTTTTTCCTGGTTGGAGGGTTCAAGTGTTGTTGGGCAGAGTCTGTAAACCCCATTCTTGATAACTTTGATCATAGAACTGCTGGTGTTTGAAAGGCATACATACACTGTTGCTACATAACGCTGCAGTTAGTTTACTGCAAGTCACATTAATCTCGCAAAATGAGGTTATTGCCCAAAACTTTGTAAATGTTTCTGTGTGAAGTAAGAGAGAGAGAGAGAGAGAGATGTCTACAGCCATTCCTGTTATCTGGTCATTTGGATCACCCTGTGTAGGTCTTAGAGGCTGATGCTGATAGGACTGATGTTTGGGTGTGTCTGTGTGTGATTGTGTGTAAGAGAGATATGTCCACAGGGAAGCGATGAGTGATATCTGGTGGTAAGGATCACCCTGTTTAGACCTTTAGGGCTGATGCTGATCTCACTGATATTAGAGCATTCTGACCGAGAGGGAAGAAAAATGGGGAGGGGCGGGGATCATGTCCTACATCATCTTGATGATATGTTTCTCTTCGATGGATGCTGTAAATGTGTCAAAAATAAAGTGTGTGTGTGTGTGTTTTCAGCAGGATATAGACGCTGCAGAACAGGTGTTTATCTGTTCTGTGTATGTTCAGGGTGACATAGATACAGCAGTACAGGTGTTTATCTGTTTTGTGTGTTCAGGATGACATAGACGCAGCAGTACAGGTGTTTTATCGGTTGTGTGTGTTCAGGGGGACATAGACGCTGCAGTACAGGTGTTTTGTGTGTGTGTTCAGGGGGACATAGATGCAGCAGTACAGGTGTTTTATCTGTTGTGTGTGTTCAGGGGGACATAGACACAGCAGTACAGGTGTTTTGTGTGCGTGTGTTCAGGGTGACATAGACGCAGCAGTACAGGTGTTTTGTGTGTGTGTGTTCAGGGTGACATAGATGCAGCAGTACAGGTGTTTTGTGTGTGTGTGTTCAGGGGGACATAGACGCAGCAGTACAGGTGCTGCTGTCCCTGAAGAAGCAGTACAAAGAGGCCACGGGCAAAGACTGGACCCCTCCCAAACCTGGGGCTGCCCCCACCACTCCCACCTCCACCCCTGCTGGTGGGGATCTGGATGCCAAGATCCGTGAGCAGGGAGACAGAGTGAGGCAGCTCAAGGCTGACAAGGCTCCCAAGGTGAGAGTCTGTGTGTTATGCAAGAGAGTGAGAGACAGACTAAAGGAAGGCAACATTCACATGCGAGTTCAGTCTCATTCTCCCACACTTTTCAGTAAACAAAACAGACACAAGGTATTGCCCCTGAGTCTATATGATTTAACAAAAAAATTCACATCATTGCTGCTTACAAGCCAATAAATACACTAATGTGGTTCGTCCATTGGGATCGACGAGGACCATCTAGTCATCCTGGGGGTGGGTGGGTTGGGCTCTGTGGGTGCGCAGATGACTTGTCAGGCCAATCCGCGCCTGGAAGGTTCTGACACAGTGTGGACAGGGGATGGTGGCGGCTGTTGGGGACTTACTGGCACTGCTTTTCCTGGCCTGTCTGCATTGCTGTGCTGCAGCGATTCTGTTGGACTCACAGGATTTGGCGCCTTTGTGGACAGCTGAATGCCAAAATATTCTAATATACTAATATGCACACATACACACGCACACACACACACGCACGCACGCATTCGATTCTGAGTCTGGGGAATGCTGACTTCTTGTTCCTCAATGTTTCTGTGGATCCAAGAACTGAAAACAGTCAAAAGAAATATCACCTCAGGTCTTGTGTAGTATTGGCCCGCACACACAAATTACGCAGTTCTTTCGGACGTGTCATCTTAGTCTTGGAGAAGTGTTCACCCGATGCTGCACCAGCCTCATCAGACCTCATTCAGGTCTGTCCTGCTCCAGTCTCCTTGGACTGGGCCGCTACCACGTCTCCTCCGACTGTGGGTTGATCTGATCTCCTCAGACTGGGCTATCTATGTCTGCCCTGGAACTCTGTTGGCCAGAACCACAGAGAAACAACATTGAGATCTTTTCCCTTCTAGTCAGTGCGACAGACTGTGTGTCACTAGCCAGTTAAACTGGGTAGCAAAAAAATACTCACTGACCAGTACAAGAACCACGTGCCAATGAACAGAAGCGCCTGAATTCTTCGGAAATCAGATTGTGGCACTCCTTAACATTCCCCCATTCCTAGGGTAAAAGAAAAAATTAGAAGAAAATGCAGTTTTCTTTTCCATGATCCTTATGCCAGAGAACCGTAGGATGGATGATCTACCAGGCTGACCTTATAACAGACAACATGATGAAAAATCAGATGCCTTAACCATGAGAAAAAAAATTAAAAAAATCGGAAAATCTACAGACCTTGCTGAATTTCAACACCAGCCTGAGAAAAACAACAAAAACAATACTGTGTTACCAACCAAAAGCCTTATGAAAGTGATTGAAAACAAAAAAGTACAAAGAGCTAATAACGTCCACTAATACTTTCACTCTGATAGTGTATAGTCTTATTTTCAAGACCACTTGCACTATGACAACCAATAGTGATTTCAAGTCAACTTAGCACCATTCCCTTTTCAGTTCCACACCCTTTGAAGCTGAGTCACAGGAATAGCTCATGGAATGGACTATCAGCCACAGAATGCGAGAGGATATCTGCCTATCAGTTCTTTTCCCCTGGACCATGTGGATATCGAAACGATACTCCTGCAGCGACAGAGCCCAGCGCATCACCCTACTGTTTGTGTGTGAACCAGACATCAGGTAGTGCAGTGGAGTGTGATCAACCTGCAGGTGAAATGATCGACCAAGCCAATATCGAGACAATTTTAACAGAGTCCAAACAACCGCAAGGCATTCCCTCTTGATAGTGCTGTACTGGGTTTCTCAATGCAGAAGTTTTCGACTCACAAAAGAGACAGGGTGCAACGTTCCGTTGTGCTTTTGCAAGAGTACATTCCCAATACCGACTGAGCTTGCGTCGGTCTGCACAATGAAAGGTCTGGACAAGTAGCCAGATGAAGGACCAGTGTGGCTTTCAACAATGTCTGGATCTGGCTCAAAGACTGAGCGCATTCTGATGTCCAAATGAGTTTTCCCGTGTTTTTCTCTCAATAAATCTGAGATGGGCACAGTCAACTGGACGAAATTTGGAATGTAGCGTCTGTAGTAACCCAGCAATCCAAGCATGGATCGAACCTGCTTTTTCATTGTTGGGGTTGAGACTTTCATGATTTTCTCAACCTTTACCTGCTAAGACCTGAGACGTCCCTTTCCAACAATGTGGCCCAAGAACTCCAATTCCTGAAATCCTGCGTTCACCTTTGAAGGATGAACTGGGAGGCCAAACTCTTGTAGTGTCTTCAAAACCCCTTGACATTGATAAGATGGTCAGTTCAGGAAGTACTGTACACCAGAACATCATCAAAGAAATTCAGTGCACTGAATCTTTCAAGAACCAGCATGCATATCATTCTTGCAAATGTTGCAGGTCCTGAAACAAGACCAAATGGCATTCTGGTCCACTGGTACAACCCTAAGGGTGTTTGGAAAGCAGTTTTGTCCCTGTCTTCCTTTACCTTGATCTTCCAATAGACTTTTGCTAGGTATGTTTTGGTGAAGTAAACAGCTGAAGACAATCTTGCAAAAAGTTCATCCATATCTGGAGTTGGTTCAGCATTGAAAATCGTTACTTTATTCAAGGCACGAAAATTGATGCAGACTCTGGTAGAACTGTCTTTCTTCTTCACTAGTATGACAGGTGCACGGTACAGAAAAGACAAAGGCTCTGTAATGCTCAACTCCAATATCACACGAACCTCCTTTTCAAGAGTGTCTTTTGCGGCAAAGGGCAAGGGGTACTGTTTTCGGAAACAGGCTCAGTTTGGTGGAGATGGATCTTGTGTTCAAAATCACATGTAAATGACCCTGGTTCTGTTGTCAAGATAGATGAACATGACTCGAACACTTCATTCAGCTCTTTTGGGACAATGAGAGCCTTTCATCAAGCTTCACATCTTCCAGCGTTTCAGAGCTGCCTGAAGGCACAGTCGGAACTGGAAGTGGGTCAGACTTTTCAACAGGCAAAAAAGCTGTCACCTGTGATGATTTCAGAATGTCTGTGTAAAATGCAGGATCCAAAGTGTCAAGACCATTGCATTGCTGACTTGTGGTCTGCCCATTTGCACCTGCCTGCTGAAATATCCTCTCTAGACTGGGCATTAGCAGCTGAATCAACACTAACAACGTTCTCATGATGACGAACATACCGTAAAGTTTGGTCTGTTGAGCGCACTGGTATATAAGCCGCTCCCACTAAATTTTGAAAAAAGTTGAACTTCATACATACATAAGCCACATTGGCTTATAAGCCGCACTTATTACCGGTACTGGAACACATACCGATACTACAGAAAAGCTGTCAATACTGTAGGTTATGAAATAAACACAAGCGGAAACAACACAAAGAAAAGCAAGTGAAAATACTGCTAGTGCCACAAAAAAACACCAAAAAAACAAAAACAAAAAACACACACAATGAAAATAAGATCCATAATTTAGGGAGTCACATTTATTCAACATCGTCCTGCTCACTGACTCCACTAAAATCTCCGTTTTCAGTGTCCGAGTTGAAGACAACCAGCACAGATTCCTCCACCATCTTGTCACTGACTTCAGCCTCTTTTTCACTTGATGAACATGAACGCAAGGTGGAGGTTGCTGCTGGTTTGTCACTTGCACTGTCGTCTGCTAGGGCAATCACCTTCAATTTGAAGGCTGCATCACAGGCATTACATCGCGTTTTCAGCATGATGAGGGTGTGCGCTTGAGCAGAGTAGAACTGAATGCTGATCTGAAGGCTTTAATGTGTGTGGATTTAATTTTTAAAACGTGAACAGTTAGCACACTAACCTGAGGCATATCCAAAAATTCATTGACAGAAATCATGATTTTGGTGAGTTGAAGGGCAGCTAAGAATAGACGAGAACATGACACTCCTGGGATCGTTAAAATCCTCAAATAAGCCGCATCATTGTATAAGCTGCAGAGGTTGAAGCTGGGATAAAAAGTCACGGCTTATAGACCAAACCCGCTGGTCACTGGAAAAGGGCCTTTCCACATCATCAGTAGCTTGTTTGTTTCTGTGGGAAGTTATACCAATATCTAATCACCCACCTTGAACTTTCTGTCAACTGCTTTTTTGTCATGGTGTTTCTTCCTTTCTGTTCAGCCATATCCAAATTCTTCTCCACCAGACTGTAAGCATCAGTGAGAAAATTCTTCAAATCAAAGACATATTGATACAAAGTTCTGTCCTCACCCTCTGCAGCCAGACCTGACCATGAAGAAGCCAACAGATCCATGGGACCCCGAGCTCTCCTGCCAAACAACAGTTCAAATGGGGAAAATCCTGTAGACTCACAAGGGACCTTGCTACACGCAAAGAGGACAGCAGGGTAAATACCTGTGCCACAGCTTCAGTTGAATGACTTACCTTAGGATTCCCTTCATTGCTTCATGAAACCTTTCACTAATGAATGCAAGAGAGTGAGCGACAGACTAAAGGAAGGCAAAAAACATTTACATGCGAGTTTGGTCTCATTCTCCCACACTCTTCCGTAAACAAAACAGACACAGGGTATTGCCCCTGAGCCTCATCAGACCTCAGCCAGGTCTGTCCCGCTCCAGCCCCCCCCGGACTTGGCTGCTACCACGTCTCCTTGGACTGGGCTGTCTCTACGTCTGCCCCGGAACTGTGTAGGCCAGAACCATGGAGCACCAACAGTGAGACCTTTTTCCTCTAAGTCTCTGCGACAGACTGTGTGTCACTAGCCAGTTAAACCAGATAGGGGGTAGAGAAGAAAATACTCACTGACCAGTACAAAAAACATGTGTCAATAAATAGAAGTGCTTTGTTTGATTTTATTAAGGATAGCACCCTATCCAAAACCTTATTTTCCTTTTCAGTTCTCAATTTCCCATGCATAGCACAAAGTATGACTGCAAAGATAAATTTCTGGTATTTGTTCTCTTCAAACAAAGGTTTATACATTATTACATATCTTTAATGTATGTTCTCTTCAGTCATAGGTTTATACTTTCGAGGCAACAGAGCAAGCCTTTTGGTTTCTCATTTGCATAAAAGACCGCAAGTAAAGAGGTCATTTAAAAGTTTTTTTCAGTGTGTTGAAAACTTTACATACGCATTCTCTTATCTTCCTTTTGTGAATTGCATGCTTGCGCTCAAACATCTGTGCATGTGCACCAGCACACAATACCTCAGTGCTCGGTTCTTGCAGTGTTTGACAAATTATTGCATCAGAAGACATCAGAAAATGCTGGAGATAGGCCAGTGTCTCATGATTCGACTTCCATTTGTGTTTGAGCAAACTATTGCACCAGAAATTACTGGAATTAGCCCAGTGTTTACTGAGAAGTCTTTGCACCATTTTTGAAGCTGTTGCATCAGAAAATATTGGTGACAAGCCAGTATGCTTGGGTCAAGGTCATGTCACCAACCTAGCAATCAGGAAGTCTGTGTTTGTTATTCAAATGAAAAGCGGTATCATGTTGCAGTTTCTGGTGGTTGTTTTTTCTCCTCTTCTTTTTATATTGGCTGTCTATGTGGGGTTGATAAGTGGGGGGATAGAAGGACTTAAGTGTCATGGGTAATGGCAGGTTGACATGTCAGTATGTTCTCACTCCACAAGACGCTGCCTCATTCTGAGATAAGATTTCTGCTCTGTTCTTTCACTCCTTCAAGTCCTTGTGTCCTCTTCCATATTAGCCCACCTCTTTGACAGTGGCTGCCATTGTTGTGTGTCTGTCAGGAGTGATATTTGTCTGTCTGCCTTTAGGGGGAGGGAAGAGTTGGGTGTTGGGGTGGGAGGGTGTCGGGTGGGGTGGGTACTGCAGTACCTTTCGTTCCCCTTCTCCACTCTCCCTCCCCTTATTTCTCCAGCATGCTGTTCCTCTTTAGTGCAGGTGTACACATGCATGCACACATGCACACACAGAGACAGATGTACATACACACAGACTTACAGCCACACAATCAAACACAGACACAAAGAGACTCATATGCATGTACACAGACACACACACACACACACAGAAACTTGTATACATACTCACACACAAGTGCTTATCCACCTTCCTCAGCAGCATAATCCAACACTCACACGCACACACACACACTCAGACAGACACACACACACACACACACACACATATACACACACACACTTATCCACACACTTATAAAAATATAAAATGTATATGCGGTAAGCAAATAACTGTAAGCCATCTACTCGTTCATTGTCCGAGCATAAGACAGTTAATTCCTAAAGATGTAATTGATGACTTTTCTTCCAATATTTCATTAGCCACTGAAAAGATTTTGAATGATTATTCATTGCTTAGAATGTTTTCGGAAATTTTAAACTCCAGTCCAGTTGGTATCCTCCTTTGATGTATTACAATTAATTAATGTTGTTATTTATATTTACATTGTTGTAGGTTAATACTTGTTGATATGCATATACATATTCTCTCCCCCCCCCCCCCCCCCCCCACCATGACATCTCATCCAATACACACCACAATCTCTTTAGACTTTTTCTTATAATAATCTACCTTCCCTCTGATACATAACATGAACACTTTTTTACACTAATATTCACATGCACACCCTTTCCTTTATCCACTACTTGACTCCTTTCCGTCTAAAAACACTTATAGTGAATAGACGTTAAACTGAAGATAACACTTATCCACCTTCCTCTACATCCTCATCCAATACACACATATACATACACATACACTTATCCACCTCCAATATACAAACACATCCATATCCACATGGGTGCTATTTTTCTGTCTGAAAAAAAGTCCAGTCTTTAGTACACTTACTTGACACGCACACTAGCCAAACTGTAAAAGCTTTGGACTTCAGCTAGAGGATTCTGGGCTCAGTCGTCATGTTGGCACCTGATTAGGGTCGAGATTTTTGTTGTCCTTGGTTGACATTTGTGCAGCCTGCCAGTATCTTCAACTCTGTCATGTATATATACAAAAGATCAAAACAGACATGTTAAAGATCACGCAATCCATATCAGGGGTGTGGTGGGTTGTGGAAACCTGAACATGCCTTGCATGCATACACCCCAAAACAGAATATGGCTGCCTATAGTGCAGTAAAAAGAAGCATGCAGGTAAAATCCCATTTGTAGAAGTGTGTGAAAGTGGGAGGTGTAGCCCACAAACCCAGAGAGAACTACACATACATCATGTTGACACACTGATAATAGGTAGAACTGGTAATTGGTAGAACTACACATACTTTATAGTGACACACCATAGAAAGAAGTACATATACTTGATGGTGACACACCATAGAAAGAACTACACATACTTTATGGCGACACACTGGTAACAAAAAGAACCACACATACTTCACTAGAGATAGAATGAACTACACATACTTTATTGTGACACATTGCTTCAATGTCTGGATCACCTTGGTAGATATGGAACTTACAAAGATATGGATCTCATAGACAAAGATCTGGATCTAAAATAAAGGCTCCCTAACTACACCTAATCTTGTACTGCTCACAGGTTAAAGAGCTAATGGTTGAGATAATACTTCATGAACTGTGTTGTTTTGCAGAGGGGGTGTTACTATTTTTTTTTTTATAAGATATGACAGAGTTTTGTGTATAACACCAGTGAATTTTTCTTGAGCTGGGCAGTCCTGACATGATTGTGTGCAGTCAACTGGAAAAAAAGCAACAGTGTCATGTCATATCACCAGTGTTTTTGCAGTCTTCGTCATTCTAGCATTCTTCGTCACAACCACTCTGTGTGACGACTTTCAAGTTATTGTCTTTGAAGACTGTTTTCCTCTTGCCATAGCTGTACCTCACAGCAGAAGATGTGGAATTCATGCCCTCAGTGGCCTTTCCTGGGCAGTCTCATTGATAGCTCTGTCACCTTTGGATTTTGTCAGACTAACTGGTGAAGAATCCAACCCATGGACCACAGACAGCCAGGAAGATAGAAAACAGGTTCAAGTCAAATTCTTTATTCGGAAGGTATTTTATTGTATTTTGTTGTATTATATTACTGTATTAAAGAGGAATGTGGCAGAATGGTTAAGATGCTCCTCTGCCAATACAGAGTCCGTGAGGGTCTGGGTTCAAATCCCACTCACCCTTTCTCCCTAGTTTTGACTGGAAAATCAAACTGAGTGGTGGCTTGTCATTGAGATGAGATGATAAACTGAGGTCCCATTTGCTGCTGCACACTTGGCGCACTGAAAAATAACCCACGGTAACAAATGTGTTGTCCTCTTGTGAAATTCTATAGAAGAAATTCACTCTGATATGTACACAAATGTATGTGCATGCACTCAACGCCTAAGTGTGTTGGGTTATGCTGCTGGTTGGGCATCTGCCTAGCAGATGTGGTGTAGTGTGTATAGATTTGTCTGAACGCAGTGATGCCTCCTTGAGAAACTGAAACCTATTAATATTGTCACAACAGATTTCTCTGCGCACTACAATGAGAGCACCATCTTTTTTTTCTTTTTCTTTTTTTGTCCTGCAGATGTATTTGTTTTTCTGCCAAAGTTGATTTTTCAGCAGAATTTTGCCTGGGACAACAGATAAGCAGGGAACTTTTTTTTTCTTCATTCTGATTCAGCCCATGGTGATGAAGATGGGTTGCTTTGTTAGGTCTCTTTGCATTGTGTCTCCAGTGGTGTGGACCTGTCCAACATGCACACATGCATATGAACACACACACATACACACACACACACACACACACACACACACCTATATATATACACATACTCATTTTGGCTGCATCCCATTGCTCAGTCCTTGCAGTTCTTGACACACAGACACACCAGCAGAGTAGTGGCTGGGTCAGAACAACCTTCATACTGTGTGTGCTGATGACCCAAGTTAGGTTCACAGCACCCAGGTAGAATGCAATGGCTGCACAGGTATTGAGTGTAATCTTACCCCAAGGTTTGTAATAATGGCAGCTGTGTGCATGCTGACGGCGGGTGGTTTGGCAGGGAGGGAGAGAGAGAGAGAATGGAGTTCACTAAGTAAATAGTGTGGTGGGTCATTGTAACCAAACTCACCCTTTTCTCTGCCACCTCCCCTCACCTCACACCTCACCCCCTCCCCCTTTCAGGACATGCAATCATGGTGATCACTTGTTTTTGGCCTCACCTTCCCCCTTCTGTCCCCCCCCCCACCTCCCCCAATCACTATCACATGCATATCCTCTTGATTGCCTGCTTGGGTGACAGCATGTCTTTGAACTCTTTCTTCGTCAGGAGGTAAGCGTGTGTACGTGTGTGTGTGTGGTGTTTTCACTTAAATCATTACTGCTACTGAAGAATCTACAAACATGGCTGTCGTTGAAAATGTGTATGTGTGTATACTTTAAAAAGTTTTACATGTGTGTATATTATTATGAATACTGGTGTTTAGATATGTCAATTCGTCTTTTTTTTTCTTCCTTTGGGCATTGTACTTTCTCAGTATTGTTGACTGTGCAGTAAACTGTCAGTCTGGTGGTGTTTTTTTTTGTTTTGTTTGTTTTTCTTTTCTTGTTGTTGCTGTGTTGTTTTTTGTTGTTGTTGTTGTTGTTTTTTTATGTATATATATATATATATATATTTAATCTTCTTTATATGTTATGAAATAGAAATACCCTTGCAGATGAATTGCTGTTGTAGTACCCTGCTATAGTTTAATGTGTTCATGCTGTATTTCTTCTAAAGTGGTCTGAATGAACTGTGCAAAATTCTGGTAATGATGATGATGATGTTTTTCATTTGAGAAATATAACTTTCCAAGCAAGGGAAAAAACAACAAACAAACAAACATTGTATTTATAAGATTGTATTCATACAAACACCAAGATTGACGTAAGATAACATTGTATACACGAAAGAAAAAGAAAAGAAGGAGGAATAAGAAAAAGGGGATACAAGTTAACGTCAGCCCAATATCCAATTTTGGGCAGATGTTGCATCCACTGCTACTGTCTCCTTTAAAGACATGACAACCTGGATTGATGTATAGGACAGTTAAAACTTGTATGTCACATCCACATGGTGGCATCTTATGAAGGGTGCAAATGCTCCAGAGATGCTTATGAAAGGTACACGTGTACCATGGATGCTTATGAAGGGTATACATGCACACACATACACACAAATGCACACACACACACACACACACACAGAGGCACACCTGTTCGTTATGTTCATCCCACAGACACAGGAAAGTTCTCTTCTGTGAATTTGTGCACACACACACACACACACATACACACACACACACACACACACCATAGACACATACAGCACCTGCACATGTGTGAACGGCCACACACATACTCAGGCCTCCACCTTCCACACACTTTTAGAATGACACATGCATATCCACCCACACACATAATAACTTTTCCATCATCTTGTTGTGAATGCAGCCTGACACTGAAAGTAATTCTGTCTACTATCTGAGATCCATATTATTATAATTTGTCTGATATATAACATGCAATAATTCTGACTGAATCAATGAACCTCTCACAGAAAATTGAAAGTAGGATGGGGAGTCCAGAATGGCATCGCATGTGCAGCCTCCAGCTGCAAACACATGGATGTGCTGCCCTGGACATACAGGTGTCAAGGAAATGATTGAGCAGACAGGCTTCATGGTAGTATGATGATAACTGTAATGTTTGCGTGGTGTTGGCAGAACACAGCAATAAACAATAAATACCGAAAACACAGGAGGACGGTTGGCAGGTCTTTTACTTCATTTCGCTCTCGCTCTTCAAGTGACGTTTTTTTTTAGCTATGATGTCATGATAGAAGAATATTGCGTCATAACAAAGGGAGATTGTCAACTATTTACTTTCGCTTCTTAACATTAAGCTACGATTCAGTCATGGACACAACATTCCTCTCTACCTTCAATTAATTTTTTTTTTTTTTTAAGTAAATAGGATGAAATATTCTTAAGTCAGTTAATCTCTTTATCTTAAACTTATAAATCACTCTTATGATTATAATTAATTGATATGGTGCTTTTATAAATATTGTCTTTTAAAATTTTACGCCACAGCTCTGCAATCAATGTACTGTCATACTGATTAGCAAATGTCAAGTCACTTTGCTGGTGAATATCAGAGTTCTTGATATATCAGAATTCAGGAACATTTTTTTTTTTTTAATTCTAAAGTATCTATTTATCTTAATTAAGTAAATTCTTGCGGAATAATCAGTTCATAAGATTATATCACTAGAACCGTCAGAATAAACTTTCAAAACAGATAAAGTAAAACTTTCCTTTGAAGTTCTGTGTGAGTATGCATGTGTTTGACTGTGAGTGAGTATTCATGGCTTATGCGAAACGCAACACAAATAAAATAAAACCAAAACACTTTAGCCTGGAGCAGCAACATTCAAATCACATGGTCAGAGTCTTGGGTCACTGAAGCACAAAGTCCTTCAGTCGTTCAGGCAGTCGACGTTTGCGAGTTGGTCTGACCATTTGCTGGGCTGGAGTTGGAGGACCAGATATAGCAGAATGAAGACCAGGTGAGACGGTGTGGTGACTGGTCGTAGGTGTCGGAAGGCCAGTGACAGGTGTTCGTGGACCGTTCATGGGAGTGTTGTGACCAGGCATTGAAGTGTCATCACCACCAGGAGCTGAAGTGCGATGATTAGGTGTTGGGTGATGAGCAGGCTGTGAGGTTGTTCGCTTAGGAGTTGATGGATATTCCTGTGTTGGGGGCACCTCACATTCCTCTTCCTCCTCTTCGCTGTCTGTACTGTCTTTGTGGGAGTCTGGGAGAATGCGTTTGAAGAACGACGAGTTCGTGGTAACTTGCCGTGAACCACGCTGGGCTGTGAGCATGGTTCCCTTCTTCTTGATGATGGTGTATGGCTTTGGGTTGAAAGGAGGGGTAAGCTTGTTGATCTTGGGTTGTTTGATTAGCACGTGATCTCCAACTTGAAGGTCAGAAGGTGTGACGCGTCGCTTGGCGTCAGCGTATGATGCCATCTTCTACTTGCTCTTTGCATCATGGAGAGCAATGTAGGGGTGTGTGGGGGAAGGGGTGTTGATGACGTCAACTACAGGAAAGCCAGTGTTCATTTTTCTGCAGTTCAGAGCCTCAAAAGGGGATATATTCGTGGAGGCATGAGGAGTCGCACGATACTGCATCAGGAAAACTTGTAACTGTGCTTTCCAGTTCACGTTCCCTGCAGTGGCAGCTTTGATGTTTTTGTTCAGAGTTCTCATAAAACGCTCTGCTTCACCATTTGCTTCAGGCCATAAAGGAGTGATTTTCTTGTGCTGGATTCCCCGTTCTTCAAGGAAAACACGGAATTCTGCACCATTACACGGTGGGCCGTTGTCTGTCTTGATCACTTCAGGAAGTCCTTGGCGTGCGAAAATGGTTTCTAGTTTGGAAATCACAGTCTTGCAGGAGGTTGAGCCAATAACTTCCACTTCTGGATAGCGACTGTATTCATCAATGAGGACTAGGAGATAGTCACCTGAAGGGAATGGTCCGGCAAAATCCATTGCCAAACGGGACCATGGTTTGGAGGGTAGTGGGGTGGGAAGTATGGGTTCTCTGTTGGTGGTACCTGGATATGAAGACTGGCAAGGGATGCAAGCCTTCACTGTCTCTTCAACAAGTGCGTCGATGCCAGGAAACCAGACTTTTTCCCGAATAAGTTGTTTTGTCCTGACAATCCCTTGATGAGATTGATGAGCGATGCCAATGACTTTCTGCTGAAGTGACTGTGGGATGACCAGTCGATGGCCACGCAGCAAAAGTCCATCGTGTACAGAGAGTTTGTCTTTGAACAGGACAAATTGCTTTAAATCAGGAGAGTACCACTTCCCTGTTTGTACTGCTGAGATCACTTTCTGTAGGATTTCGTCTTGCTGGACTGCTTCCCTAACTTCTGTTTGAGTCATTGCCTTGGGAACACAATTCTGGGTGATGTATCTGATATATGACTCTGATGCGTTCTCTCTTCTGGGTTCAGACGTGGGATGTCTGCTGATGAAGTCTGCTGGATTTTGTTCGTTTCTGCCAGGACGGTATTGTAGATCCATCTCGTAGGGCAGGAGTCGAAGTCGTAGACGTTCAATTCGAGCAGTTGCAGGCTTCTGGTTCTTCAGTATTCCAATGAGAGGCTTGTGATCTGTGTGCAGCACAAATGGAGATCCAAAGATGTACAGGTGAAAGTGTTCAACACCGAAGACTATCGCCAGCATTTCTCGTTCTGTTTGTGAATATCTTTTTTCCGTATCTGTCAATGCACGACTGGCATAGCAGATTGGTCGGCCATTTTGGGTCATGATGGCTGCAAGGCCAACTGGACTGGCGTCTACCAAGATGTCCGTTTGCTTGTGGGGGCTGAAGTAAGCCATGACGTGTGCACTAGTCAGTGCACGCTTCAGTTCATCAAAAGCCTTTTGTTGAGGGGTATCCCATGACCAAGCAACGTCCTTCTTTGTAAGCTGTCTAAGGGGCTCTGTGATGGTAGCATAGCCTGGGATAAACCGAGCGACATACTGTGTCATTCCAAGAAATGACCTCACATCAGCTGCGGACTGGGGGGGCTGGGCGTTTTCGATGGTCTGAATCTTCTCAGGGTCTGCTGATATACCGTTCTGGCCAAACACATGGCCAAAGAAAATGAGTTCGGTCACTGAAAAGACACACTTGTCTCGATTCAGCTTGGCTCCAACTTCATTCAGTCTGTTCAGGGTTCTCCGAAGACTTTCATCATAGTCAGCTTGCGTGACACCATGTACAATGATGTCATCACTCAGGTTTTTGGCCCCTGGAATGTCTTGCAAGATCTCAGCAATGGCGTTTTGAAAAATTTCAGCTGCTGCATTTACGCCAAATAAAAGTCTCTTGTAACGCCTCAAACCGACGTGAGTGGAGAACGTCGTGATGTATTTGCTGTCAGGGTGCAGCTGTAGTTGGTGATAAGCGCCTGATAGATCTAGTTGGCTGAAAACAGTGGATCCGTTCAAGTCAGCAATCAGTTCATCTATTGTCGGCATAGGATGCTTCTTTCTCTGAATAGCCTTATTTGCCTCCCTCATGTCGATGCACAGACGGACGCCACCATTTTTCTTGGGGACTACCACAGTTGGGGAAACCCACGGAGTTGGACCTGTCACTTTCTCGATGATATCGTCTTTTTCTAGGCGTGCAATCTCTCGTTCCACGTCTTTGCGTATGTGGAAGGGGATACGTCTGTGGCGTTGATGTACCGGCTGAACAGATTCATCAATGTGCAGCTTGACTTCCATACCTTTGATCCTCCCCGGTTCTCCGTCGAAGAGCGATGGGAAATCGTCAATGACGTTGGTTGGTATCTTGGAGGCCAGGGCAAATTGGATTATGTTGAGTGCTTGAGCTGTATCTGCACTGAGGAGGTTATCAGTGTTGCCTGTGTCAACCACATAGAACTTGGCAAGTGTCTGTTTGTCTTTGTAGGCAATGTTTGTCTGCATGTAGCCTTTGACTGGAAGGGGAATTTTCGAACCATAGGCATAGATTTTGGGACAAGGTCCATGTAATGTCTCTTTATTTGTGAGCCTCTTGAAGGTATCGACCGTGACAATGTTCACTGTTGCCCCGGTGTCGATGATGAAGCTGGTCAAAGTGTCACCCAGGTACACATTAACTGAAGGTGCCTTTGATGCTCGCTTGCCAATGCTAAATATTTCTTCACTGGAACTGTCACTGGGCACATCATTATGAAGTGTGTGTGTATACTGATTGTCAATGTGCCTAACCCTCTGTTTCTGGCCAGACTCACAAACACGGGCGAAATGATTCAGTTTCCCACAGCGACGACATTCTTTTCCCTTCGCAGGGCAGAGTGTATGCGTTGTTGATCCACCACAGTAACGGCACAGAGCAGCACCATCACTGTCAAGATGTGAAGCATGGCGACCTCTTCCATGTCTGGACCTGGAGCCGCGACCATAGGTAGTGCGACTGTGAGCAGTATGATCACGACTGGAGTTGTGACTTGTATCAGCTGAAAGTTGATGGCCAGGACCCTTGAAGCGTTGGCCACGTCCCGGACGATTGCCTCTAACTGAGTAAGCAACACCATGGGCCTCTTTGTCTGGGAGTGCACTGGCACTGGAGATGGCATTGGCACTGGCATTGACAGTTACTGAGTTTTCGATAGCAGAAGCTCAACTTCAGCAAGTTCCAGACTGCGAGCTTCATTGAGTATTTGTTGTAGATTGAGGTCATCCTTCAGAGCTTTGCGTCTCACCCGAGAAGATGTGCATCCTTGAATAATTTGGGATAAAATCTCATTGTCCATACTGTGGAACTCACAGTTCGCTGCTAGACTACGAAGTCTTGTGTGAAAAGAGTCAGTTGTCTCACCTTGTCTCTGTGTGGCTTGTCTGAACTTAAAAGTTTCAAATGAAATGTTCTTTTTGGGTGTGAAATGAGTCTTCAGTGATTTTTTTAACGTTTCATATTCATTGGCCTGCCCTTGATCATTTACTGCACCCACACCTTTTTGTTCATCAGTCATTGTGTCGTAAATTTCATAAATGTCCTCACCGCCATAGTGGAGGAGCATTGCCTTCTTTCTGATATCTGTGTTGATGTCCATTGCAGTCAGAAGATTATCTAATCTATCTGCCCATTTTTGCCACCGGGTCCCTGCTGTGTTCTCCTCACCATGCACAACAAATTTTTCAAATGGGGGTAAACCTCCAGCCAGTCACTGAGTCACCGAGTGTTTTAAAAAAAAATATTTTGGGTTCGCCCACTTCGTGACTGGACCGTTCAGCACACCTATTTAACGATAGGGAGCTCATGATGCGAATTCAAGCTATCTCGTAGCTTCCTTGTCGCAATATGGGTTCAAAGCTATCTCGTAGCATCCTCGTCGTCAGATGTAATGTTTGTGTGGTGTTGGCAGAACACAGCAATAAACAATAAATACCGAAAACACAGGAGGACGGTTGGCAGGTCTTTTACTTCATTTCGCTCTCGCTCTTCAAGTGACGTTTTTTTTAGCTATGATGTCATGATAGAAGAATATTGCGTCATAACAAAGGGAGATTGTCAACTATTTACTTTCGCTTCTTAACATTAAGCTACGATTCAGTCATGGACACAACAATAACGGCAGCTTACAATGATAATGACAGCTTACAACTTCAAAGTTCTGGCAAGAAAGGTAGAAGAGAAGCGCAAGAACGAAGAACATGCCCATCATATACTTGACTGACTCAAAGAAAACATGGACTGAAGAAACAGTTGCCTATCACAAAATCCTCAAAATCAGGTGTGTTACTTGTAATAATGAGTTCTGTAAAGGTGAACCAGCAATCTGTCAACTGATTACACGTAACTGATAGGATAAACAATCATCATCTTCCTTGGTCTCTACACTTGACTCTGTAATTAGGTGCATCTGTATTGCACTACAACTCAAAATGTGTTTGAGACGCGAGGACGTCCTACTTAAAAAAAATATATATATATATTTTTTTTTTTAAAAGTCAATATTGGCTGACAACCTTAAGGTCAAGGTCGGTTGTGGTGAGTGCTTGTTACACTCCTTTATATAAGGGCATGTTCAGGGTTTGTATGGACTGTTAGGCAGCTCTGATCAAGTTCAGCGTTGAAACATTGGTCTGTGTCTTAGTTTTGATCCAGTTCGGAGTGGGTCTGCAGCAGGTGACTGGAAGGTTATTGATTGGTTGCTCTGAAAAAGAGGCCTTTGACTTGTAAGTAGTGGTGAAGTCAAAAGTTGTGGAAATTGAGAGGCTGAATGTGAATGAGGATATTAGTTCGAACATGATTATTTGGTTCCCTCTGCATATGTAAAGTACTGTATTGTATTATGTTTTGTCACAACATATTTCACTATGCAAAATTCAGGCGAGCGCAGCACTACCTAAAACATTATTAAAATTTTTGGTTTTGTCTGCTGTATTTGTTTTCTGATGAAGTGGATTTTCAGAAACACAACAAATAAGTGAAGAGATCTGAATAGTTTCAGTTTCAAGAAAGCCTAAAAATTTTTTTATTTTTTTTAACATTGTATGTCAGGAAGTAGCCAGTTTATCAGATGGTCATATTTGTCATACTTGGTCACTCAGTTTGGCATATTTTCATGCATTGCTTTACAGAATGAATTTTTGTATATCTACTAGATCTCAGGTTTATACATTCACACACACACACACACACACAGACACACACACACACACATATGTACACACAGAGCCCTGTCTCCTTCCTTCAAAGCCTGGAAACCATGCACACTTCATTAACCCAGCTATGGTTGATGAGATAGATACAGATGAACCCAAATATCGACTGATATTCGCATTTTAGAATTGAACATGTCAAACCATATTCATAAATCATGAAGAATGAGAATGCTCAAATTGGCATTAACACACACACACACACACACACACACACACACGGAAGATGTGTATCTGCAACACATATCAGTCTTCATGTATGCATAATTTTATGTATGAAGGGGGAGTAGGGAGGGGACATCCCACACTCAGTGCTCATGTGCCACCAAAAGTTCAGTCCTGTGCTAGCTTCTTTTCATATTTCTAACAGTTAACATACATACTGAGTGGGGGCGGTACCAGGGGATATGGGCAGGGCTTTACTGAAAAGGTGATTAAAATGTGATTTAATGGCCTTCCATCAGCTGTGGTCCAAAACATAGTTGGCCAGTGTGGTGGCCTTGACCTTTGCAATGACGTCATTACGGAGAGGCAGGTTTCGGTCAGTGACGTGAACAAACTTGTCAGTACCGCTGCATCCAAGAAAATTTCGGCCTCCAAGTTATCCCTTGCCCACTCACACAACACCCTCGCAAAACCGAGCAGCAGGTGTCGGCCAGTTAATTTTCGCGCGCTCTTCCTCTTCAAAAATTAATGTGCAAATCGGTCACGCCCAACCCCCCCCCACACTTTTTTTTGTAGCAGACGACAAACTTCCACAGACTGGTTTTCAGAACTGTATTTTCCACTCTGGTACAAAAGAAGAATGAAAAGGAACCAATTGCTTGTTTCCCGTCGACGATATTTCATAAATGTGGTCACATATTAAACTGACAGATACTTTTGATGAAATCAAGAGGGAGCATAGATACGAAACAATGCGGACTGGCTCTGTGCCGGAAGGAAAGTGGGTCAAGTGAGTGTGGCAGGCGGCTGACTCGGATTTTGGCTTTCCACGTGGACATTGCTTTGTTTGCCGATAACACAAAACACTCCGGAGCGTCTGAGCTTGGGTGAGAACTCGCCTCAGTGTATGACACAAGTTCATTCCACGGGTAGTTCGCTTGAGTGAAGTTTTCAAGTGAAAGAGATGATGCAATCCATAACACTTCGGCTTGTCATCTGTCAGTTGAAAACGCTCAGGATGACTAGATTCAGCTGGTGGCTTGTTTCTTTTATTCTTTTGACACGTTGTTTATCGATAGTACATTGACTTTTGACAGTCTTGATATAGCTTGGGCTGTGCAAGATCGGTAGGTTGATTTGCTTGGCGTACTTGCGGCTAGAGCGGCCGGGCCTAGAGCTTAAAGAATGAAGAATATAACAAAGTTTCTTGCAGAAGTGTACTTGCGTAGCCCGCCCAACAACAACAAACAAAAGAAAAAAAATGGAAGAAGTGAAGATGAATATTCGATGGGGACATAAAAAAAACCGAGAGGTCTCGGCAGATGACTTGCCAGTCCCTATACTACGACTACTACTACTTAAGCTTTGAAAATTATTGTTTTATTGTTTACTTACAGATAACACATTACATCAGGTCTACACACATATGCAGCACACACTCATACAAACAGGCTGTTGGGGGAATTACTTTTAATTTCCTATGCCTCATATTGGGAGTGGGAGGATACAGATATATTAAGAAAAAGTTTTGTATTTCATAGCTAGTGAAAGTGAACACAAACTAACAAAGACAAGACTGAGGTTGTACACTAGATTACACTGAGTCAGAACAGAAATAGGGATTCTGACATCAAAATAACTTATTTGCAGTTGCAGCAAGAGAGGAAATTTCTAGCAGAGAAAGTTAAACATGGAAAGTTCCTTTTGTGTCTTTATCCCCTTTGTATCTTTTCATTGAATATTCAGATGGATTCAAAATAAATTGCTGTCATTGAAAATGCTTATAGTTTATTTGTGCTTGTGAAGCACACACATAGTTATCAGCTCTGGCTGAAGAAAACTACATCATGTCGACATTTAAATTCCAGTCTCATTGATGTCATACTGAAGCAAAATTCAAGTGGATAACTTACTGGGTGAAGTGACAGAGTGTAGAGCAATCTTTCTCTTCATTTATAAGATTTAGTTATTTTTTAAACATGGACCAATCAACCCCGTGGGGATGCTGAGGGTCTTTCAGTATGAACAGCATCCCTACCTTCTGGAAATTCTGTGCTAGAAATTTCCTCATTTCTGGCACTCTTTGTTTTTGCCTTTTTTCTTTCTTCACTGTTGTTTCCTTTTTCAGCCTTACTAGTCCATTCCCCTTTCTTTTTTCAAGCAAGCCTTGACACTTTTTTTTTCTCTTTTCTGCGGTCTATGATGAAGTTGAACTATCTGTGCCGTTTTGCTCTGGCGATTAGGTAGTGAGGTGTAAACACTGGGATGGGCACTAGCTGCCCATTCTGCAGTGTTATTTGCCTATATGGCCTTTTTTATGTATTTTTTGTTTGGCTTTGAGGTATTGTGTTTTGTTGTTTTTTTTTTTTCCTTTTTTACGATTTTTTGTAATCTGGGGATGATAAATTAAGCGGAATGGCTTGAGTCTTCTGTATTGCCTAATCTTATTTGTTGTAAGGAGCTAAAGGGTTGGGATACTGTGTCATGAACTGTTTTAACCGTTTGAGCCCTGACCACTGCTTTACCGGTGGTGGGGAGGGGTGGCATAATGCCTGGCCACCGGTTGTCGTGTTTTGCTATTGGTTGACTTATATTGAAGAGCCAATCAGGAAAACCGTAATATTCTGACGTCAGCGAACGTAGTACCAACATTGCTGCACCTTTTCAGTGTTTTGTCCATGTGCTTTGGATAAAAAAGATCGATTTCTACCATGAAGCGTGCAGAGTCTCAACCTGACACGCCTCCTTTGATCAACTGATTCTGCATGCTCAGATTCATTTTCAACATCACTATCTGTAGCAGAATCATCCGATTCGAATTCCACCTCACTATCAGAGTAATCATTGTCATACTCTACTTCCGATAAATTATCAAGCATATCAGTTACTTGCTGCGTTGTGTACAGTTGTTTTCTCGCACGTTTTGTCCCTGATTTCTGCCCTGATGGGCCAGGTTGAGACTCTGCACGCTTCAAGTTTTACGCACCGCCCAACCGGTGGCTGGGCATTATGTCATTTTTCTCTGCCACCGGTAAAGCGGTGGTCAGGGCTCAAAGGGTTTAATACCAATTATTTGCAAATTTTGGCTCAGGAGCTCAGGCAGAAGGGTTAAAATTGCTCAGGAACTCAGGGCTCAAAGGGTTAAGGGTTTGTCTTAGTGTTTTTTTTTTTTGTAGATGTGACAGTTTTGTGTTGGCGTGGTTGAGCATTTATGGTTTGACAGTCCTGATATGGCCCTGTGTGGTCGGCTGGACTATAACCAGTATAAGCAACAAGAATAAGAATAACTTGGACCAATTATTGAACAACTGGGTTCTGTGTGATCTCTTCCTGCAGGTTGCACCAACCTGTAGGCTGCATATAAATGCAGTGTTATGTTCAGATAATAGCTTTCCAAATTGCCCTGAGAAACACCAAAATTGCTGCCTTCGTCTCTGGTTGTCTGGAGACCCACCCAGTTGAAATGGAGGTTATTCCTTGTCAAACCATACTCATTCACTGTGGTCAAATTTTTCACATTCTACATGGTTCTTAAAAAGGTTTATTAATGTGTGCGTGTGTGCGTGCATGTGCAGGGTTTGTGTGTTGAGAGTGGTTGTTTGCAAGGAAATGTGTGGATGTTACATCAAGAGAAACTTTGAACAGTATGATTCACAGCCAGATGATTTAGAATCAGATCAGTTTTATATGCACTGGACTCTATTTATCATTTACCTGAAAATTACAGACATATTTTATGCTGATGTGTAAGACTGTCGGAAATAACTGAAGTTTGATCAATGAAGGTTTCTGTTATTTTGATTTGTTATCAAGTGCTTATATATATATGGTGGGGGTGGTGGGTGAACACAGCTTTAATGATATTTGAACAAATACGCCTCTGCCACAAACAGCAGTAAACAAAAGCAGATATGTTTTGTTGTGCCACTACCTAGCACTGAATAATATAGGAACTTTTTATAAGAACATCAGTGGAGTGGAACAATCTGACAGTCACAATGACATCAAGTTAGTTTGTTTCAGGCAGATGGCCCAGAGCCACGAGTCCTACTCCTGTGCGCAAACCAACCCCCCACCCCCACCCCACACACACACACACACCAACTATGATTATTGTCAATCTTGGCTTCAGCAACGTACCTGTCCAGGTCCAGAAAACTAAACATTTTGTGGAGAACTGTTGCAAAGTGAAGGAACTTTCATTTTTGTTTTTATGCCACAGAGCATATTAATCGGTAATTGTGAACCATGTGGTTTTTATCATTAAAAATTTTTTTCACAGGAAGTGAAATTTGTTGTCAATTTATTTATACATTGTAAATTATTGGTAGTCCGTTGTATCTGATGATGATGACTTCTGTGTGCTTCTCAATCTCTTTTTTGGTGTAGACCTGCATATGACTTTGTAGTATTGTAAATTACACAGTTATTAGATATAGGGCAGTTAAGGCGAACAGTAAGTATTGCCTTATTTGTGTGTAGCAAGTTTGGTGAAAATACAAACTGTTGAACAGCTTGAATTGATGGGATTGCAGGTGATGGTAGATGTGGAAGTGCAAACACTGTCCATGTTTATGTGTGTGAAAGAGATGGGAAGAGGTGGAGAAATAAATTAATTACTTCTATTTCCCACCTTTAAATTTTTTTCTGTCCACTGAATGAATGTCTGTTGTGTTCGAGGGTATATACACATGGCAGTACACGTGTTCTTAGTGTGTGTGTTTAGGGGAATTTAGACACAGCAGTTCAGGTGTTTATCTGTTGTGTGTGTGTTCTTTTCAGGTGGACATAGACGCAGCAGTACAGGTGCTGCTGTCCCTGAAGAAGCAGTACAAAGAGGCCACAGGCAAAGACTGGACCCCTCCCAAACCAGGCAGCACCCCAGCCAAAGCAGCAGAGAAGACCACAGCCATGCCAGTTGCTGGCAAAGTGGCGGAAGATTCCGCTGAAGCTGTTGCCACAAAAGCTGAAGTCGATGCTCAGGGTGACAAAGTGCGGCAGCTGAAGTCAGGGGGTGGGGCCAAGGTTCGTGATGGGTGCTTTTTAAAAAAATTTCTTCTTTGCTTCCTGTATTCTTCTGCCCCCCCACTCTGAATCACAATCCCTCCCCCACCCTCTGTCTCTCTGTGTTCAAGAATAAAATATTGATAACTAGGGTTCATATGCTTTGATGTTTTAATCAGGCATTTTCTTGCAAGATACAAGTCATATATTGTCTTGGATCAGCATGGGCATGTACTATGTGGATAACTGAAAGATCTTAGTTAAGATGTTTTTTATGAATGTTTTTAGATGGATGTCTGTGACTTGACTAGAAAAGTCAATTTTGAACTTGAAGCATGCATTGTCTCATGATAATTTTGCAGAATACGGTCACTTTTTTCTGTACATACTAAAAATGTATTTGAAAAAAAGAAAGATGACCTAAGGAATATATACAGTAAGTCAGTTTTACAGCACTGCCTGTCAGGTTACTTTTTTTTTTTCATGAAATCATTAAAACGTTTTTGTTGTCGTTTACTATGTAACACAGGAGGAAATTGATACAGCAGTGCAGAAATTACTGGAGCTGAAGGCCAAGTACAAAGATCTGACAGGGGTGGACATAGCAGGGGGCAACAAAAGGGGAAAGCCAGACAAGGCCAAGGGAGGTGACAAGGCCAAGGGAGGTGACAAGGCCAAGGCAGCAGGGGGAGATGCCGAAAAAGCCTCCAAAGAGTCTGACACTGGCAGAGAGGTCAAGAAGGTCACAAGGTTAGTATCTTTCTCCATTTCAGTGCCACCACCTGTCAATGAAGAGGAGCACTGAACAGCTTAACAACCACTGCTGTTTTTTTGTTGTTGGTTTTTTTTGTCCTGTACAAGTGTACACTGCATTAAAGCCAGTTATGCTTAGTGCTTTCAGCTTGGACTATGGGGAGATAGATACTGCAGAAGAACAAATCCTGAAACTGCCAGTTAAAAAATTTACATAGTAACATCAGATTTCCTTACGTCCCTGAATTTTTTCATTGTATGTTACCCCTACAGTCGGTGGGTGATAGGATATGCTTGGCAACACACTGGTTCATAGTTGAATAGGTGCATGTTGAGTTTCAGTTGTAATCTCCAATAGTATTCATTACCTCTATTAAATATGTGCATCAAGATTTATGCAGAAAACCAAATTCTGCGTCAATCATCATACCCCTGTCAAACCGCTCATATCTTAACGCTGAGGAAACTTCATCTGTTTTCATTTAACGGCCACTCTGTTTAGTGATTGTTTAGTTAACATGCTACTTATTTTACCTATAGCTTTTTTCAGTGGTTTGCATTTCTCTTTTTCCATGGTGTAAGTTTTCTATTGTCATGAGTAGTGTTTATAGATTCTTCTCGATGTGTACAGTCGCAGAAGTTTGGATTTTTTTTTCGGGGGTGGGGGTGGCGGGAGGGGGGCATTTCCAAGGACTGGAATGTCTTAGAAAAATGTTTTACCCTTCAGGGTCTGGAAAAGTTTGGGAATTTTAATAAAATTCTTGACAAGTGCCATTCTACAAAGAGCTTACTCTTTGTATAAAAAAAAAGAAAAGAAAAAAAAAAGAAAAAAAGAAAAAAAAAGAAAAACAGAATAGGTGATGAAACTAAAACATCAATACCAGGTTATTCACCAATGTCTTTTGGCAGTGTAGCAGACACATTTTTCATTATGTCTGGTTTATGTGTTTTGTATGGAAAATTTTCAGTCTGGTCTAGAAAAAAGTATGGAAACGTGGGAACATTGTATTCTTCCTCCTGGAATGTGAGAGTGGTAGTGGAAAGGCCCATACGACTGGCTGGTTTCAAGCAAAAGGTCTGGCTGGGGAGTGGAGACAAATCCTTAGTCATACCCCTAAACAGTCAGTCAGGCACCCAGGTCTTGCTCCCCATGTCTTCATAATCAAGGAGGAGGATTTTCAGGGAGGGCACTGTTCTCACCTTATTTCATTTCTTAGGGTTTGCTCTGGCCCACCAGATGCAAAGGAGCTCTTCAAACACACATCCTTCACACCAAAATTGTCGCCCACAAAAGGCTAGATCAGTCAGGTTTGACCCCAGGTGACTAACATCTGATGCAGTACATCCATACTTTATCCATACAGCAGGCTTGCTTTTAATGTTTATAATTTTACAAGCGTCTGCCTACACTTGTGCTTCTGTCATTTGTTTTGTAAAAATGAGGAAGCAGTGTTGTTGATAAATGCATAGCATGTTAGTATAAGTGTTGAAGTACACCAAGTGATTTCAGGCTGTGGCATATTATGTCTTTCCACTTTTTGTTGCTGGCGCCCATAGTAGGATGAAACATGACCATTGGATATCTCACTAACAGTAACATTTTGTTGAAAGAGACGGAGAGGGTGTTAATGTGGAGTGGGAAGGTGGAAGGTCAGCGGTAGGAATTCAGAGTAAAAAAAATTCCCCATGTCAACATAAAGATTTTTGTTATTGGCAGGCTGGGTCTGGAGGCAAAGAAGGAAGAAAACCTGGCTGACTGGTATTCACAGGTAGGTGTGTTGCTGCAAGGACGGCTGCTTCATTGTTTTGTGTTAATATGATAAAGCAGTACTCTTCATGAAATACAGGCTGCTCTCCACAGGGACAGCTTATTGCTGCAGTTCAGCTCCACCCATTTTTGACTCACAAAGTGAGTATGTTTTAACCTGGTGTTCGGTTGTCTGTGTGTGTGTGTCTGTGGTAAACTTTAACATTGACATTTTCTCTGCAAATACTTCGTCAGTTGACACCAAATTAGGCATAAAAATAGGAAAAATTCACTTCTTTCCAGTCATCTTGTTTAAAACAATATTGCACCTCTGGGATGGGCACAAAAAAATTTTAAAAAAAAGAAACCTAATTATATGCAAACTGCATTTACTGTTATATTTATAATTTTTGTATTCTCTAAATTTGGCACTTTGATCTGATATTCTGACCCAACAACAAGAGCAGTCACTATTATCATTTTTTGTTCAAACAGGAACTTCTTTTGCTAAGCATGGAAGTTTTATTTATTTTGCAAACGTTTTTGGTGCAGATAGTAAAAAAGGGAAATTACTCTGTAATTAATGCTAGGGGACTTAATTCGCTTAAGCTGATCTTTCTCATCTTAAACATTACATTTTGAAATTATACACAATACATAAAAAGCTTGGATTTTTTTTTCAGTGTATCACAAGTGAGTCTTGAAGGCCTTGCCTCTCCTGTTTTTTTCTTTTTCTGACTGCAAATGTATGTTTTGCTATCGGAGAGGGTTTTTCTACAGAACTTCCACCAGGGACAACCATTCAGATGGTATGAACAGTGCTACCATGTTGTGGGTGTGTTCTCCAGTGAAATGAAATTGGAATAAGCATGAAAAAGTTGTTAAGTTATAATTATCCCAGCATTGTTACCTTCTTATTCTCATTTTCCCTTCCTTTGGAATCTAGTTTGTGCATTTGAAATCAGTTTGCTTTTAAAGTGGACTTATGAATACAACAGCCTAGGATCCTTAAGCTTCTATGAGATTGAAAATGATATTGTCAGTTTTCAGCCCTAGTCAGCTGTTTGTTTGGGTTTTTTATCAGTAAAGAAAGTAATACCTTTGTCTTTTTCATAGGTTTAACAATAATTGGTAAAAAGTCCGTTTTCTGTGTTGTTGGTTCTAGATCTTACTTTAAAAAAAACACACACAAAAAAACGACAACTTATATAAGATAAAATAAATTTTTGTGACTTGAAGGGGGAAAAATTGGCTTTTGATTGGGCATTTGTGGAGTTCAGATGTTGAATGGTGTAAAAACGAAGAGTTGGATAAAAAGTGGACCTGAGTTATAAGCAGCATGATATGATTCAGATCAGCAGTGGATGACTCGTGTTGTGTGTGTGGCAGGTGATCACCAAGGCAGAACTGATTGAGTACTATGACGTCAGTGGCTGCTACATCCTGCGTCCCTGGTCCTACTCCATCTGGGAGAAGATCAAGGAATTCTTTGATGCCGAGATCAAGAAGCTAGGGGTGGAGAACTCCTACTTCCCCATCTTTGTGTCCCGCAGTGCCCTGGAAAGGGAGCAAACTCACATTGCAGACTTCGCTCCAGAGGTAGGTCACTGTGTCTCAGTTCTTTTTTTAAAATTTTATTTTATTTTTTATAATTTATTTACCTTAAAAAAATTGTTTTTAAAAATTAATATATACAGCAGATGTGTAGCATATATGGATCTGTCCACACACTCTGACACCATCTTTAGATTGAAAGTGAGGGAAAGATGTGACATGAATTGTGTTTGCTCATGAAAACTTTGTTCTTTTCTCTTTTTTTTTTTTAACAGCTGTTTAATGCTGTTGTTTTTTCGTTTTTTATTCAGTCAGTCTTGACAATCATGAACCTGTGCTGTTGGGTTTGGTTGTTTTTTTTTGCTAATATGTAAGGATACCAAATATGTGGTGATGGGGGATTAGTTTTGGGAATTCTCATAACTTAGCCTGAACTTTGTTTTTCCATGAAATGTTATACATCATTTTTTTTATTTTTTTTTTTTACATGTTTTAAATTTCCATGATTGGATCAGTAAAGTTGTAAACATGACATAATAATCTGGGGATGATGAATTGCAAAAGGGTTATCTCCTAGTCACAGACCAGTCTTACTTGCCTTAAGGAACACAGCGGTTAAGATAATGCCATAAACTGTTTTGTTTTCCCCCCAGCTGTGACAGAGTTTTATGTTATTTTTTTGTTTTTTAGTTGGGTGGTATATGACACTGTGGTTGGCTTGACAATAAGCAGCACTGTCAAATGTATAATTGCAGGTGGCCTGGGTGACAAAATCGGGGCAGTCGGATCTAGCAGAACCAATTGCTGTGCGTCCCACCAGTGAGACTGTGATGTACCCTGCTTACGCCAAGTGGATCAAGTCCCACCGCGACCTGCCTCTGCGCCTCAACCAGTGGTGCAACGTGGTGGTCAGTCTTCCCTGTGTTTGTGTGTCAACTGTTTGCTGCCACATGTATTGTTAAATGCACTTAAAGCCAAAGGGTAAGCACTGTACAAAATATATTATTAGTATTAACATCACTTTGGCTCTATGTGTATGATTAGTGGAAGGTGGGACACAGTCAGATGGTTGGCTTGAGAATTGTTTTTAAAACAGTAGAGAGTGGTGTTGGAGCTTTAAGTCATAAGAACAGTAACCTTGGAAAATGGAGTATGGTGTCATGGTAGGGTGAATATGATCATATACCTTAAAGTCCACTTGTTCATATGAATATGTATAGATTTGCAGCCCATGAAAGGACCAAATTAGGCCTACTACATAGCTTGGCTTCCTGATTTATCATTAGTTGAAAACAAGATGAAATGGTACTTTAAAAAATCACTGCTGTTTCAGTCAGTATGTGTTGATTTCTCACTAATAATGATAAGAACTAACTAAAAGAAGCATTTCTAGAATAAAAGACTATGTCTGGTAATCTGATATACAAACTATAGGAAGATAATTCTTGTGAATAATTTTTATTCTTCCAGTTAAAGATGTGATTGGTCACTTTGTATTTGAATTTTTTTTTATCATGCACATGTCCACAATAAGCCCAACCAATTGCTGTCAGCTTGACACACCAACATATTTCAGTCAGACACAGCCAGTTACTGTCAGCTAGAAACAATACAGTCCCTTCCAGACAGAGTAAACAAATATTATTGGGATTCACATTGCTAGTATCATTAAAGAATCTCTCCTTTGAATCAATCATCCATCTGATCTGTGAACACCAGACAAATCAAAAAGCTGGCTGTTGCTGGCCAGTATGAACACTTATCGCTGGTTTCCATGACATCGACAGGAAAACACAAAATGACCTGCACAGAATTTCTGGCCAGCTGTCGTCAGCAACTGTCTGGGCTTCGTGTGTGTGTAGCCTACGTAACATGTATCTACAATATAATATTTTGTTTGATGCTTGCATTTGCTTCAAAATGCTTTAAAAAAAAGAAAGAAAGAAAAAAAGTCTTTTTGTTTTGCAGAGGTGGGAGTTCAAACATCCACAGCCATTCTTACGAACCCGCGAGTTCCTGTGGCAGGAAGGTCACACAGCCTGGGCCACTGCAGAGGAGGCTAAGCAAGAGGTAAGATCTTTTTTCACATTCTTTGCACAGTGTATGTGTGAGTCTTTAAGCTATATGGTAAGTGCTTACAGCTTTGCCTAGAGAACAGGCACAATATAAATTCACATTATTATTATGTCCTTTGTGTGTTTGTATTGAATGGCTGATTCTCTATATTGTTCATGTAACATATGAGACAAATTTCTGTTATTGGAGAAAATTCTGTATTTTCACAGAACTGATTGTTCATGTAACATAACGGAGACAAATTTCTGTTTTTGGAGATAATTCTGTATTTTTCACCGAACTGCTCTCGGGAACATTATAATGCTGAAATGCTTGCCGAACCGTCTCCCACCTCCTTCCTCCACAACAAATAGAAATATTGGAGCCGCGTTACGTGATTTATTTGCAACATGAAATCAGAGTGCTTTTATATAAGTGTTCTGTTGATATGAACATTCCAGAACTGTGTGGAAAGAAAGCCAGTTACTATTACACTGGATTTTATAATTGCTAAAGCAAGGATGTGCTTTGTTTCCGAGTAGATTTTCCATTGAAGGGGAATAATACAACCATGAAGTCCTGTATGTTTGTCACAGTGATACATCCTGTCATTAAAATCTTTTTAAAAAAACAATGAATATGAGATTCATGCCTAATCCTGATTTAATGAAACATGCCCACCTCAAAACTTAAATTATGTTCTATCAAATGGATTGATTTAAAGTAACAAGTACCCTTGAAAATGGAGTATACAAATGAACGGGAGTTCCAGCCCACGAAAGACGAAGAGGAAAGTAACAAGTCTGCCAAATTTCGTGGGATGAAAGTTTTAGGAATGGACTGACTTAGGCTTAAAGTTTAACCCATTGTTGACCAAGAAAGAACAGGTTGTACAATAGGGGCATGTTGTTGACAGGTGTACGAGATCCTGGAATTCTATGGCCAAATTTATGAGGACCTGCTGGCCATCCCTGTGGTTCGAGGACACAAGACAGAGAAAGAGAAGTTTGCCGGGGGAGACTTCACCACCACTGTGGAAGCCTATGTGGGAGCCAATGGGCGAGCCATTCAGGGAGCTACCTCTCACCACCTGGGTCAAAACTTCTCCAAGATGTTCAACATTGTGATCGAGGACCCTGACACTCAGCAGAAGCAGTATGTGTACCAGAACTCCTGGGGGATAACGACGCGCACCATCGGTGTTATGACGATGGTGCATGGAGACAACATGGGACTGGTGCTGCCCCCTAGAGTCGCCTGTGTACAGGTATGTGGTCTTCGAATCCTAGGCTGGGTTGGGTTGCATGAGCAGTCTTAGCAACGGTAAGTT
The DNA here is from genome assembly GCF_041734735.1 of Babylonia areolata. Lineage (NCBI taxonomy): Eukaryota > Metazoa > Mollusca > Gastropoda > Neogastropoda > Buccinidae > Babylonia > Babylonia areolata. The sequence goes on from NC_134879.1 coordinate 31,548,454, forward strand.
TACTTGGCCTTAAGAATTTTTTCAAAGTATACTGATTCTGTAGACTTGGAAACATTTTTAACATAAAGCAAACTTGAAGCTTTTAAGATTGCTCATGCAACCAAGTCCTGGTGCCAGTTGCATTGCTTGGTTCTAACTTTTTGACAGTTACACGTGACTATGCCTAAGTTGACTGAACTACGCCATTGGTCAGTTCCATACTAGACACAGTTAGTAGCGGGTTACAGCCGTACTAGGTTCTTCCGTCCGAGCAATGCAACTGGCTCCTGATCTGTATGGTCTGACCAGAGCTGTGAAAGTGACCATGGGTTTGGAGAGCTGTTTGAATTCAGTGTAAGTGAAGTCACTGTGTGAAAGAAATTGTTAAACAGGATATGAAGCTTCAAATTTTTTTTACAGACAGTACAGTTTGAAAACATTGTTGAGTTTTGCACACGATTACTCTCTTTTCCTCAGTTTAGCATTTTTGTTTGCACACGATTACTCTCTTTTCCTCAGTTTAGCATTTTTATTTTGGGTTGTGTGTGTTGGGGGTGGAGTAGCTTCTGTTAGTAGGCAAAACAAAAGTGTAATATGTTCAGTCTCTTGGAAGGATATGATCGAATATGAAAGAAATTATATGAATGAATGACTCCAAAAGAAATTGTACAGAAATTTATCACCTTCTCTCCTTAACCCCAAAACTCACTAGCCCATCAAGAGATCCAAGTAATGTGCATGTGAGGCAAATGGTAAAAGCAGCATGAAAACATGTTCTGGCAGGTGGTTGTGGTGCCCTGTGGAGTGACCACCTCCCTGTCAGAGGCAGATACCAAGGCTCTGTACGACTGTTGTGAAAAGATTGCTGCCGATCTCAAAGCTCAGAACATCCGTGCTCGGGCTGATGTGCGGGACAACTACTCCCCAGGGTGGAAGTTCAACCACTGGGAACTGAAGGTAAGGAAGCAGCAGTGACCTAGTTTCCGGTTGTTGCCATTGTCTGTTGTAAAGTGTTTTCCTGCCTTCATGAAAATCTGCACAAGTACTTTTTCTTTTACATATTTCCACCTCAGAGAGGACTTACAGGTTTTCCTGGACTGCTCCACTCTGACAGTTTGTTCGAGACTGACTACTGAGATGAAAACTGCTGTCAACTTGGTTAGGGTGTATGTTTTTGACTGTGATATATATGCTTACACTGTCAACTTGACACTATCTTTTGGATGGTGGTGTTTTAAGTGTATTTCATTCTTGTATAACAACACTATCTAAAACAAGTTGTCAGTTTAAGGCAAGTTGAGATGTACATGTCGATGATGTCAACTTGACAAATTGTGTGATTATATGAGGTATATGTTAATGATGTGTGACATGTGCATTGTCACTGACCATGGTGTGTGACATGTGCATTGTCACTGTGACCATGGTGTGTGACTTGTACGCTAACAGTCACTGTGACCATTGTGTATTATGTACATTGTGACATGTACATTAACCATCACTGTGACCATGGTGTGTCAGGGGGTCCCTCTCCGTCTGGAGCTGGGTCCGCGAGACCTGAAGGCCAACCAGGTGGTGCTGGTGCGACGCGACACCGGGGAGAAAACCACCTGCCCCAACGTGGACCTGTCCACCAGCATCACCAAGATCCTCGACACCATCCAGAGCTCTCTCTTCAAAAAGTCAGTGCTTCTGTATCACTGTTGTTGTCTGTGCCAAGGGTTCTTGTTGTAGCAAGGACTTTTATGCATATCTCCAAGCCAACATTTGACTAAATTTATATCGACACCAACTGTCGCTTTTATACAACACTATCTGTATACTGACATCGACTGCTTATCCCTGTAACACTATTTGACCATGACAAAAAGAGCAAGTACAATGTCAACTCAAAAATCAAAGAAACAGTATCATTAGTAATAAGAGGCAAAGAAGTTTGGGAGAGAAAAAAAAAAAAAAGGCATGCGAGCGGTATTGAACCACACCATGTTGAATGTTCAGTTCTGATGCAAGTAGACTAATTCCCAAGGCTGCAGCACATCTGATGTCAAATGACTAAATTTAAAACTTTGTGCTACAAACATATGTGATAATCATTTTTTTTGTTTTATTATATCTCAATTGTTCTTTATTTCGGTGGTAAAGGAGACGTTGCCATCACCTTCAAGCACATCGCAACACATTGTAGATCTCTAGATCTGCACAAACCAGTCAACAATGGGCTGAAAGCAATGATCTATTCAATTTTTCTTTATGTTCATTCCAGTTATTTCACTGTCCATTTTAGAATATTTGTATGCGGTAAACATGTCAATGGTGTAGTCAGTATCATTGTGTTCTGTTCAGAATTTGTGTTTCTTTCCTTTTAATTGTGAACAAGGAACATGAGGTCATGTCGTCTTCGAAAACAACATACATTGTAACTCGGTGGAAATAGGTTTTTAGAATTTTTGGAACTTAAATCACCACCAAAAACATTGTCACCAGCTTCACATCAGTCCACTGGTTTGCAGGGCGGATCCATTGTTATGCAAATACACTCGAGGCTGGTCAATTTGCCTAACATGTATGGATTTGTCAGCGTGTATCTATGCCGCTTTGAGAAAGTGACTGTGGTTTGCAGGGCAGAGAAAGAACTGCAGGATAACTTAGTGGTGGTGCATGACTGGGACGAGTTCTGTGACGTGCTTGATCAGAAGAAGCTCATCCAGTCCCCGTTCTGTGGGGAGATCTCCTGTGAGGATGCCATCAAGAAGGACAGCGCCAGGTAAAGCAGCATCTATTTTAGGGGGGTTAGGGTTTGTGTGGAACCATTCACACATAGAGGGGTGGGTTTGTATGGTACCATTCACACTTGTGATTTTAAGGGGGTGAGTTGTGTAGTGATTGCAATGGAGTGGATTGTTTGATACTGTTCATTTATACAACCAGTTGTAGTGGGGGGGGGATGGAGTATGTACGCATGTACCACAGGCGATCATAGGATGTGTTATATGGTACCATTCACACTTAGATTACGTCTATTAGAACTTTAAAGTTCAGTTGAACTAACTGGGTGTTGTGCTGATTTGCATTATACGGCCTTGTCCCACCAGCAAACTGGAGACATGTGGTGCGCCACTTGAAAGCAAAGAAATCTATACTTATCAGTAAACTCCATGAGGTGTTTTATAACCTTGTACACAGGGACCATCCCAACAGACAGAGTGGGGAATGTGTAGTTCAGGGTTGGACACTAATACAATTCTATCCCAGATAGTCCGACGGTCATATTTGGATGTAACAACCGTATGTTAAACAGGGATGCCGTAGTGGAAGAAGGAGCCCCAGCCATGGGCGCCAAGGGTTTGTGCATCCCATTCAAACAGCCCCAAGAGCTGGCAGCCAGTGCCCGCTGTATCCATCCGGCCTGCACCAGGGCTCCCAAGTACTACACCCTCTTCGGGCGCAGCTACTGACCTACAACCACAGTAGTCATGCTTCATCTGACTTTGCATGTAGTGCCTGCTCAGTTTTTAGTGAGGACCAAACTTTAGAAGAAATCAGATTTGTGTGCCAATTCATGAGATGCACAAAGACTTTCAAAAATAAAACAGGTTATCAATAGATGTTTATTTCATGCATTAATTATATTGAAGAAAATGTTCTATCTGCAGTAAAAATCACATTTTTTGTGGGGTTTACAGCCCATCTCAAACTGGAGGTTTGGCCATAACCCCTCTCCTGAAACGAGTTATGGCCTGTGAAATCTCAAACTTGAGCACTGGGAGGCTTGTCCATCTGATGGTCTGTAACACAAAGGATTTTTCTGTACCCAGCTGTTCATGTTAAGGGAGAAAAGTTCCACACTAAAAAGGTTCTGGAGTGAAGACTTTAACCTCTAGTCAGACAACTGAATTTCCTTACTCAGCAAACAATCTTAGGGGAACCTGCCACATTCCGACTGGCATGGGGAGACCGGACAAACCTACTGCCAAAGGTGACCTGATCAGATGATTCTTGATCAACTTCAGCAGCAAACAGAGCCTCAACCTTGGATCAACTTGCTCTTCATTCACCTTCCCACCAGCAAATCCTGTGCCTCAAAACAATATTTTTATGTATTACTGACCCACTTGAAAATTAGATTTTTTTTTTTTTCATAAATACCTACAAAAGAGTTTTTGACTCGCTTGTGTAAAAAAAACCCAAAAAAACTCACTGGTTAAAACAAACTCTGTTTTAACCAGTGTTTGGTTGTCTCTGTGTGTGTGTGTCCATGGTAAACTTTAACATTTCTCTGCAAATACTTTGTCAGTTGACACAAAATTTGGCGTAAAAATGGGGAAAAAATCAGTTCTTTCCAGCCATCTTAAATTATATGCAAACTGAATTTACTACAACAAGAGCAGTCATTTTTATAATTTGTTCAAACAGGAACTTTTGCTTTATTTCTGGTGCATGATTTTGCTGCAGATAGTTTAAAAAAAGGAAATTAATGCTATGGGGGTTAATTTGCTTTAAACTGATCTTTCTCATCTTAAACATTACATTTTGAAGTAATACTCAATACATAAAAAGCTTGTGTTTTACTCTCAGTGTCTGGTCTTTTTCAGAAAATACAAAAATCTTTATAGATCTATTGGCCGAGCCCTGAAGGTCATGAGCAAAAATCAATTGCGTACACATTCAAAGCGCATGCTCATATTCCTCGCGAACAGAACGCCATTTTGTTTGAAGTTGTTGACTGGCCCATTCAAACCTATATTCAATCGACAATACACTATAACATGTGATGGAAAGTTGGAGGAGACCATTAAATATTTATTCAGAGAAAGATTTGTGAACACCTCATCACTTACTGGATTATGTCCCAAACTGCCATAAAAATATCCACAAAATCAGTCGGAATTCAGTTTAAAATAATAAACCACAAGAGTTAATACCCTTGATGAAATGTAAAAATTTCCCGTCTTGACTTTTCTCAAAATGAAATCCTTTTCACTTCATAGACATTTATAAGTACTTGGCTCTACATGATATTAGTTTAACAAAGTACTAATTTTCACATAAACTTTTATAGTTTTAAACTAGAATGAACATAGAAATTGAATCAACCGTGTCATACATTCCTGGCGGATGTAACTAAACTTGTACATCTATCTAGATCCAGAGAAAAGGGCTAAATGCTGCAGTGTCACTGCGGCAATAGCCACATCTTTACTGTGGACTTAAAAAGAATTTTTAATTGCCCTTAAAGATTTTTTGAATGCCCAAGACACACCAGAATAATGATTTAAACAGCTTGCTCATTGCGAATTCCGCAATTGATTTATCACCCTTTACAAAAGCATGTTTAAATGTTAAATTTTTGAATGTCAGTTAAGGAGCCACGATTAGTGTATTGGGTCAGACCGTTTCTTCTCACCTGAACACGCTTTATAATAATACAGAACACATTTTAATGAAATGAGGCTTTGAGCAGTTTCAAAGTGACTTCAGATTATGCATACTGATCCATATACCAACCTTCTGACCTCAAACTCAGAGCATCTATCAGGTTCCAGTCTCCAAAAGACTGATCAAGCCAGTTGTACGCTAAATGCTGTCATGAAAGAATACGATGCCACTATGGAAAACAAATGGTGTTGGGAGCAGCAAGATTTTTACTGCAATCCATTGGTTAAGTACAGAGGAAAGGTTTTGCTGCCTGAAGCTTACCTTCTGCTGTTCCATTAACTTGACAAGCAGCACATTCATCCATAATCTCCTCACTGATGGGAATCTTCAGCACTGGAACATATCGAGTGTCACTGTTAGGACAAATGCATGTATGTGTTAATTGTAAATGGTTAATGTTTGTGTAGGAGGGGTCTCATAGATTTGCATTATTTTTATCAAATTAACCACTCCCCCTCCTCCCCAGCACCTTTGTATCTGTCAAGAAAAAAGAAAGTAGTTTTCCATCGTTCAAATAAATTCTACCAATATTTTTGTCGACTTAGGCAGTAGACTATTTGAGAAAAACAGCTGTTAACCTTTTCAGTTTGATATTTTCACAGATCTGGTTTTTAATCCTGGTTACATAACACTAGGTTTTCTTGCAATGCATGCACCACACTCTGCTGTATGTTCTGTTTTCTGTGAGGAGAAAGAAAACCTAGCATAACCAGCTGCCATGGTGAAGTGGTTGGCATCACAGTCTGATGATTGGGAGGATGTGGGTTTGAGCCCCTGTAGAAGCGGTTGGGCCAGCCCTTCCCAGAGCTGAGTGGCACTGGGCTATAATGAGACTTGGAACCTCACAAACAAGGGTCATCCACTTCACCATTGCTTCTTTGGGACCAGTACTGCAGGTGTTTGCATCTCTCAGCCTTGTTGGTGCCATGATACATTATGTGAGTATCTTCTGGTCAGTTTAGAATGTGTCCCAAGCCTAAGTCAACCCCCATAGCAGCATTGTCTTCATCCCAATCACTGAAATAAAAACGTCAAATTTTGAGAGTGCAAAAAACACACCATAAAACAAAAATGACAGTTTTCATATTGTGAGCTTTTCCAATACTATTAAAAAGGAAATAAAAATGATAAATTAGAAAAATGCATCCACCCCTCATGATGACACACTCCAATGAAAGTCATGCAGTCGCTGTGTGTTGTGTCAGTGTGCATGCGTTACACTGAAGCAAAATGTATGCAGGTGTACTTGCAAGCACGAGAACCGAGTCAAATCAAATTATTGTGCTTAAAGCCTTGCCAACAATTAAGGCCAGAGAACTGAGTACACAATGTCTTAATACAGGTCACAGAATTTCGCATTTTCTCTCCAGTTTTGCCACAAGATAAAAACACCCTTCATAAGTCCACATGACAAAATAAATGCTGAAATGCATGCCACACTGATCTCATTTCACTCAGGTTCAGCAGTCAAGTCACTGAAAAGTGTCTTGACCTCAAACAGTTAATTTTCAATCTACAACAAATCTATCCATCATCCATGATGGGCATTCCTGCCATTCAGTTCACATCATCCACAAACCCGTAACGTCACGCAATCCCACTCTCATATACAACTCCCCAACAATGGAGAAACGATAATTCCTATCCCAAAGCAATGCTACGAATGACCTCTGTTCACTGGTATTCTGCCAGTGCCAGGAACAAGGGATCTTCATCTTGAACTGCCCAGCTGACCATACAGTCAACTCTGAGCTGAAAAACTAATTATCAGTCCTGCAGAAGAGGGAAAAAGGCGTAAGTGCAGTCACTCAATTCATGCACGAAAGCTGTACATGAATACTGTATATTAAACAGTTCCATATAACAGGCATGCAACCCCCTCAGCCCCCCCCCCCCAAACCAAACATACGTCCAATGGACATCCAAAAATTCTACATGGTACCACAATTGATTGGAGTACAATAGAATATATCTTTATTACCAAGTGCACTGGGGTCACAAGGAATACTGGAGGGGATAGTACATAATAAGGTACGAACATAAATGGAAAATCATACAGATATAGTAGAAAATAGGATACATACAAGTGCATATCAAAATAAAAACTTGTACGTACTCACACATGCACACACTCCCGCACACGTCTCAACAGAAACCGCATATTACATGTGGATGGGGGCGATGAATAGATCTTCAGGTAGATGGTTGATTGCACAATTCTATTTATCATACTGGATTTGTTTGAGAGAGGGCATTGACTGCTTTGGGGTAAAAGCTATTGGTGAAGCGATTGGTTTTCATCCTTGTACTTCTGTACCATCGACCAGAGGGGAGCATCTCGAAAATCCCAAAAGCTGGATGTGATTTGTCCTGGCTGATTTTGCTTTTTTCAGTAGCTGCTTATAATATATGTCTTCTAGAGAAGGTAGATCAGCCCCGATAATCTTGGTGGCAGTTTTTACGACTCTTAAGGGCAGCAACTTCTGCCCTGGAAATGTTTCTGTACCAAAAAGTAATAGCAAAGGTTAGCATGCTTTCAATGACTGTTCGGTAGAAATCAACCATGATTTAATTCCGAACTTTTTGAGGTGCTGAAAAAAGTACAGGCGCCGTTGTGCTTTAAGAATGTTTTCTGTATTTTTCTCGCATTTCAAACGGTTAGAAATGATCAGTCCGAGAAATTTAAATTCGCTGATGATCTCTACTTGCTCGTCTTTAAAGACAAGTGGTAAGGGGTCAGATCTGGGTCTTCCTGAAATCTAAAATTAATTCTTTTGTTTTTGATACGTTGAGTTCTAAGTTGTTTTTATCACACCAGCTGACAAGATCCAGTACTTCTTCCCTATATTTTGACTCATCACTGTTCGTAATCAGCCCTTCTAGAGTAGTATTGTCGGCAAACTTGACCATAGTTGCAGTCATGTGTGAATAGTGAGTACAACAGTGGGGATAGAACAAATCCCTGTGCTGTGCCTATGTTGAGAATGAATGTGAATAGCATTCCTATTTCCTAGAAATTCTTTGCTACAAATTCTCATGGGGCTTCTTTTTGCATTGTATTTGGGCTACTCTCCACGGGGAGAATGTGTTGCGACAGTGCCGTACCACCCATATTTATCTGCCAGCAAGTTAAATATACATGTACACACTAACAGAATGACAATTTTGGAGTATTACCTTAAAAGGGATAGAAAAAAAAGTAGAGGGTTGTGGCTGAAGAGAAGTGTTCAATCAATCATGTTCCCCTGCGGTTACAGATTTCGACATATTTCAAATCATTTATAGCCAAACTGACTACAAAGGGACCATTACCATTTTGCTGTACGAAGAATATGCAGGGAAGACTACAACTGGAATAGTGCTATCTAAACATACATATTTTTACTAAACATACAATTGCCATTTGGAATGATTAAGAGGCATGTATTTTCAACCATTTTATGATAGGAAAACCTTTACTGTCCCTTCAGCAGTTGAATAAAAACACAATATTAATACTTTTTTGAGCGTCTTATAAGTAGAAATTGTACTGTTGCCCTGGTAAAGTCATGGACAAACTGATCAGACTGTTCACTATAGGAGAGAAACTGTTCATCTGCATTGTTACTCCCCTGTCCTGAGCCCATAAAGCAACCCGACGTAAGTTCTTGATGAAACTGATCCAAACAATATTTTCCATCCATTAACCAATGAAATTTTTTTTTTTTGTTGTTGTTGAGAATTATGATCTTTGTATAGCACTCTACTAAACCATGGAAACGAAAACAAGAGTTGAACGTGTTTGGAATGCACTTCCTTCTGAGATGAAAAATGCACAAATTAAGTGTTTCAAAATTTTTCTGACAGGAAAAAAGTATCAATTTTGATATGTTAACTATTTACTTTGGCTTATACAGTACACTCCTATATCAAATCAAATCATGTTGCTTATAGCCCATCCGACAACAATGGGGTCATTCCAGGGCACTCAAACTGATGATCCTATTGATGGGAAAAATGAAATGAAATTATGGTGCTTAGAGCCTCGCCGACCACTAAGGCCATCTCAAGGCTATCGCCGCGTCAATTACTACTACAAGGCTAAAAAAACAACCAATTAAAATGAGTCACCACTTCAAACTTTCCACTCCAAAGTTTAAAAAAAAACTTCCATAGTTTAAAACCTTCAAATCTGGTTAAAAAGGTTCACTTCTTTTAAGAAGTCCATCAGCGCCCACGGAGGGACATCACGAAACAAAGTCTTCAAAGAAACCGCCGTGTAATGTCTGCGTCTAACGTCATGCAGATCCCAACAGTCAAGGAGCACGTGTTTCACGGTGAGAGGCTCGTCACAGGGAACGCATCGAGGGGCCTCCTCCCCCTTCAACAAGTAAGAATGAGTAAAAAAAGTGTGCCCCGTACGCAGTCTGCACAGCACAGATTCCTCCTTTCTGTTCTTCACCCCCGAAGGGAGGGTCTCCCCCAGGTCCGGACGGATCTGGAAGAGCTTGTTGTCTATCTGGGTGTTCCATTTCTCTTGCCAAAGATCTTTAACGTAAGTATTGACCTTCCGCTTCATGTCTGTATAGGGTACCAAGGATCTGGACAATTCTTTCTTTACAGCGTTCCTGGCCAGCAGGTCCGCCCTTTCGTTACCACGAATGCCAACATGTCCGGGAACCCAGGCCAACACAACCTCGTATCCTTTCTTCGTTGCGAGAGTAAAAGTTTCATAAAATTCCAGCAGTTTGGGATGAGTGATATTCCTGCAGGCGATCGCCTCCAGGGCTGATAAGGAGTCGGAAAAGATCATGAATCTCTTCTGTTTGGAAGAGAGAACCATTTTTAACCCCAGGACCAGTGCAGTCAGTTCCGCGGTGTATACCGAGCTGTCAGACAGGATGTGTTCCGTTGAGGGCCGGTCAGGAAAGGCGGGACAGAACGCAGATGCGGCGACTCCGTCCTCTGACTTGGAACCGTCAGTGAAGATGCCTTGAAAGGTGGGGAATTTGTGGTACAGTTCCGAAAAGTAGGTTCTGTAGGCCAGAGAACTGGTGGTGTCCTTACGGTACGAGGCCAGATCGAAGCGGACCTCAGGTGTTGTAAAGGTCCACGGGGGGCTGTCAGGGAACTTAGAGAAATCTGAGATGCTATTGATGGGAAGCAAACAATTTTATGTGCTTGTTTCAGTTTCAATGTGGTGTCAAAGATTGTAGATTGATCCATATATTCTACACATCTGCTGGGGAAAAAACAAGAATGACAATGCCAGTCCCTACCACAGCTGCCAGTCCATCATCTCACCTGACAGAACTTATATTCCACTTTTAGTTTCACTTGCCATGTAGTCACCATATGTTACCCCAGAGCTGACAACGCACAACCAAATGAAAATGGCAAGATGCACTGCATGTTCGTCAATGGGGTCCTTGAGACTTTGTAAATATTTCTAGATCAATCACTGGGTGAAAACCCTGTAAAAGAGCTTCAGTCTGATGGTGGGATCATCTGAAGAGTTCTTTCCTTTCACTTCTTGGCCCAGAAACCGGGATGATCATGACAAGGTATGTCTGCCTTTGTGTGTGTGTGTAGCAATATTGTGCAGCATTAGTTGATTCTATGAATGTAATCTTTGACCTTGGGACCTTAAGAATTCCGACTTAGAAGCCCCGTGAGCTATCTTAAGCTCAAGCAGCTGTCACTTATTATTATTATCAGTATTATGAGCATTTACGCTGTCACTTATTATTATTATCAGTATTATGAGCATTTACGCTTAATCTTGAAAATAAGCCCTAGGTGTTTATTAATAGAATACATATGTAAATATCAAAAAAGAAAAATGAACACAAGATACCAAACATCACTTTAACGAAGTCCTTTAAGTAATTTCCTGTAATTCAGATATTTTTTCAAATTTCACCCTCATTTGCCCATTTTCTCCCAACTCTCCATTCATTCACATCTCCCACCCCTTCTAACCGATAATACTCAAAGGTATTTATAAATACTTTAACAAAATGTCTTCAAACACCGATATGTATGATGGGACATTAACAAAATTCCTCCTCTTCCTCCATCTTTGAAAACTATTCTTTCTTGTACTGGGAGCCAGTGTAAAGTATGAAGGAGAGGACAGACATGATCAAATTTATGAGAACGAAAAACAAGATGAGCCAGCATAACTAGTACTGGACTTTCTGAAGCCTAGCAATGAGGTAGCTGGGTGAACCAACAACTTATATCAATGATGAAAAACAAACATTATGACAAATTCTTTCGACTGGCTCGAGCAATCAAAACCATTAAAAAAAAAAAAAAATTAATCTTTTATGTAGCCAAGCGCTCTGCTGGCTACCTTAACCATAAGCTCAACTCACAGCACACGCTGTGAGGCAGATGACAGCATTATTACAGTGAGGGTGTTCAACCACTGACTGTTGATGTAAGTTACGTGGCGTAACCCTATTTCAAATTCAAATTTGAACAGAAAGCTGTTTGGTGTTCAGCGTTGTCTGCTACATCTTGTCATTTTTTCCCCAGGCGCTGCTTTGCAAAGCTGACGTTCGGCATGTCGCACACAGTCAACTGCCTAACATTCTACTGCTGTCTTCTTTTCTCATCTTTATTACTGGAATATTGTAAAAATATAATAGAAAAACCCTTTTGTGACTGGCCTATATGTGTCTGGCCTGTGCACGAATCTTTTCTATCCTTTCACACTCTACTTCAGTAATCAGTATTTCTTTTGTAGTCTCCTTAATATACCATTCGGCTTAACACAGCTACATTTAAAAACAAAGACTTCCATGCAGTGTCCTTGTTGGACATGTTATGCAAGAGCCCTGTACAACATACATCACACATTCCTACCTCCTGAAAGGAGAAGAAGCGCCTTGGTGTATTCCGTGTGATGAACCACTCACTGTGCAACATATTCTGATTGATTGTTGGGACTTTTATGACACACGACGGGGTTTTTTTTACAGCAGATTCATTGAGAACGTTGTTCCGTGATGTCCCTCCGTGGACAATATTGCAATATTTAAAAGAAATAAATATTTTTAATAGTATTTAATATAGTATATGCTTAGTACAAAAGTTGTGAAATTTTTATCATGGAGTGATCACAGTGCAGTAGAAAGCTGAAAACATTGGGGTGGCCCATCTGCGGTGACCAGACTTTGAATGGTGGATAGCCCTGATATGGCCTTCATGGTCGGCTGGGCTCTAAGCAATATTTTTAATTTAATTTAATTTAACTGCTTTCTGAGATCTGTTTTGCTAGTGTGCACTAAATATTATATTACTCAAACAGATTTTTTTGTTTTTTTTTTGTCTGCAAGTGCATCTGCTTTACCATCAAGGTGGATTCTTCTATAGAGTTTTTGTCAGGGATAACCATTAATTTTTGTTGCCATATGTTCTTTTATGTGGGCTAAGGGCATGCCATGTTGTGGTACAGTGAGCAGGACACTGTGCTCTAAGCTCTTCAAAAGATGAACATTTAATTTCAATAATAATCTCTTTTCTGTGTAACTCTAGCAATGACAGATTCATGCAAAGACGAGCACTTTTAATTACACATATTGTACCATAAGTTACAAGTTCATTAAGTGACAGCTATTTGCTATGCTGTTCTGTATCAAATACTTGTCTCCAAGTGGACAAAGAAAACCCCTTAGACTGAATGTAATTTTATGAAGGAAAATTTACTCTTCTAAGTCAAATCAAATCAAATTCTGGTGCTTAGAGCCTCGCCGACCACTAAGGCCATCTTCTAAGTACTTTGGAAGGGCAGGGTGAAAAGGAAATTGTCACCGGCCGGTGATCTTTGCACCAGCCAGGAGCAAACAAAAATTGAGGCAGTAAATCAAATCAAATCATGTTGCTTGCAGCCCAGCCAACCACAAAGGGCCATTTCAGGGCTGATCACCTGTTCTTAAAACCAGTAATCAGGGCAGTAGGAAGCAGAGGCAAGACAGCACAACAAAGAAATGGTCTACGGCAAGGAGTGGTTTCTAAATGAAAGCTGCCTTGACAAAACTTTCAAGTAAAGAAAACATCCGCCGACTGAAAGATGAAATGGCCAAAGTCAAAGATGATAATGCTATAAATCCTTTCTCTTTTGTTGGTAATTACCCAGTCGACCACACACAGCCATATCAGCACTGAAAAATTGTAAATATTGGTCCCGCAGAACCTGAATAAAAAGAAACCAACCAAACCACCTGAACAAAAAAAGAGGCTTTTTCTTAAAACATATCCTCAGAAAACCGAACAGGGTACCTGGACGACAGCATTTTCAAAATTTAAACTGAAAAAGACATGCTGTTGAAGTCAACAGCAGTTACGGAACGTGGAACTAAGGGCCAACTCACACATAACTTAATTCAGCATTCTGTGTGGGTGTGATTATATTTCAATTTTCATACTCTAATTTACTCAAGTTTGTTTTTTGTTGTCGGAATTTTTTGGGGGAGGGTGGTGGGGATTTGGGGGGGTGCGGGTGTGTGTGGGTTTTTTTTTCCACATACCAAATCAGTTTGTATACTTTGAACCGGTCCCAACTCAACACAGGATACTGAAAAACAAGATATACAGTGTGAAACATAGGGTCTTCAGTGTGAAAGTTTGTGGTGTCCATGAGGTTCAGGGACAAGAGACAACAAAGGACTGCAGGCAGGAAGTGCCTCAAGGTCTCAGAGAAGCTGGAGCTTCCTGTGTCTGCCAACAAAATAAAGATCATTCACTGGATAGGAAAAGCCAGAGTGGGGGGAGGCAGACCTCATCCCAAATAAACATGCTGCGCAGCCAACCATATAATGGCCATTTCAGGGCTGATCACCCATCAGTTCTTCAAACAAGCTGAAGAGAACCGAAAGTAATGCTAAACAGGTTGAAACAACGTAGTAAAGAAAATGAAAAAAATAGACCAAGTCATACATCAGCCTTTGTTCCAATGTTGTACACTTTCAAAAGGGAAGGGGGGATGTTTTGCCAACTTGCTTGCCAATGTCAAAACAGTCTGCTGTATAAGATTTCTCTTTTTCCAGACTTCAATGAGATCAATACTAATGGTCAAGTAAACTGCAACCTTTTAAATATGTATGCTATGTGCAGGTTTGCTGTTATGCTCACCATTATGATTATCATCATCAAATCTGAAACCTTTTCTTTAATTTTTCCTAAACAAAACTTAGCCTTCATTTGAACTTTTCATTTCCCAGTAAAACCTTGTATATTGATAGGTAAAAAAATAATGTTTCAAAGGAAAAATGGATTTTTTGTGTATTTGCTCGTATTGGCTTGTTGTTGTCAGTGTATTTTATGACATCACTTATTTATATGGTGAGTAAAAAAAGATGTTCATATGTAATGTTTCAATGCCCCCATGGGGCAAATGAAACTTCTTGCCTTGCCTTGCTTAAAAATAATTATTTGTTTTAATTTCTTTAATTAATGGATGTTAATATGCATTTTGTTCATGCCCGTTTCTTTGACAGAAATTATATGGGTGAAAAACACTGTTTTAAGGGAAGGAGGTGCAGTCATCAGTAAAACCACTTCTCAATGAATAACCTCAAGATATATTAAAACTGCTAGGTGTTGGGATTTTTTTTTTTTTTTTAATTCAAGATGTCCATCCTGCAGTACTGAAGACAAAATCAATATCCAATATACTTTCTACAAGATACACTTTACTAAAAAGATGGCGAGACATATGGGCAGAACGGGGTTTGTTTGTTTGATTGTTGCTTATAGTCCAGCCAACCACACAGGGCCATACCAGGACTATCAAACAAATAACAAAATCCCTATCTGGACTGTTCCTCCCGAAACCTGGAGGGGGTCAGGCTGGTGTTCTCCTGACCCACTCCCAGGAGGGTCACTACCTTGTCGTGGTCAGGAGGATTAGTGACCAGTGATCGAGCGAGCTATGTCGGCGGGGGCATCAGTGCTTCTTGGGGTTTGGTGCTTTGGTCCCAGGTCTTAATTGACAGCCTACATAGCCATCGTAGCTGTTAGGGCTGAATAAGTGGTGGTTTTGTACTGATGCCCCTGATAGGGCTTCCCATGCCGAACAGGTCGTGAGTGAGGCCCAAACTAAACGTGACCCACTGTCCCTTTCGCTATTCTTTGTTGTTCTTTTTACCGCCTCTTTTCTGTCCTCAGCTCCCCATCAAGCCTTCTTTTCCACATTCTTTTTTTCTCTGCGGCCTTCTTTAGGCCCGCCGTGTTTGCCGTGCGGCGCGACCTGTGATGGAGGGGAATGAGATCCTGGGGATTGAGAGAGCACGCTGTTCTCAACACATCCCTTTGGCTCGGACCTCTCCTAAGACAGGCGGCACACATTGGCCCGTGTGTGTCAATCGGCTACCCCTTCGTGGGGCTGGGTCAAGACTGGCAGTTTAGTGGCTGACGAAGGTAACCCCCGTAGTGCTCGGCTCTCTGTCCCCGGGAGCTGGGCATGATCGGGGGGGAGCACGTTGGAGCTGGGCTGCTGGTTGTATATCCCTCCCGAAACCTGGAAGGGGTCAAGCTGGTGTTCCCTTGACCCTGGCCCCTAAGTTGGACCCCATGGTGGGTGGGTAAGGGAGGGATGAATTCACATTTTTCTTTCAACATGAATCCTAAACAAACACACCCCCCCAAACTCGGAAAAAGACGACGACAGGGAACGGACGACTCAGACTCTGAGTCGGAGGTCGTTGAGACCTCTGGTTTTTGGCCATCGTGGCTAGTGATGGAGGGCGCTGATGACGACAAGCCCTTGTCGGCTCTCAGCCCCTTCGCTGTCCAGAAGGGCTTTCAGTGTCTGGCAGGATCGCTCAGATCCATCAAGAGGCTGAGGAGCGGAGCGTTTTTAGTGCAGACAGAATCCAAAAGACAGACACAGCTCCTTCTCAAGGCGACCACTTTCGTGGATAGGGCAGTGAAGATTTCCCCTCACAAAGGTCTCAACTGCTCAAAGGGAGTCATCAGATGCCCGGAGTTGAAAGGTGTGTCTGAGGCCGAGATCAAGAGCGAGCTGTCCTCTCAGGGAGTGACCGATGTGTACAGGGTGACGGTGAGGAAGGGGTCGGACAGAGTCCCGACCAACACTTTCTTCCTCACCTTCTGCTGCCCGGATGTCCCGAAGGACATTCGGGTCGGATACCTGCTAGTTAATGTCAGCCTGTATGTACCGTCCCCTCTGAGATGCTTTAAGTGTCAGAAATTCGGACACGTGAGAGACCGATGTAAGGAGGAAGAGGCGTGTGGCACCTGTTCGAAGGCGGCGCACCAGGGCGATTGCGTCAGTGCAGCCCTGTGTGCGAACTGCGGAGGTGGCCACCCGTCCTCATCGAAGGACTGCCCCGCCTGGAAGAAAGAAAAAAATCCAGAAAGTCAAGACAGAACAGAAAATTTCCTTCTTTGAGGCAAGGAAACAGGTGGAGGCCGCGTCGCCTAAGGCGTCGTATGCCTCTGTCGTCAGATCCAGGACGGTGGACGTCGCGGTCCAGACGACGTCCACAGGAACGCAGACGGACGACTTAACCGCCTCGTCGGAACCGTTGGCCTTGGGTGGAGGCGCTGTGTCCACCCCTTCCCATCCTGCGCGGCAGTCCTCAGGGGCTGCTGGGCGGGAGAGAAAAGCCTCGGGCGGAGGCACGTTGTCCGCCTCCCGCCCCACCCCACCCCCCTCGCCCCGCCTCTCGTCTGCCTGGCCCTCGGGCTGGCGGAAGTGGCCGGAAGCCCCCCTTACCTCCAAAACTCAAGGAGGGGAGGGTTGCGGCCACGGCGGGATCGGGAGGGGCCGAGGTGGTGGATATTCCGACCCGGTCGGAATCCGAAAAATTTATGTCAAAAAACAAATACTCCATCCTGGCGGACCTTGAGCCACCGCAAGCGGAGGAGCAGGGGGTAGCGATGGAATAGGCTGCTGCTTTATTTTTTTTTAAAAACCTTTTTAATGGCAGTGATCCACTGGAATATCCGGGGATTCTATGCCAACTTCCAGGAACTCCAGCTGCTTTGTCGTGCTTTGAAACCTTCAGTGCTGGCACTGCAGGAGACTCTGCAAAGAGATGGCAAGGTTTTATCTCTCTCTGGTTTTAACTCCGTTTTTAAACCCGCTCAACCGAAGCAAGAGGGGTTGACGGGAGGTGTCGCTCTTTTTATTCGAAAGTCCCTTTTATACAGTACAGTTCTTTTAAGCACCCCTTTACAGGCGGTGGCAGTCAGAGTCACGCTCGAGAAAACCATCACTGTCTGCTCTCTCTACCTTCCCCCTTCCGTCCGTGTTCTGAGGCAGGACCTCATGAACCTGGTCGACCAGCTCCCACGTCCGTTTTTACTGTTGGGCGACTTCAACGGATACTCCCCGCTCTGGGGAAGTGAGATGACATCAGCCCGAGGTCTTCTCTTAGAAAACCTTCTCTCTGACATGGACTTATCCTGTCTTAACGACAAGTCTCCCACTTACCTGCATCTGTCCTCTGGAAAGCTCTCGTGTTTAGATCTGTCGGTCTGCGATCCATCGTTGGTCCTGGACTACGAGTGGAAAGTGCACGACGATCTGCACGGGAGTGACCACTTTCCTGTCGTCTTCCGCCCCACAGATGGAGAAGGTGACTCTCTGCCTGACCGCCTGTACTACGACAAAGCAGACTGGAGTTTTTTTTACCACCAAGATAAGAGCGGAGCTGCAGGAAGAAACAGTATTGAAAAGCAAGGACCCTGCTGACGCTCTGACTCGGATCGTTTTAGATTGCGCCAAAGCAGCAGTCCCATCGTCTACCTCCAAGCCTCAGGTCCCTAGAACGCCCTGGTTCAACGCGGAATGTCGGGAGGCCCGCAAGTCTCGGAAGAGAGCGCAGCGACGCGTCTTTCGGAGACCGGAGTCCGATAGCGTTCGAACCCATCAACAGCTGAGGGCGAAAGCCAGGTATGTTTTTAAAAAGAGCCAGAGGAAGTCATGGAGAGATTTCTGCTCTTCCTTAACCTCCAACACACCCAAGAAGAAAGTGTGGAGGGTTTTAAAAAGAATTAAGGGCAAAAACGCATGCCCGACCTTCCACCATCTTAAACTTTCAGACGCTCTGGTCACAGAGAAGAAAGCAGTTGCCAATTTGCTTGCCTCCACAATAGAACAGAACTCGAGATCTGCTAACAAATCTGCTCACTTTCTTAAAACCAAAAACCTGTCAGAAAAAACACCATGTAACTTCTTTTCCGACAACACAGAGAATTACAACCTTCCTTTCACAATGAACGAACTTAAATCTGCCCTTCAGACCTGTACGGATTCCTGTCCAGGAATGGACGAGGTCCATTATAAACTCCTAAAGCACCTCCCCCAAACCTGTCTGGACACCCTGCTTAAAGTTTATAACCACATCTGGGTTACAGGCTTCTTTCCACCCTCCTGGCGGAAAGCCCTCATAATCCCGCTGCCGAAACCGGGAAAAGACCCCTCGAACCCCTCCAACTACCGCCCAATTGCACTGACCAGCTGCGTCTGCAAACTGATGGAGAAGATGGTCAACGGTAGACTGATGTGGAAACTAGAGACCGACGGCCTTCTGGCGAAAGAACAGTGCGGTTTCCGCAAGCATCGCTCTACCGTTGACCATCTGGTTCGTCTGGAAACCACGATAAGAAATGCTTTCGTCAACAAAGAACATGTTGTGGCCATATTTTTTGACCTGGAGAAAGCTTACGATACCACGTGGAAATTTGGTATTCTTTCCGACTTGCACAAGCTCGGCTTCCGAGGACACCTGCCTCAGTTTATCCACAATTTTTTACAAGACAGACAATTCCAGGTGAGAGTTGGCACCACCCTGTCCGACATTCACGAGCAGGAGCTGGGTGTCCCGCAGGGGAGCATCCTGTCGCCGGCTCTGTTCAGCATCAAAATTAATGACATCGTTCAATCCGTTCAGAAAGGATCGGACAGCTCGCTGTTCGTGGATGATTTTGCTTTATATGCAACCGGCAGCACGTACGCCAGCATCCAGCGACGGCTTCAGCTCTGCGTCAACAAAATCCAGTGTTGGGCAGAGGAGAATGGCTTTACATTCTCGTCCTCCAAAACTGAATGCATCCATTTTCATAATTTTCGCCAATTCTATCAGGACCCTGAAATCCGTCTGGGAACATCCACCATCCCGGCGGTCAAGGAAGCCAGATTTCTAGGGGTCGTCTTCGATCAGAAGCTGAATTTTCTCAGCCACATTAAACAGCTGAAAATATCTTGCCTAAAAGCCCTGAACATCATCCGAGTTGTGGCACACACGAACTGGGGTGCTGATAAGGACTCTTGCACCTCTACAGAGCCCTGGTCCGGTCCAAACTGGATTATGGAAGTGTTGTATACGGCTCGGCCAGACCGTCCTACCTGAAACTGTTGGACCCTGTACACCACCAAGGGCTCCCTCTCAGCTTAGGTGCTTTCCGCACCACCCCTGTGCACAGCCTGTACGCAGAGGCGGGGGAACCGCCTCTTTCCAACCGCAGACTGAAGCTGACCCTGAACTATTATTTGAAACTGTTTTCGGAACCTACAAACCCTGCTTACGACGCTGTATTCAACAACCCTTTCGATAAGAAATTTACAGACAACCCAAACTGCATACCTCCTCTCGGACTCCGCATTCAGCCGCACTTGGAAAATGCCGATCTGGATGTCGGTGGCATCTCAGATTTCTCTAAGTTCCCTGACAGCCCCCCGTGGACCTTTACAACACCTGAGGTGCGATTCGATCTGGCCTCGTACCGTAAGGACACCACCAGTTCTCTGGCCTACAGAACCTACTTTTCGGAACTGTGCCACAAATTCCCCACCTTTCAAGGCATCTTCACTGACGGTTCCAAGTCAGAGGACGGAGTCGCCGCATCTGCGTTCTGTCCCGCCTTTCCTGACCGGCCCTCAACGGAACACATCCTGTCTGACAGCTCGGTATACACCGCTGAACTGACCGCACTGGTCCTGGGGTTAAAAATGGTTCTCTCTTCCAAACAGAAGAGATTCATGATCTTTTCCGACTCCTTATCAGCCCTGGAGGCAATCGCCTGCAGGAATATCACTCATCCCAAACTGCTGGAATTTTATGAAACTTTTACTCTCGCAACGAAGAAAGGATACGAGGTTGTGTTGGCCTGGGTTCCCGGACATGTTGGCATTCGTGGTAACGAAAGGGCGGACCTGCTGGCCAGGAACGCTGTAAAGAAAGAATTGTCCAGATCCTTGGTACCCTATACAGACATGAAGCGGAAGGTCAATACTTACGTTAAGGATCTTTGGCAAGAGAAGTGGAACACCCAGACGGACAACAAGCTCTTCCAGATCCGTCTGGACCTAAAAGAGACCCTCCCTTCGGGGGTGAAGAACAGAAAGGAGGAATCTGTGCTGTGCAGACTGCGTACGGGGCACACTTTTTTTTTACTCATTCTTACTTGTTGAAGGGGGAGGAGGCCCCTCGATGCGTTCCCTGTGACGAGCCTCTCACCGTGAAACACGTGCTCCTTGACTGTTGGGATCTGCATGACGTTAGACGCAGACATTACACGGCGGTTTCTTTGAAGACTTTGTTTCGTGATGTCCCTCCGTGGGCGCTGATGGACTTCTTAAAAGAAGTGAACCTTTTTAACCAGATTTGAAGGTTTTAAACTATGGAAGTTTTTTTTTTTAACTTTGGAGTGGAACGTTTGAAGTGGCGACTCGTTTTAATTGGTTGTTTTTTTTTAGCCTTGTAGTAGTAATTGACGCGGCGATAGCCTTGAGATGGCCTTAGTGGTCGGCGAGGCTCTAAGCACCATAATTTCATTTCATTTCATCTGGACTGTTATATAGTATGTGAATACAGGAGCACAAGAAACAGTTATAAAGATGACAACTGGTGGATGTACAAATTAAATAATGAAGTTGTAAAATACAAAGCTGTCTTGATTTCTTTTTAATCCCTGATAAACTCAACATTAAGGTAGCTAATATCCAGTATGGTTACAGAAGTGACCATTTTTTCATTTAAACTGATCTAGCATTTAAATGAATATTCATCTTTACCTTGGGACATTAGGAACAGAGTCAAAGAAAGAACAGTCAAAGAAAGAAACAGATAAAGAAAAGAATATACAATGTTTAATGCACAAGAAAACTTAAGCTAGACATCCAGTAATGCAACTCAATTGACCATAATCAGCTCAATCTGGAAAAATACACCCCAAAAACAGTGACAAAATACCATAGACAGATTTAAAAAAAAAAAAAAAAAAAAAAAAAAAAAAAAAAAAAACAGTGTGAGAAGGCTTTCAGAGACTCGGAGAATGCCATGGATAACTACCAAAAAATGGACACTGACAATTCGGCATGTCTTGAGCGGAGGTGAAAAAGCATTAGATCATAATGAACCAGAAAGTCCAGGCACACCAGGAGTGCAAAATCAAGTGTGCTCTTGCGCGCAAAATCAAGTGTGCCCTTGTGCGCAAAATCAAGTATGCCATCATCCTTAAACAGCAGTCAGCACTGGGTTCGAATTTAGCGGGTGCTTGGGTGCAAATGCTACGAAAAGTTGGCTAGCGCACACAAATTTTCTGTCAAGTGTGCCCAGTCAGCACTCAAAAATTGACAGAGAAGAAAGAAAGTTGATTAAAAGACACACCAAGAAAGCAAGCTTGAATGCGAAATGTAAAGTGTCATCTGCTGCAGCTCGCTTTGCGGAACAGCATCTTTGTGCGTTTGCGATCGGATGTTGACATTCATGGTGTGTTTGCGACGAACAGCGTTTCCCATTTTCAATGTTAAAAGAAAGGCTCTCGTGTTTAGATCTGTCGGTATGCGATCCATCGTTGGTCCTGGATTACGTGTGGAAAGTGCATGACGATCTGCATGGGAGTGACCACCTTCCTGTCGTCCTGCCCAACTTTTCACCATCTCAAGCTCCTAGACGCTCTGATCACAGAAGAAAGCAGTTGCTAATTTACTATCCTCCACAACTGAACTGAACTCTAGATCTGCCAACAAATCTGCTCCGTTTCTCAAAACCAAAAATCTCACAGAAAAAACGCCCTGCAACTTCTCTTCTGGCAACACAGAGAGCTACAACCTTCTTTTCACTATGAACAAGTTAAAATCTGCCCTTCAGACCAGCACGGATTCCTATCTGGGAATGGTCTAGGTTCATTATTGCAGTATGATGCATGCGTTTGTAGTGCTTTGTGTATTGAAACGAGCTAAGTGAAATAACTCCGGTTAATCTGAACTTGGCGGAATAAACGTGGCTTACACAGAAGCACCCTGTCTGGACTCCATTTGTCCCTCTGCATAATATTACAATTATAAATTTTAAAACATCTTCCTGAAACCTGTCTGGACACCCTGCTCAAAGTCTACAACCACATCTGGACCACAGGCTTTTTTCCACCCTCTTGGCAGAAAGCCGTCAATCCTGGTGCCAAAACTGGGAAAAGACCCCTCAAACCCCTCACCTACCGCCCAATAGCACTGACCAGCTGCACCTGCAAACTGATGGAGATGGTCAACGGTAGTCTGATGTGGAAACTAAAGACCGACGGCCTTCTGGCGAAAGAACAGTGCGGTTTCCGCAAGCACTGGTCTACTGTTGACCATCTGGTCTGTCTGGAAACCACAGTGAGGAACACCTTTGTCAACAAACAGCATGTGGTGGCCATATTTTTTATTTTGAGAAAGCTTATACCACCTGGAAATTTGGAATCCTCTCAGACCTGCACAAGCTCGGCTTCCAAGGACACCTGCCCCATTTTATCCATAACTTCTTGCAAGACAGACAATTTCAGGTGAGGGTTGGCACCACCCTGTCCAACATTCACGCGCAGGAACTGGGTGTTCTGCAAGGGAGCATTCTGTTGCCAGCTCTCTTCAGCATCAAAATAAACGACATCGTCCAGTTGATTCAGAAGGGATCAGACAGCTCGCTGTTTGTGGATGATTTCACCCTGTATGCAACTGGCAGCACATATGCCAGCATCCAGCGACGGCTTCAGCTCTGCGTGGACAAAATTCAGTGTTGGGCAGAGGAGAACGGTTTCACCTTTTCGTTCTCTAAAACTCAGTGTATTCATTTTCATAACTTTCACCAATTCTATCTGGACCCTGAAATCTGTCTGGGAAAATCCACCATCCCGGCGGTCAAGGAAGCCAAATTTTTAGGGGTAGTTTTCGATCAGAAGGTGAACTTCCTAAGCCATATCAAACAGCTGAAAACATCCTGTCAGAAAGCCCTGAACATCATCCGACTTGTGGCACACACGGACTGGGGTGCTGATAAGAACTCCTCTACAGAGCCCAGGTCCGGTCCAAACTGGATTACGGATGTGTAGTGTACAGCTCGGCCAGACCGTCTTACCTGAAACTGCTGGACCCTACACACCACCAAGGGCTCCGTCTCAGCTTGGGTGCGTTCCGCACCACCCCTGTGCACAGCTCCCTCCAACCGCAGATTGTAGCTGACCCTAAATCATTACTGGAAACTGTTTTCTGAACCCAAAAACCCTGCTTACGATGGTGTCTTTCACAACCCCTTCAACAAGAAATTTAAAGACAACCCAAATTCCCTCTTCGACTCCACATTTAGCCGCACATAGAAAATGCCAATCTGGAGGTCGGTGGCATCTCAGATTTCTCCAAGTTCCCCGACAGCCCACCGTGGACCTTTAAAACACCCGAGGTACGATTCGATCTGGCCTCATACCGTAAAGACTCCACCAGTTCACTGGCCTCAGAACTTACTTTTCAGAACTCTGCCACAAATTTCCCACTTTCCAAAAAAAATATTAACTGACAGTTCCAAGTCGTAGGACAAAGTCGCTCATCTGCATTCTGTCCTGCCTTTCCTGACCAGCCCACAACAGAACACATCCTATCTGACAGCTCAGTGTACACTGTGGAACTGACCGCATTGGTTCTGGCGATAAAAATGGTTCTCTTTGAAACAAAATAGATTCATGATCTTTTCTGACTCCTTGTCAGCCCTGGAGGCGATTGCCTGCAGGAATCTGACTCACCCCAAACTGCTGGAATTCTACGAAGCTTTTACTCTCATAACAAAGAAAGGTTACGATGTTGTGTTGGCCTGGGTTCCTGGCCATGTTGGCATTTATGGTAATGAATGGGCAGATAAGCTGGCCAAGAATGCTGTAAAGGAAGAATTATCAAGATCCTTCGTACCATACACAGACATGAAGCAGAAGGTGAACACTTATGTTAAGGATCTTTGGCAAGAGGAGTGGAACACCCAGACGACAACTATCTGTTCTAAATCCATCCAGACCTAAAAGAGACCCTCCCATCGGGGGTAAAGAACAGAATGTGGTTGCAAGTGGAGCATGGATTGCCAGCAGGCTGGGGCAGGGACTGATAACCAGAATCTACCACAACCCTAAATCTGATCAATTACACCTACTGACCATATTCAACTTCGATTTGTGAGAGACTGAGGTGACATGGATCTCGTCTCTTGGTAGAGGGTCACATGTATTCCTGAAAAAAACATTTCTGCATGGTATTTTTAAACCAATCAAGTTCAAAACTGAAGTGAAGATCAGAAGTAGGGTGAGCTGAATAGAATGACATCTGTGAAGCGAACCAACACTGAAAACTGATCGTATTGTTTTCCTTTCCTTCTGGAAGGCGGAATGCAGTCACGAGTCGCGTCACTGAGCTTTGGATCAATAATTTGGGAGGCCATGTTCAGAAAGGTCTGGAGTTCTGTGAAAAGTTCAACAGCTTTCTGAAGGACAGCCGCTGTGGATCAGCTGCAATAAAGTACTCTTAGCTTCACATCAATTCAAGTTGCCTATAACCCAGCCAACTGCAAAAAGGTCATTTCAGGGCTGAATACCTGTCAATTTACTCAAACTTTCGATTGAAAAATAAAGCAGTTATGACAAAGCTTTCAAGAACAGTTGCAGCAAAAAACAAGCTTTAGACAGATAAAAAAAAAAAAAAAAATCAGTGTGGTGGTATGTAGAATTTAATACAAATAATATTCAAATGTTTCCTGGAGTTTGACTGTCCCATTCTCGCATGAATATGCTGGCCAGATGCCTGCAATAGCACAGGTTCAGTACAGGTAAAAGGTTTATGTGCAGATTCAAAGTTATTTGGTAGTCAGCAGAGTTCATCCTGGTTTCCTCTTTGCATTTCATGCTGTTTCCTTTTACACTGGATTTTGCAATAATGCTCCTTGTTTTGTTGGGTGTAAAAATTATCTTGTATTAGTTTTTAATTAAATCTGAAATAAACATTTGCCTGTTGGACATTTTATTATGCCCAATACTCAGTTGAGGTCTTGTGCGTGTGCTTGTGTGTACCTGCATTCATACATGGGTCAACTGGTGTGTGTGTGTGTGTGTGTGTGTGTGTGTGTGTAGGGATGGGTGGTTGTAGATACAACTGCTGAAAAATATATGCCAACATCAATTTATCTTGTATAGAGGTAGAAAAGTATCAGATCATAAAAGGCCAGAAAGCCCTGGCATGTAAAAAACAGTATGCCAGCATCCTTCAGAACCACAATTCAGCTAAGTACTTCTGCATCCTGATGCCTCAGATGTTTCAATGATGCACATGTCACATTTAGTCCAGCGAACTGTACAATGCCATATTAGGACTGTCCATATAAAAATATTCAATGGTGGCAAACACAAAACTGTCACATCTGGAAGAAAAAAACCTGGCAAAACAACTGATAGCATTATCTTAACCACGGGCAAAAACAGTTTGATAGCATAATCTTGACCATAAGCTCCCTTTAAGGGAAATAAATTATGAAAAAAATTAATACAAAAGATTAAAAAAAGCTTCAAACCTCCCCAAAAAGGTCTGTTGGCAAATATATGGTATGGTGGCTCAGTGGTAATAATATTTATGGCGGTCGAGTGGCTGTCTGGATGCAAGTCTTCAGATGAGGCAATAAACCCAAGTCCCATGGGCTGCATGCAATTAGTGCATGTAAAATATCCCAGGGCCTCCAGTAGGCTTGTCCCCGGCAAAATTTCATGGAAAAAAATCACTGACAGGAAAAATACATTTGCAGGCAGAAAAAATGGGTGACACTGCAATGTGGTGACATGCTCTCCCTGGCGAGAGCAGCACTAACACAAAGAGAAATCAGTTGTGACAATAGAGTAATACAAAACACTGCAGGATGGCCAACTGGTGCCCATCCCACTGCACAACATGAAGCAAGTGTACAAGGTAAAGCATAATACCTGCATGATGAACATGTATTATGTGCTTTTTATTCCTTACTTTCTCCTAAAACTTTTAAATTCATGCATGCTGTTACAGTATGAATCTTATTTGAGTACACGCGTGTGCGTGCGTATGTGTTGAGAGTGTGTGTGTGCATGCGAAGGTGTTGAGTGCGTGCGTGTGTTGAGTGTGTGTGTGTGTGTGTGTGTGTGCATGCATATGTGCTCGATTCGGACATGTGTGTATACACATGCATACATGATATTGTAATGATGTGTCTGTGCGCACACGTGTGCGTCTGTGTGTGCATGCGTGTGTGGGGGGGGGAGGGTGTGTGTGTGTGCAATTGTCTGTGCATGCTTTGATGCTTGGTTTTTAATTACGTAGAAGATATCTGGTCCAGTTTTTGGCTGTTCAAGGTGACTGTTTTGCTCACATGGAATGGTTTTTGGAGACATGTGATTGTAATTTTTGTGTAGAGTTTTTATTTTTGTAATATTTTACTTGTGTAATGTGCCTTGAACATTACCGTATTTTAATTAAAGGCGCAATATAAATAAACAATTATTATTATTATTAATACCTCCAGTGCTCAAAGTTCGAGAACAGCATCACCCATCCCAGCACCTGCTCAGGACACAGCCAAAGCCTCCTCCATCATCAACAGTGCACAGGACTCTGGACTGGTGGCTGACCAACAAAGTTCCAGAGTGGAGTTTGTTTATTGTTGCCTGTAGTCCAGCCGCATGCATAGGGCCATATCAGGACTGCCAAACCATATGAATGCTCCACACAAGTCATGTCTATTATATAAAAAAAAATATATATACAAAAAAAAAAAAAGGAATCCAAACAAAAACCCTGTGTTCAGGGAGAAGATGAATCATTAAGAGACTGCAGCTACCAGCAGAAGTGCACCACTAAGCAGCTGTGAACAGCAAGGAAGTGAACAGTGAGTGGAGAAGCCAAAGTATGTGTTGCACATGGGAGAGTTTGAGCTTGTGTTAAGGTGGGTACGAGTGGCTTCTCGGAAACCAGCAACACAACTTGACTGCTTTCAAAGAATAATCCAGAATGCAGCAGGGCCAGGGACAAACCCCAAGGAAAAGCAGGACCTGGGGACAGTGGAGGAGAAAGATGGGAGCTAGGAGAATACAGCCAGCAAAGGAAACTGCATCAGCAGCAGGTCTGTGCAGGAGACAGGGAGAAAACACCCCCACCCACTTCATCCCTGTAAGAAATGGATAGGTGGTAGAGGGGAGAATGAGAGGCCCCTCTCAACAGTCCCATAGACAAAAATCCACCTTTGGAGCCACCCCTTCTCCTGCAGACCCACTATCACCATATCTGTTTCATGTGTTGAGATACTAGCAATAATGACATGTGAAAACTATTAAGTTCAAATATATGTTATACTGATTAATAACATGGAACACTGGTAGAGTGGCTGTTTTGAAATCACTACTTTTGTCAAAATTGATTCATTTGTGGATGTTGCTAACCCACCTGACAATTTTTTTCATACTTCGCAAAATCAATCATTTGTGTGGAACAAAAAGAATAAAATTAACTAAAAAAAAAAAAAAAAAAAAAAAAAAAAAGCACATGGAAGTATCAGGGAAGGTGGGCTGGGACAACTGGAATTGGGAACCTTTGCATCTTCATTGACTTGAATTTGGAAAAATGGAACAGATAGAAAATTGTTGCAATGGCCAATTTTCCTGTACTTAATGATATAGAAATATACAGGCCAGAAACACTGTTCTACAAATCAAAATATATTTTAGACATAAGTATTTAATGCACACCCCAATGTTTCTTTATAATCAATCTTAACTTTGTTGAACTTCTTGCAGAACCAGTGTTTTATAATCAAAGAATACAGGTATGGAAAACAATCAGAGATAAAACATGTGTCAACAAAGGAACACTTTACAGTGCAATGTTTGCTTGAAAACGGTCACTTTATTTTTCATGAAGATTTTAACTTGTTTTATACTGACTGAATCAGTGGAGATAAAACCTAACAGCCCAAGTAAATTCAAGTTTGCTGGCATGAAAACCTGACCCAACCTCACTTAACTTCCGTTCACCATCACACGTGGACATGTTTTAGCCTTTGTATTTTCCACCTGAGCCAGAACGGATTCACAGTTCAGGAAGTCACTTTAGCTGTTGTTTATGTGTGTATTTTATCCAACTATTTAAACTCACTGTGCATGAACATGACGGTGGCAGAGATGCCAACCCCTGTCAAGTGTTTGCAGGAACAATCAGGAAATTTGGTAGGAACATTCTGAACTTGTAGGAACACTCAGACTCTGAGCCACATCAGCGAACATACATTTCAATTGCCCTGGCCTCGTGATCGATAGGTCTAGAGCATCTGGATAATGTTAGAACAGGAAAGCATGTGACCATGCTATGTAGTCGAAAATGAACTCATCAGAACAATTTTGACATTGGCGTGACGTCAGAACTGATTGAGGGTAACAAAATATGGTGAAATCGTAACAGCTGGCATCTCTGCAGTGGCAATTGCAGCATAACATGCATAGCCGAATGAGCCGGCAGGAGAGCAGGGCAACAGGTGCTTTGTGTGGCAGTAACATTTTCACTCCTACAAAACATGAGCAGTAAGTTCTTGGGTACATGATTTCTGTGACCAGAAACTGAACAAATGTGCAGTGTGAGGTATCTATATTTCTCACTGTCTTCAGTATCACAATATTTGAAATCAAAAGGAAGGTGCAAACAGAAACCATTAACATCTTCTGCCAGTGACTGCTCCCCAGTCGTAACACATCCAGCTGCAAGCCAAACAAACTGTTACTCAAAAGAAACAAACAGAACAGCAACACCAATACACTGATGACATGGCCCTTAAAAACTCTTCAAGCAATTAAAGAATCTTAACATGGCCACAACAGACGACATAAAGAAGACAGATGATGACACAGTATCATCAATTATTGTAACTTGTACACATAATGCAGAAACAGGTAGCACATTATACAAGTCACTGACCTGCTTACTGGAGTGCCAATCCAAAGGGAATTGAAAGACTAACAAAAAGACACAAGAAATGTACCCAACTGCAAGTGAATGTCACTGAAAATCCATACTGTCTAACAGAAATAGATAAGGAACAAAGTAAATGACTGTTCTGATGCCACGCCACTCCTACTTGGTCCAAAACACCTTGTCACTCTGTGGATCAGCGAAAAACAGTTATTGCACTCTGTCACTTCATCAGTTTCTGACAGAATTACTAGACAAAGTTTCCTGAATCATTATCACACTATTCTTTCTGATTCGCTGAATCCAGCACAAGCTGGTTCGCGCCAACAGTATGGGCAAAAGATAATTGCTTTGGCATACTTTTCACAAACTAAAAATGTTCACTGTGTGCAAATGCTTGCCAAGTAACCTTTTGAATATGTCTTTATCACTGAAGTTGTCTGTATCTATAGGCTCAAAATTATAACTTGAGCAACAGAATCCATCTTCAATGCTGTTCAAATGAGATGAAAAGCTTAAGTAAATGGTTGGAAGATGTGTACAGATAAATATAGTATACATCAGGAACATTCCCCATGTAAAAATGAAATATTTTCAATTAATACAGATGCCTGGTAACAAGCACTGTACACTAATAGATTGGGACACTTAGCAGTGATCTATTGCTACACTCCAGCAGCAAAGCAAATGAAATGCTTTTTTTTGCCTAGCTGACTGCAATGGATCCATTTCCGTCAGTTCTCAGAACCAGTGGGAGAGAACACAAATCATTTGAAGGTCAAATGTTATACCAATTCACACACATCCTGCTTTGTCCATGTAAACTTTGAATCAAATTAATATTGAAAAAGAAATTCACCCAAATCCTTTTTAGTCCATATAAAAACCAATATTCAAATAAGTTATAATACTAATTTCCTTCAGGAACTGAGAAAGTATCCAGCGACAATGCGGTCTCAGAGCGAACATTACTTCAATGGAGTCACCTTACATCTTAGGCTGGCATTGGGTGGTGTAACAGGCAGGATCAGAATCATACCCCAGGTGGAAACTCCAGGGTAAAAGAATTGTTGGTCTGTCATTGTCATCATACAGGGCGTGCCCCAGCTGATTCTCTGCACAGTACACACATTATGTCTGCATGGATGTGTACATGTTTGTGGACAATGGGCGCGCTTGTGTGTTCTAAATTATGTACTTTATGACAGTTCAATTCTGACATGCACAATCTGTTACACAGGGTTCACAAAAAATCAAGGACAACTTGGGAATTTGTTGCAGTTTTCTTCTTGGGGC
Source organism: Babylonia areolata (assembly GCF_041734735.1). Taxonomy (NCBI): domain Eukaryota; kingdom Metazoa; phylum Mollusca; class Gastropoda; order Neogastropoda; family Buccinidae; genus Babylonia; species Babylonia areolata. The sequence goes on from NC_134879.1 coordinate 31,579,391, forward strand.
ATAGTAAAATAATGAATTTTTGCAAATGGAGGTGTATGCAGCCAATGTAATGAACACCACTCATAACCAGGGGTACTTTCTTACAATTTTTACAATGAAAAATCACAGCTATTGTTTATAAACCAGTGAATAATTTTGAGGGCTAAAACACCAATTTCAAAAATGCATTTTTCACACTGTTTATGGTGTGCATGTGCCTGAAAGATGCATGTATTCAATGAGTGGCCTGTGGCAGACTTCATAATTTAACCATATCTTTATTTTTCACCAGTTTACAAAAATACACCTTTAATAGATGGTCCAATTTTTCGTGAAACCTGTATGTGTATTTTCAAAAGCAAGATCTCCATAGCATTTTTCTTTTCAAATGAATTTGTTCAGTGTTTTAGAGTTCCATCCTCTGTGCTTGTTTCTGAAGTAGACTGTTTACATGCACTGGTGGCCAACTTTTTTCTGGTCTGTTGTGCCATCCTTACTAGTGTATAGAGCTGTCATGGATTATATCCTGTGAAATACACAACCTGTGTGCCAAAGACTGGCCTGTCATCCTGCAAATCAGCTCATCTGTGGAGCAAGGTTCAAAGATGCAGCAGATTAAGCCATTCTATAGATTGGCTAGCCAATCTCTGAACTTCAGATTGGCCAGACCTATCTATAGCTTAGCCAAATCCTGCAGACCATCAACAGAAATTGGACAGATTCATTAAAACACCAGGTGGAAAAATAGTGTATGCAAAACCAAGGGAGACATGGCACATAACAGTTGATAAAGAACTAAAGGGCAATAACCGGGGGGGGGGAACTAGCTGGTGAACAGGCAGTGGAGTTCTCAGGTGACAAGTTTCACATGTCACAGGGAACAAAGATTAAGCCCGATTCATCAAAATAATATATGTTATATCATAACTACTGATTATTTCTTATAACTGACCGAATTATGGTAGGAAAAAAAAATTCTTTTAAAGTGTCTTGAAACATTTATCTGATATTAAGATGTAAAAAAAAATAGTACTTGAACAAGTCGACAATAATCAGTGTGCCTGGCACTCTCTCCATGCGAATGGCGAAAGAGACGACGTTAACAGTGTTTCACCCCAATTACCACCATCAAAATATTGCAAGCGGAAGGCTCTTATACTGAAGAGGTGAATGTTGACAAAGAATACCACAATTCTCATGACAGAAGCTAAAGGTTGGGTCACTCAGACACCCACTGGACATCCAAGGGGTCTGTGTAGAGGAGAAGAGAGGACTGACCGTACTGAGAGTTAAACAGAACTTTCCTTTTTTCGGGGTTTTGGCAAAGGAGACCACATGGAAAGCCAGATTGTTCTGGGATCATAGTTCCTGGGCAGGGCAGACCACACAAAGAAAACTTGTGTCAGGAATGGAACTGATGGAAATATTAAAAAATAGAAATAAAAAAAGATACACTGTACAGGTGAAGGGGAACATTGTAATGTCAATATATTCCCAGCAAAATATGGAAAACAAATTATGTTCATGTGGTAGGGATTTCTGTTAAAAAAAACAACTGTACTTTTCTGTATTAAAAGTTTAAAAAAAATAGATCTTGTGATGAAGCTTTATAATTTCATTGTAGCTGAGAGGAACTTATGCTGGAATGTTTTAAGTAATGTGTACAACAATAAAGTATAAAAAATTTCAAAAAAGAAAAAAAGGCACAACACAAAATGACAAAACAGCTAAATATTTATTCCTGTGATCTTCCACAAGCAAAACATGTACAATGATAAGCAAGAAGACAACTGAGTTCTTTGTGGCTGCAGTGGTGACAGCTTCTTGGTTTCAATGGGGAAGTCGCATCTTTGATTTATTTCATTGGCTTGTGTCAGGTATTACTTTTTGCTTCCAGGCGATGAACTTCATAAAACTCATCTTTCTTTAGCTCGTTTGGGGGCTATAAATCAACGCATCCTACTGTGTCATATCGATAAATGCATTTCCGACTTCTTTCCTGTTCTTTGGTTCTTTTTTAACTTTTGTGAATTCCGCGGTTGATTTTTTTTTTTCCAAAAGGGAAACACATTTGCTTGCTTAAGTTTTGAAATTAGACGGCTAAAATGTAAATGGTTGGTGCTGTCCTCTTGAACGTCTAACAGTGGCAACATATGACTCTTTCGAAGGCAACGCAGAACTTGGTGGTACTTCGCATTCTAACAGTTGTAGCTTCAATGCATTTGTATACAAATAAAAAATAATGAATTTCACAAGTGCCAAGCTTTTCTCTCATCTATTGATGAAAAAATCGTTTTTTTGTTTTATTTTTCCTTTCGTTTAAAATAAAACTTACCAACCAACACAACTTTCCAAAACTAATGTTTTCAGCACCTCACCTTACATGTTTACCTGGTATATTGGCCACCAAGCGCTCCCAACCTTCTGGTCCTGTGCCAATCGCTGTGGCTGTCCCCATGTGCAGCCTGTCCTCTTCATGTCTGCCTCAGGTCATGGCACCATGCATTTCTTAAACGACCTCTCTACCTTTTCCCCTGTGGGTACCAGGCGAGGGTTTGCCTTCAGTTGGGACACTGGATGCAGGCTTGTGGCCAACCCTTCTCCGGTGTCTTCGGACGATCTCTTCTTCTGCAGGCTACTGTCTTGCTTGTGTCGCTCCCACCCTCAAAGCACACGAACTGAAACGCATTTTGTGAACACTTTCACACCTTCCTCGGTGCACCGACGTCACGAACGATTAGGTCACGTGCAATGCTACAGTTCGTGCAGTTTCGTTTCAAGTCGTTCTTTCCCGACAGAATCAAAATCAACCCATATATTTTGATTTGAACTTTTTCATTTGCTCTAATTTTGGCGTCAGTGTCTGTCTGCACAGTTTTAATTAACGACGTGGACAACATTGGTGGTGAGAAACATACAAAAATGTCACATTTTGTGATATGCCCCCCCACCCCCATACGCCCTAACCTGCAACATCTCTGTGTGTGGTTCTTTCTAAAGAAGACTATGACACACAAAACACCATGTGCTGTTTCTGAACACCAGTCATATGCAGATGGATTGTGGAAGGGGTGTTTTTTTTTTACCATTACTTTCTTTCTTTTTATCTTATTATTAACAATTTGAAATATCTTCCCGTCGAGGTTTTTCGTTCAACACAAAACAACGGTTTAAAAGTGTGTGTGTGTGTGTGTGTGTGTGTGTGTGTGTGACCTTTATGTCTGTACTGTCTTGGGGGAAAATATTTCTGAAACATTTCATATCCTTCCCAGCCGGATTGTCAGTTTAGGTGGTTTCGGATCATAATTTTTGCACAACCTTGTTCCAAGAAAGAATTTTTTACATCTCTGAAAGCGCCTTTCTGATTGCTCGTTTTGTTCTTTTCGAATGAATGAGGAGGAATCTGTATATTGTGCATGTTTTGAAGCTGAGAAGTTTGGAACTTTGACAGGAATGCCGTTTTGGCGTCATTACGTCTGGGAAAATGTGAACGTTTCCCTTTTACTTTTTCGGAAGTGCTCGTCATGCCACCGGTAAGAAACTCAACAGTTAGTGTAATGGGCTTATTAACATTATTGGCTGAGTTTCACATTTATGGAAGAAAAATGTAAAACACAGCCGCAAATATCACAATATTCATGAAAACTCTCCAGCAGATATATGAAATGGAAAAAATTGGCCTGCAGATCTGCTGTCAATATAAGTCTTAAGATTGAACACTGATATACCCCCGAAAACGGAGTATGGCTGCCTACATGGCCGGGTAAAAACGGTCATACACGTAAAAGCCCACTCGTGTACATACGAGTGAACGTGGGAGTTGTAGCCCTCGAACGCAGAAGGAGAAGAAGAACACTGATATGAGAAAAAACCCACAAAAAACCAACTGGATTCCACAAAGCCCCTTGGTGGAGATGACATAATAAGGCCATTATAGAAAGATAGTGGTATAGTTTTCTTCTTCTTCTTCTTTTTCTTCATGTTTGCGCTCGAGTGTTCTGACCAATATGAATCACACAATGTTACAATATATCTATTTTTCAATGAAGTCAAAGCAATTTCAAAAAGAGGGGGGAAAAGAGAAAATGTGGAGGGTAAATGTGTACCTAGGACATAAAAAAATGTGTGTGTGTGTGTGTGTGCGCGCGCGCGCGCGCGCGCGTTTGTGTGCGTGTGAGGGGAGTTGAAATGGATGGACGGTTGCTTGCCTACACGGCTATGAAAATACACTTTGTATAACCGTTTTCCACGGTGGATACTGGAACAGGGATGGGCATCGTTGGCAGAGAGAGCTAGGGAGAAGTCGGGAGCGACAGAGGCAGAGGGATGAAGTGGAGAAGGGAAGAGAGAAAAACATAAATGTTCTTGATTCTCCCGTCGTGTCCTCATGTGGAAATGAAGATCAATTCTTGAGGCACAATGTCGTCCACAGACACTGCATGGAATGGAGTCCTGCTAGGATGGGCCCCGTTTTCTCCTGTTCCTCTTTTCCTGGATGGCGGCTTCTTTGTTGCGCTCGAATGTCTTTGTGCGTTGGGTACACCGTTGCTTCTACTGTGTTCTTACAAGGGTGACATCTTCCCAGGAAGCAGCGTTTCGAGAAGCCTTCCTTGGTTACGTTGTCCTTCCTTCAGTTGTCCATACAGCAGCGCCTTTTCTAGGAATTCTGCTGTCCTCCATACGGACTATGTGTCCTGTCCGTTGGAGCTGGCTTTTGATGAGTATACACTCAATGGTGGGTAGGCCACATTTCTTCATGAGCTGTAAGTTGGACACTCTGTCTTGCCATTTGATGCTGCAGATCCTGCGCAAGCATCGTTGATGGAATTGTTCGAGTTGTTGGATGTGTCGGTGGTACGTGGTCCAAGTCTCACAACAGTAGAGGAGAGCGTTCAGAACCACAGCGTTGTACACGGCGACCTTTGTGCACAATTTGATGCCATGGCCTTGCCACAATCTCTTTGGGAGTCTACCAAAGGCAGAGCTGGACTTTGAGATGCGCAACGTCACTTCTGCATCCAGAGATCCATTGCTGCTTACAGTGCTGCCCAAGTAGCAGAACCAAGTAGCAATCACTGAGATGAGCAATCAAACTTGTAAAGGTTCTTCCACAAGCCAGTCTGATTAACGGTGTCGAAGGCCTTGGTGAGATTAAAAAACAACAACAACAACAACAAAAAAAACCAACATGTGGAGCTCCTGATTCTGCTCGCGACACTTCTCCTGGACGATGGAGTCTGTTGTGTGGGTGATGAGTCTGTTCAAGAATGTCCTTGCAAGAATCTTTCCTGCAATGCACAAAAGGGAAATCCCACGATGATTGTCACAGGACGCTTTATCACCCTTTCTCTTGTAGATGTGGACAATGGAGGCGTCTCTGAAGTCTTGGGGTTCTTGTCCCATATGGACTGGAAGAGGGTGGTCAGCTTTTCCAGGAGTACCTCGCCTCCATTCTTGTAGATGTCAGCTGGAATTCCATCTGCTCCTGGTGCTTTCCCGAACGTTGTCTGCTTCAGAGCCTTGGCAGTCTCTGCACTGGAGGATGGGTCTGCCAGAGATTCTTTCACTGGCAGTTGGGGGAGCAATTGCTTCTTCAGATACTGACGAGTCTCTATTCAAGACAGCACTGAAATGCTCAGCCCAGCAAGCAAGGATGCTAGTTTTATCTGTCAGCATTGTGGTCTGGTCAGAAACACGAATTGGTGTTGACCCAGTTGTCTTTGGTCCATAGATGGTGTGAAGGCCTTCGTGAAACGTCTTCATGTCGTTGATGTCAGCCGCAGCTTGCAGGCTTTCTACTTCTTTTCCACCAATCATTCTTCATCTGTCAAAGCTTCTGTTGGATGAGCTGCTTGGCTTGCAGGTACTTCTGTTCTTTCTTTTCGCAGGTCTTGTTGCTGAGGTGATCTTTGTGGGTCTTGTGGAACAGGTATGTGAGCTTTTTCATCAAACCAGTCTCTATGTTTGCATTCAACATAGCCCAGGGTGTCAGCTGCAGCATTGTACAGAGCCATCTGAGACAGGGATTCTTTGAAGGCTTTCCATACCTCGCCAGGGTCTTTTCCAATGAGGTCGATGTTCAACAGACATTCCTGGATCCTTTCTTCCAGAATGTCTCTATTGGTGCATAGGCGAGCAATGTTCAGCCTTCTCGGGGGCTTGTCTCTAGCGCTGATTTGTCCTTTGAGGCAAGCTGGATGTTCATCTTGCTCCTGATCAGGCGGTGATTGGACCAGCAGTCAGATCCCCTCATGCAGCGTGTAATGGGTACATCACATCTGTCCCTCTGGTGAGTTTCAGTTTCGGTTTCAGTAGCTCAAGGAGGCGTCACTGCGTTCGGACACATATACGCTACACCACATCTGCCAAGCAGATGCCTGACCAGCAGCGTAACAATGGTGAACAATAGCACAGTCAAGCATGTGCCATTGTTTGGAATGGGGGTGCATCCACTTTGTCTGCCTGCTGGAAGATGATGTTGGTGATGGAAAGTTCATGTTGTCGACACAGTGACAACAGCAGATGACCACTGGAGTTGCAGTTTCAAGTGCCATGGCGTCTAAGAACGCTGAGCCAAGTGGAGTGGTCCCTTCCCACACGAACGTTAAAGTCCCTGAGGATGATAAGTCTGTCCGTGTGGTTGACCTCAGTGATGATACGGTTCAGTTCCTTATAGAATGCTTCTTTGATGTCATCTGGGTTCGTCATTGTTGAACCGCAGATGCTGATCATGGTGGCAAAGAGGTCCTTTGTAATCCTAAGCCACAATATTATTTGGCGATCATTATTGCCACGCAGCAGACTGTCCACGTTGCGAGCAAGCTTTGTGCGAATTGCAAATCCAAAAACCAGAAGTTCTTGGGTTATCTTCAGGCTTCCCAATGCAGTAAAAAATTTTCAAGCTGTGTGTTGCCCACAAGTCTTGTTTCACTCAGGGCCGCTATATCTGTCTGATAACGGCCTAGCATCTTGGCAATCAGAGCAGTGCGACACTCTGGTCTGTTGTCTCTGTCTAGTAAGGTTCAGACATTCCATCCCACAAATGTCTGTGGCATATGCATTTTCTTCTTTGTCCTTTGACCACTTATTGGATGACCAGGCAGGCACGGTCACCTTCAGGTACCGTGAAGGGAAGGCTTTGTTTAGGGATCCTTTTATCTCCCCCTCCCCATGTGTAGAGAGCAGTGCTAACCCTGAACGACGAACGACCTTCAGCCTACAGTCGCCTACCTGCAGAGTTGTAGCTAGGGACCTCCGGCAACATCCTTAACTTGTCCACGTCACTACTCCATCGCCACAGGACTTGGAAGTAGCTGGTATAGGTTGCCTTTGGGTTTACCCCCGTACCCGCTTGCCTGACCAACATAGGGGATTCTTTTTGCCCATAGCTGGGGGTTTGGTTTACAAACTCCAGGGCATGTCCACCTGCTGGTGGGCCTGCACGTTGCATGTTTAGGGGCCAAACCTCCTCTAAGTCCCCTGTAGTTTGGCCTGGGGCCACAAGGTATCCAGTGGACATGTGTTGCCACGTGGAGGCATTACATAGGGCTTGTAGTGGCGAGGCTATGTACTGGCAGGAGAGAATTACACACCTGGCTCTCTTTTCACATTACATTTACACAGCAGTGCTAGCCAGTGGTGAAGGCTGTAAGCGAGAGGTGATAAGCACACAGACACTTCACCAACACATTTGGCGCTTCACACTACCGTAAACACAACATGATAAAGTAAGCTTAAATGTACAATTAATAATCGTGTAATTTCTGGACTATTTAACTCACCTTTATACTCGCCATATGTTTACTTTTTTCCCTAAACGGCGCACACAGCATATGAAGTCAACTAGGGAGCAAAAGATGAGTTTGAAGTATTTTATGTTGACATGTGATAAGCTTTCCCTACGTGTAGGGTTTTGATATGTTTTGCATTTAGGCAGCAACTGCACACATGGAATCTCTCTTGTCAATATAAAAGAGTTGCTAAAGAATATATTTAAAGATCTGAATCAGAATCTCAGTGGACCTAACTGGTGAAAGAATGAAAAGACGCGGGATGGTGGGGAGGGCAGGGAGAGAGGCGCAATATCTGGCATTACATACTGACTGATTATATACTGGGATGGGACAGACGTTGTTCCAACTTGGCTGTTGAAGACACCACTGAGACGATAATCAAAGATGGTCCAACACTTTACCACCTAGAAGTGTACCACTGCCACCCCACCCCCTCCTTACACCACCAACCCCACCCTCAGAAATCAAAATCACTTGCAGATAAGATTTTTTTTTTAATGCATTAAATGAATGCACGATTGGGGAAAAAAGGGGAAGAAGGGTCGAAAAAACAGAATAAACTAAAATCATTCCAAATAGTCTTACACTCAGCCTAAAACAGCACATGGAGACAATGATGGTGAATTACTATATCATTCCGGTATTTCAATGAGAACCATGTATTCTTCGACGATGGTGGTGAGTGAACAAGATCAGTGCTGCTGTGGATGCTGTTACATAATGTTGGTTCAGTTTTATGAAGTGTTTTGAACTAGAATTAATGACAACTTCGCTGAAATGAACATAAAAATAAAAGTCTTTGGCTTTCTCCCTTCTGAAATTATCATGAACTGGTGTCAGTCAATACATATGTGAATGGCGTTGGTCAATACATAAATGATAAACATCGTGTTAAATTCGCGTGGGTCAAAACATAATTGTGTATCACACAGTGGAGACAACAACCTACTGGTGTCTGTTGACAGACACGTCCGTGGTTTTGATCTGCTGCTGACTCTGAAACAGCCCCTGCAGTTTCTTGAAGTAGGCCTGTTTTCTTTTCTCCCGGATTACGTTCAGTGTGTAGAGGAACGGGTTGAGGGCCGAGTTGAGGGGCAGCACAAAGATGGCCAGACCCACCCTCACCTCTCCGGGGATGGCCATGTTCTGAGAGGCCAACAGGCCCAGGAAACCAATGGGGAACCAGCACAGAAAGTCTGACATGGCCACGGTGATGAGACGTCTGGCGATGGTCAGTTCCTTGGACGATGATTTCGAAGTGTCTACCATGGACATGCTGTTCGTTCTGATGGCATGGTAAATGAAGGCCTGGCCCACAGCGATCAGAAGGAACAAGATGAAGTTTAGGACGACCATGACACTGAAGGAATAAGCCTGGCCCTTGAAGTACTGACGGGTGACAGGCAGGGGAAGACAGATGCTGCTTTGCTTGTAGAACTCCCAGTGGGACGTCATTTGTAAGAGTGGCAGAAGAGCCAGCACAATTCCTATCAACCAGGACAACAGGCACGCTGTTTGTGCTGAATTCTTTCTGAAGTGACACTGACTGAATGGGAAACGTAAAACCAGAAAACGATCCACAGTGATCAGACAAATGATGAAGGTGGACACTTCACAAGAAACGAAAGAAAGGAACCCTGCTGCTTTGCACACCACACTGTTTCTCCAAGTCACGTCTTCCCAGAGATAGGAACCTTGATACCGTTTGTCTGCTATGGCAATGGCTGTCAAGTATAAACCCATCAAGAAATCGGATGCACAAAGATGTGCCACAAAAACACTAAAGCCTTGCTTACATTCTGCTTTGTTGATGACCATGCGGTACAGGAAACTGCCAGCATTACCAATGAGTCCCAACACGGCAAAGACGTAGAGAAACAGTCGGAATAAATCTGAACGCAGTAAAGTGTCACAGGAAGAAATCTCATCGGACGGGGCATGGCAATCTGCTTGGGGGAAACCTGCCGGCAGAACAGCTGGACAGCACAGCTTGTAGTTGTCAGCAAACACTAAACGCAGCTTCTTCATATTCTCCATGAGACCTCTTGGAAACTCTGTTAGGGAACAGCCACGTATGTCCATCACCTGAAGCTGGGGTAACGGCTGGAAACCCTTGTCACTGACCTGCTCCACACCACTTCCCGACAAATTGAGGAAGGAAAGTTTGCTGAATAATGTCAAGTTCGAAGTATTCAAGTACAGTAAACGAGTGTAGGACAAGTCCAAAATCTCTAGTTTAAAGGAAGAGATGGCAGAGATGCTGCGAAAGATGAGCGAAAGGGGATTGCCAGAAAGAAATAACTTCTTCAGATGTGGTAGGTCTACCAGACGGCTGCTATGTAACACACGAATCAGATTATCACTAAGATCTAAGTGATGTAAGTTTGGAAATGGTACACGTTGAAAACTGATCAGACTGCACTGGGCTAAACTCAGATAAATCAGCATCATGTTGTTCTTTAAATGGGAAAATGTCATGAGAGTGCCTCGGGCATCAAGGAACCTCAATTCTGGAGCATCGCTAACATTAAACAGAGCGGTGCACGTGAAAGCGAGACCATAGCACGTACAGTTCTGAGGACAGTAGATGTCACAGGTCAGCTCATCATCGTATTGTGGGCACTGGTACAGATGATCACAGAGATGACTAGGATGGACGCAGATTGGAGATGAACGGCATCTGTAAAACCCAGAACATGTATAATTGAAACAGTTCATTTCATCCTCATGCCTGGGGCAGTCATAGACGTCATTGCATCGCAGATAGATTGGCAGACAGTAGTAGTTGTCCATGGCACACTGGAAATGGGTTTCTGGACAGGAAATGGAACCATTTGGCAATCTGGCAGGAGAGACTTCGGTCACTTGTAACTGACCATGCTGGTCCATGTCTACTATGAGTGGAGGAGGTTCAGATTCTCTAAATCTCTCGTGCTTCATGACACACCTTTGTATGTGTGATTTGTCAAAGCAGTGGATTTGTCCATCACATAACCTTTCTGCTGGTATGCACTGTAACAATCACAAACGTAATCTGCATTGCATATAATAAACAGAATCTGAGCATCATATCACAGACACCAAACTTACTTTACAAGAACAGACAGCTCATGACGTATGTAGACCTCTATGCAAATCACTTGCTTTTTTTACTTCATGCTTTTATTAGTAACTCAAGACTCAGACACATACAACTTATATCACTCAGAACAAAAAAACATGTATGCATATTCAGTTGATGTTAGCTGGATACTTCGTTTTCGACATGCTTTTGTCAGCGCAACAGTGCCAACAGTAATTCTTGCCAGTGTTTACCTGTCCATTGTCACACCGGAAGTCCCCCTCAGTGGCACAAGGAGGGAAGAAGCAGAACACCTCATCACTGCCGTCAGAACAGTCGTGGCGATGGTTACAGACCAGTGTGTACGGCACGTCAACTGTCCCGTCTGAACAGGCAAAGACAGGGGGAAGTGACTCCATAGGGAGCTGGCAGGAAGCGGGAGTCGACGTGGGATCAGCCCAGCACTGACTATCAACGTCACAGGACAAGAAGTTGTGTGTCACGTGACCGAAAGGGCAGCGTACTTGTCTCCCTTGGACTGTGTGTCTTGTGAGTTGTGGGAGTGGTAAGGCAGTGGTTGGGGTCTGTGGTGGGTCCAGCTCACACAAGATGACATTCGGTCTGGTATCATCATAGCATAGTCTGCCTACTAAGTCTGGTGTCTGCCAATTTTCTGTTGGTGAAAGACGTGTTTTTTAATGTTTTGTTGACCTGCCCGTTCAATCCTATATTCAATGGACAATACATCACAAGTGAGTCTTGAAGGCCTTGCCTCTCTTCTTGTTTTTTGTAATGGATAGTATATTTGGGAAATATATATCGTATAGTACTAAAAATGACAAATACAAATCTTATTTATAATTTTGTTTAAATCTTTCTATTTCAGTTTGCAACAGGAACAAACACACACACACACACACACACATGCACAGAAACACACACAGAGACTGATGATGTGCACTGCATGCTTGCACTCATCTATCCCATCATCAATTCTTCATGGGAAACCAAGCTATTGTTCTGAAGATACTCATAAAAATGTTTCAGTCTGCAATGTTAATATTTCTCAAATTAGTCATTCTACATTTAATACATTTATTACTGAGTTCTGGAGACAAAGTATTTACAGTGGACACACACACCCATAAAGAAGAAGCATGTGTCTCTTTTGCGTATGCCGAACACAACGATGTAATAAGCGACGGATCCGTCCGCCCAGTGAAAGGACTCACGGTACCTGCACAGGAAATGAATAGATCGATTATGACAAGAAGTGTGTCTGTCGAGCATGAACCTCTTTGTTCCATTTCAAGAGATTTTTTAGGATATCAATTCAAGATGTTAACTTCCCACTACTTCTGTTAAGTCATGAAGCATTTCAGAAACCAACATATCGCAAACCACAACTATATTCATCAGTTCGTTTGCGTCTAAGTTTTTAAAAAAGTGCTATGAGCCCTTTACGTACTTGAAAGTGCCCCACGGAAATTTGCAAGTTTTAATGAATCTTAAAACAACCCGTTTATCTGCAGAAAACAAGTAAGGAAAAGAGAATACAGGCCTTAGACGTAAATATTTATCGAATAATAATGCTTTTATACATAGAAAACAACAACAACCGGGGAAGAGTACAAAGTTTTGTAACAGTCCTTTTCTCATGATCAATAATCTTTGATGCAAAGATGCCGTTGAAAATAACGATGATGCAGTTTGTGATGAACGATACAATGTAAATTATATACTAAACAAGCTCAAGTAATAAATGAAAGGAATGTTTCAAACAACACATATGGGGATAGATGGAGAGAGAGAGAGAAAGAGAGAGAGAGGAAGACAGACAGAGACAAATCGTGAGAGAGGGATGGTTGCACACAAGCATGCAAACACACATGTACAGAAATACACTCACTCATGTCACAGTCCAACACGCACACACCACACAAGTGTGCACATGCACACAGAAACAAACACAGACACAGACGCACATAGAATGCCAGTCATCAGGAGCACGCTGCAGTCCCACCATGATCTGTTCCCACTGTCCCTGACGCAGCACGTGATACACGTCCTCCCATTCCTGCACAGTGTTCAGACTGGCCAAGGAGCCACCCCGGGCCTCACACCACTCCTTCCTCATCCCGTAGGTCTGTTTGTCCTGACCCAGATTCCAAAACACGTAGCACCCATCCCCTGCCGTGATCACTCCCTGGCCGCAGCCAGCGGTGATGTAATCACATTCAACCTCGTCCTCACTGTTGATGCAGTTGGACTCCAGGTTGCAGGGGAAGTGCTGGCTGAACTGGGGCCAGTGAGGCACCGTGCAGTTCCACTGGCCTCCTGCGGTCTGCTGGGGTGTGGAGGACACGTTGTGGAACGAGAACAGGGCTCGGAAACCGGGGTGCTGATTTGTTCCGCCGCTCGTGAAAAAAACCGTGATGGCTACTGCTCTGTAGACTTTTGGGGGTGGAGGAGCGTCGCCCCCGCATAGTGACAATGTGGATAGAGGTTTTGCGAATGTGTCGTTGGTAACCTTTGGATATTAAAATCTGAGAGGTGAATGTGCTTTTTTTTTGTTTGTACATTAACAAATTACAAATAACTTCCACAAACAAGCACTCACAAAGAAACAATCAAACACACAAACATAACAAGAGGTAAAGCCTTCACGGCTTATATATGGTTTCTGCATAACAACAAAAATTCAGGTTAACGCTAGAGTACACCAGCAGAAACGAATGATTATTGAACTAAAACTTGATGGAAACACTAATTCCGTTTTATAAAAGCAACCGACATTGACCGGAATTTCATTTATTTATAACAGAATCTGTAAAAGTTCAAAATGTTCCCCGTCTACATAATGATATTATGACTTAGACTTTTCGTTAAAATTTATATATATATATATATATATATATAAATCGCCAAGCGCATCTTCGGGCGTAATAAACATGATAACTGTGGGGAAGTCCTTTTCTTTCAACAAATAATGTTCACGTCTCAAGTTTGGGTGAAGTCAGGTGTGTACCATGCTGGAGTCACTGACTGTGGTATCTGTATAACGTCTGTTCGAATCTCTCCAAGAGTAAATGAATAAATAAATAAATAGATGAATGAACGAACAGATAAATGAATGAATAACTCATTGTTGGAAAACACAAATGATTGCAGTTTTTCCCAAACGGAAACTGACACTGGAAAAAGCTTTCCAAATGCACATGCGAAGTACGAGCTGAGTGTAACCGTCTCCCCCATGCAAGCAACGAAGAGGCTAAATGCAAGAACATCCGATGAGTTTGACAGTTATTGGTGGACATTATGGAGTAATTTATGACGCCTATGCAGAGTTCTTTGAATAAAATTTAGCGGCTTTTTCGATAAAATGTTATCGTGAACAATTACACATGCCTACGAATGAATATTCATAAATAGGTCAGCGCTAAAGTCTATTCCGAAAAATGACCACTTGGGTAAATGTAGCTAGTTTAACACCACCATACTAAGTGTATAACAAAAAATCCTTTCTATGTTTAGTGTCATATAATTTTTTTAAATTTTTATGTCTGAAATGGGTAGGATCCGCTCTAAGAAAAAAAAATCCCATAATACATTTACTGGCGAGGTTAACGCCCCATTAGTAAGTAGAATTTCGTTGCTCTTTGGAGATGTGTGCGTCAATGTAACTTCCATGCTATTCAAAAGAAAACAAAACAGTTAACTGACCGTTGAAATATTTTGGCTTTTAAAAAAATCTTTGGTGCCCTTCCTAAAGTGTCACTATGATTAGAATATGGCGAAATAACATATTTCCCCCTGTTCTTAAGACAAATTTGATGTCAACAGACTAAGCATTTCCTGAGAAAATTAATTTGTTAAACACACACTCATCAGAACATGTGAACACACACGTGTGCCAAAAAGAAAGATGTGGATTTTTTTTTCAAGCAATGACTGTGAAAAAAGTGAAATCTTAGGAGAAAAATGGAAAGTGGATGGATTGTCAAAAAGATTCAGTTCAGAAAGCAAACAAATGCTTTTGAGATGGAACAGTGACTATGGTAAAGATTCCAAGAGTGCAACAGTAGATCAATCAGCTGTGAGGATTAAAGAACGGAAACGTTTTTCTGAATCTTTTATTAATTTATTTATTCATTTATACATGTATTTATCTGTTGTGTGTTTGTGTGTGTGTGTTTGTGCTCAACTGTTTGTGTGTGTATGGGCATGATTTTCAGTGTGTGTGTGTGCGTCCATGCTCGTACGCGTGTGTGTGTGTATGTGCGTGCGTGTGTGTGCTAGCGAACGCGTGCGCGAACATTCTTGCATACATGCGTAGCAGTCGTGAAGGAGACTCTTAGTCGATCATCCACACATTCCGTATAAGGTCCTAACTGCACGTTGTAGGAGCTGAACATTATATCATGGAAGTCCGGGACACGAACGGAAATCTCACTGTTCATGTTCCGTGGGTAGTTCACCTGTCCGTCCCATCTGGGGGTCTGTACAAACCCTGCACACAACACACACCAAACATCCACACAGGATACTGTCACTCTGTTACACAGGAATAACCCACGAAGAAAGACTTTATCATCAAACTATACAGTGGGCAAGAATTGCATGCCAATCCGTGATTTGGACACCTGTATGTCGGAGAAAGAGGGAACGGTTAGAGACAAACCGACAGCAAAGAGTGGAGAGAGACGTGAAACATGTCGACAGACCATGGGGTGAAACCAGCAAACTGCAGCCTTGACTGTCTCATGCGTCCAACGACACGGGGGCATCTAAGTCTAGGTATATATGCATAAAAAACCTTCGGGAACGTTCGTTTGAGGTGACAAATAATAGGTATGTGTGTGTGTGTGTGTGTGTGTGTGTGTGTGTGTGTGTGTGTGTGTGAGGAGGCGTGCTTCTCCTTGTTCAGTACTGGCTAGTATGTGCACCCCAGTAAACAGTAATTACAGTGATTTATCAAACAATTGAAAACACAACGAAAAAATATGATTTTGTGTGAGAGAATTTCTGTATATTTAAATCACTTCTGTTGAACCATGTTTCAGTGGCAATACAGTGTTGCAGGTCGAACTACACATTTTTAGTTCAACAGATTCATACAGTTTCGTCACTTGACTAGCTTTGCCGAACACATAATTCTGTTAGTGTCAGTAGGGATATAAAAGGTAGATATGTTGGTATAAGTCAGGGAAATTATGAGTTTTAGAGAGAAAGCAACAACAACAACAAAAAACCACACACACACACACACACACACACACAAAGCTGAGCAGGTTCAAAAGAACCACCCACTATGAGATAATAACATCCAGAATCTGTGTTCAGCGAGTTGCTGCTTCGTATGATATTAACATCTTTTTCTACAAGTGTCACTTATCGAAGGAGCCATGACCGAATCATGTAGGCATGGACTTCTGATCCAGTCTTTACCAGTGATCAGGGTTCGAGGTCCAGTTTAGGGATGGTGTTGTATCCTTGGGATAGACACTTTACTCTTAATTTTCTAACTCCAGCTGGCTGTGAGCTGACCAATTAAGAAAGGTAAAAACGGCAGAGGGAGAAGATTTGTCTCCAACTTCCTTTTCCGAGCCCAGCACACAGTGGAGAAGAATTTACTGCCCTGATGGACTTAAAAGGCTATGGGACTTTCACCTTTTTTTTTTCTTTTTTTTTTTTTTAAGTGGCACTTACCTTTCAGGTCAGTAAGGTAGTGCACCTCCAGCTCACTGCCTGGCGGCACGGCCGTCAGATTAAGGTGCAGAAAGAACAGGCTAAACACCGAGTTCAAGTCAGGGGTGTCCACACTGACCTTGACCGACACCCGGTTGGTCAGGCTGAACTCTCCGGCTATCGTTGTCGACTCACACACATCCACCACGCTGATCAGACTCTGACTCTCTGCCACGTGCAGTTTTCTCTTGCCGTCACACTTGGAGGTGAAGTTGACCACCTGCACCTTGACCACCATGTCTTCAGGAACGATCAGGTCAACATAACAATGACGGCGGATCATCCCCGCTGCAGGAACCAGGTCCCATTTTGAGTCATAGTGTACGATGAGCTCCACGTGCAGAGCCTCGTACTGAACTGTCTCCCCATCGTTGAAACACCGGTGCATGGAGTGGGGTTCCATCACAACATGTGTGCGGAACGTTGTGTTGGGATCAGGACTTGTGGTCAGAAACACCTCCTCTTGTGTTTCTCCTTGGCTCCCTGGAGTCACTGCGTTGTCTCTGTTGTTCGCAGTTTGTTCCAACTGATTGTCAGTTGATGAGCCAGTCTGGAAACGGGGGTCCAAACTTGCTGTGTTCATGTTGTGAAGGAGAATCATGGCTGTCAAGAGGCGGCGGGATACAAGTGAACACAGCATTGTGTATCTCTCAGTCCGGCGTCATGGACAGTGTTCTGACGGAGCCAGGCCTGGAAAGTTGGTGTTAGTGTTCAGTACTGTTTACCAAGGATGAACAGACAACACTGTAGGACAGAGGGGACAAGGTTTGGGTTGTATGAGCGATCTTTGCACTGCAAAGTTTGACGTTAAGATTCTCTATGGAATTAGCATTGAGCTAGGAACGTTCTTAACGCTAAGCAAACTTAGAGCTGCAAAGATCGTTCATGCAACCCAGTGCAGGGGAACAGTTCCAATTCGCCTATTCTTTTCACATATTCCTTGATCATGCCACCACCTAAGTCAATGGCCTCTTGAGAGTTTGACTCTTTGTCATGTTTTGATTACCCGCCACAGCTCCAGTTTCGCCTATTCAGCCTCTCTCTCTGATGGCGAAAGTTCTGGATGACGGAGACGAGTCAGAGGCCTTCTCAGTGACAAACGGCGTCAAACAAGGCTGTGTTATCGCCCCTGACTCTGTTCAGTATGGTATTCTCTGCCATGCTGACAGTTGCCTTCCGTGACTTCCGTGACCGTCAGGTACAGGACTAGTCGACTGACGGCTGATTGTCCAACCTAAGGTGCTAGCAGGCTGTTACAAGGGTGAAGGAGACTATCATCAGAGACTTGTTGTTTGCTGATCGTGCACTAAACGCCAGCACAGAGCAGAAGATACAGTGTGAAAAGGACTGCTTCTTGCAAGCCTGCAACAAATTCGGTCTCACCACCAGCCCCCCAAAGACCGAATTTATATATCTGCTTGCCCAAAGAAAGCCATACCAGGAGACGCGCATCACGTGAAGGGGCAGAACCTCTTGACAGTCGACAACTTCACCTACCAGAGCAGCACGCTCTCTCCTGCAGTGAACATAGACGCTGAGGTCAACAACAGGATCGCCAAAGCCATCGCCGCCTTTGGGAGACTCCATGAAAACGTCTGGGAGCGGAGACGACTCAGCTCTACCACGAAGCTGAAGGTCTACTGTGGTGGTCCTTACCTCCCTCCTTGCGCCAGCGAGACATGGACTGTCTACAGCAGACACGCCAAAAAGCTCAACTGCTTCCACCTGAGTGGTCTCCACAGACTCCCCAATATCAGGTGGCAGGACAAAATCCCCGTCACGGAAGTCCTGGAACGAGCTGGCCTCTGCAGCATCTACACCCTCCTGCAGAAAGCCCAAGCCAGGTGGGCTGGACATGATTATGGTCAGAATGCCTGACAGCCGACTGCCTAAGCAGCTGCTGTACGGAAAAAATATATCAAGGCATGTATTCAGTTGGAGGGCAGAAGAAACTCGAGAAAGACTGCCTCAAAGCGTCCCTCAAAGATCTGGGCGTTGACATCAACACGTGGGAGACGCTTGCTCTGGACTGTCCAGCTTGGCGCAGCAAGATCACCACAGGAGCCCGTGCAGCTGAAGCGAGGTGCATCACCAATGCGAAACGAAAGCGTGCAGTGCGCAAACCCCGAACAGCATTCACTGCCACGACAGCACCCACTCACTTGTATCCCACGTGTGGGCGAGCCTTCAGGGCCCGAACTGGCCTCACCAGTCACCTCCGAACCCACAGCCATGATCTTCCATCTGACTCTTGAAGTCATGGTCATTTTCAAATCCGAAGGACGAACATTGACTACATTCTAGCACTTCATTACTTACTGTACTTCGATGTAACATGACGGTTGTGACGTCCATCTGATCAATAGCGTTCGGCAACAGCCAACGAGCTGGGATATAAAGAGTCAAAGATCACACACACACACACACACGCACACACACAATATGTGCGCGTGTATACACACACACATATTCACTTACATGCAGGGAGAGAGAGAAAGACAGAGAGACAGAGACAGATAGACAGACAAAAATACAGAGACACAGTGGGAGACAGAGAAAAAGAAATTTCATTGCCATTTGCAAACATACCGTTTTGGCAAGGGGATACACATGGGCCAAAATTGGCTGAAACTGAAACTTCTCCAAGAGCTAAACTATAAACCAAGGCACACCAATATTCACACGCACTCACACACAAACACTCACAAGCCCACACAAATACACGTTTCATCAGTCAGTAAAACTAGCTCCTGAAATCTTCGAAAGTGCAGAATAAAACAGGAGAACAAAAATTGCTTCTTCCATGCCAACGCTCATTATTTTCTCAAACATACACACAACAAAGCGTACTGACGAAATTACTACGGTACAACAATAATAAACGCATCTAAACATATGACAGACAATACCAACCCACTAACAAATCACGACACCCGACAAATAAAACACAAGACAAAGTCAATAACTAGCGCCTACCTTGAAAGATGCACGGTCGAAGCCTGACTGGCAGCAGACCCCAGCACCTTGCAGCTGAACACAGGATACAAACCCCTGGCCCTGCTTGCTTTTCAATGAAGGTATGAAGGCTGTCCAAGAAAACATCGACAGAACAGAAATCAATAAACAAAACATCAATAAAATCAATCTAAAAAAAGGAAGATACATAATACAAGACTTCTGTCCATGCCTCAATGCTCAACCACCATGAAGAGGGGAGATGCCAAACTGACGGACTTCGCCAAAGCGGTTGACAAGGTGAACCACTTCCTCCTACTGGACAAGCTCCATCACTATGGCATCAGAAATGCCACCAATGCATGGACTGAGAGCTTCCTCGACGGTAGAACTAGAAGGCAGTCCATGGTCATCGACAGAAAGAGGTCTAGGTACACACAAGCCAGATCAGGGGTACCACAGAGTTCAGTACTAGGCCCGTGCCTGCTCCTGGTCTACATCTGTGACCTAGCATCTCGGATGACATCTCCTGCCCGCCTCTGCAAAAAACACGGTCTTTTAGATACCCTTCACTGCCCTCAGCGACCATGACACCCTGCAAACTGACCTCAAGGGACTCGAGGCCGGGAAAAGTGCAGTGTCCTGATGTGCACCACGAGGAAAAAACATCACCACTCATCAGTACCACATGCATGTCATCTGCTGGAATCTGTGACGTCCGCCAAATACCTTTAAGTCACACTTAAGTCAAATCTTCGCTAGACCAAACATATCGACAGTATAGTGACTAAAACAAACTGGACGCTTGGCTTCCTTCTGAGAAACCTCAGTGAGGAAGGCAACAGTTAAAATCAAGACACTTGGCTACAAGTCCTTTATACGCCCTATCCTCGAGTACGCGAGCACTGCATGGGGCCCCACCACAAAGAAAGAAGTGGAGAAGATAGAAGCAGTCCAACGGAGAGTAGCGCGATTTGTCGTCCATAAATATCAGATGACAACCAACGCAATAGAGCTACTGCAAGCAAACACTGCAGCTGGAAAGCGTGGAACGCCGTAAGGTGAGGGCCAAATTGTCCATGTTTTTTTCTTTCTTCAGATCGGCAGGTGACCTGCAAAAGTAAGGTGTCCACACCTCCACCACCAACAACAACGTGCTAGAGCCAAGAAGAGGAGCCCACACGCAAACCTTCGACATGATCCCCTGTCGGGCGGACATCAGGCTGAACGCCTTCTTCCCACGGACAATACGCGACTGTAATGTCCTGCCCAGGAAACTGTTGATGCCCCAACCATTGACATTCGATCAGAAGGTGTCATTTTGCTGACCCACTGCCCCCTAACAGACCCACCTATCCCATTACCCCCACATTTTATTTTCAATCGGCCGCGGCCACCGCTAATGCTGACAACGGTCAACATTTTGACCCTGAGCATCAAGAAGGAGATGCACGACGAAAAGCGACTAAGATTAGTAGAAACCCATGCACCCCACCTCCAAAAATCAGCGACCATCCTGCCTTTGCCAAACTTAGGAAAAGGAAAGCGCGGACGAAAGAGTTCAACCCTTCCCCCTCCCCCGACCCCCCAAATCAACAACTTTCAGCCATCATCCGTGACAGTTATATGCCAGTTGTGGGCGGCGGGCATTAGATAATGACGTATTCACTAATGACATGACGTAATCGATATGACATGACGTAATAAATAGGAACATCTACATCTTCTTCATCAGAGAAATTAGGAGATGGACGAAACATATTCGAACCGACATCCCAAGCGGAAACCAACAGAGTAAAAAAATTCATATAGCTCAGTTAATTGAAACTTTTCGGGTGATCATCAAGCAACGAACAAAAATAACTTCTTAAAAACAACAACAATAAACAAACAAACAAACAAACAAACAAAAACCCAAACAAACAAACAACAACAACAACAACAAAAACACTGGTTTTCCAATAGAAAAAGTAAATACTGGTATTCTTTTTTAAAAAAATCGCCTGCTTCGGTAATTTTAACGAAAGACAACAGACATATTTCATCATGTTCAGTTGACATTGTTTTGAGATCTCTTCAGTCTTTGGGCAGCTGGTTCACTAAACAGTTTGTATCCTCTGCGAATGTCCGCATATGTTGGACAATCAAAAACAAAATGTGTCGTCTGGATCCGTGACCAAGCAATCGCTGTCGTCAGTAGGGGGCTAAATTAGTAGGTGCTATCCTAACGACGTTAAATCAGAACAGACACTACTGAACACCACATAAGTGACTCGGCAGCACTGCCGGGTCTCCCCTGGTGATTGGCCTCCTGGCGACCGGACATCGATGGTTCCCTGTGGACTGACAACGCCGGGAGCTAGGCGTCAGGGAATAATGCCACTGAAACCGATGCAGACGACGGGGGGCCGGGGGGGTGGGGGGGTGGGGGGGAGGAGGGGGGGGATGTATTGTTATCAAATCTGTTGTCCCTACATACTTCGAACATCGTTTATCGGTGGTTGCTCGTTTATCGTTCGTAGCTCGTTTATCGTTGGTTACTCAAACAAGCTTTTATCATCATTATTATAATGAGCATTTACGCCTAATCTAGAAAATAAACCCTGGACGTTTATAAATAGAATACACACGTAAACATCAAAGAGGAAATATTGAACACAAGATACCAAACATTAGTTAAAAATATTCCCCCCTCACCCCCTACACATATACATCCACAGCACACGCGCACACACACACACACAATTAATTCTTAGCACACAATCATAAATAATACACAATAAAAGATACAACCAACAAATTCTGAAACTATCAAACTCACTCACTCACTAATAGTCATTTTAGTTCACACTGGAAAGGGATGAGCTGTTGAGAATTATTCAGGAGGCGAAAAGGTGGGTCTTCAGCCTGGATTTGAAAGATTGCATCGAAGATGAGTGACGGAGATGCTGAGGAAGTTGATTCCAAAGAAGATTTGGTATTAAAAACTGCGTTGGCCATACGTTTTGGTTCGAGCAGTGTGGATCCTAAGCATGCGGGTGTCAGAAGAGCGGAATTGGCGTGAGGGTACGTAAGGATGAATGAGATCAGAAAGATACTGTGAACCAGTAGCCTCAATGGACTTGAAACCCAGAGATACGACTTTGTAAATAATTCCTTCTTGTACTGGAAGCCAGTGTAAAGCCTGAAGGAGAGGAGAGACGTGATCAAATTTAGAGGAACGAAAGACAAGATGAGCAGCATGGTTCTAAACTTTCTGAAGCCTAGCAATGAGGTAGCTGGGTGAACTGACAAGTATGGAATTACAATAATCCAGGCGGGACAGCACAAAGACACAGAGGAGAGTTTTAGTTGCATCTTCACACACACACACACACACACAAACACACGCAAGGGTTCCAGTTCCGAATCTAAGGTGTATTTATGCCATTTATATGTGTGACAATTATCATATATTTCATAATATACAATACACTCTAAAATAACAAGAACCGGTCACAATGTTTATTTATTATTTCAATCCATACCATGCAGTGTGCCAGTTTTGTCTATAGCGATAGATTCAAAACTTTCTTCATCAGACAGACCCAGTTACATCTCAGTGCATCTCAGTGCCAGCACATGATAACACAGAGACAGAAATATGCCCACATACACGCATTCGCTAACGCACAAACATCGGGGAAATGGTCAAAATACAACATATATAGGCGATTCAGGACACGAATGCATAAACACACTCAGCAAAGAGACCGAGCGTACGCAAGAACACATACACGGGCGCATGAAAATGCACGTCACGTTCACTCGCACGAACAGAGTACACACAAGCACACACACACACGCATGCAGGCACACACACACACACACGATGATGCACTCCGAGGAGTTTCAGCCAGGATCGTAAATCTTACACCAACACATAAATCATTACTCGTGCACGAAAAACATTTCCGCATCTTGAAAACAAATCCCAGTTATTAATACAAATGAATTTATGGGGGGATCGAAAACCGATGTAATTAGATCCTTAAAAAGTTGCCTGCAGTGACTCCATACAGTATTCTTCCTCTCTCTCTCTCTTTGACAAAATTACTTTGACGTACTCAGGCATGTGTGTATGTGTATGTGTCTCTGTATGTGTGTGTGTGTGTGTGTGTGCGTACGCCATACATGTGTGTGTGTGTGTGTGTGTGTGTGTGTGTGCGAGCGCGCGCGAGCAATCATATACGCATATGTGTCCCCGTATACGGGCGCGCGTCAGTTTTGTTCCAGCGTGCACGTGCAAGCACACTGCGTATAACTGAGGGTTACACGCAACATGTAAACCACCCTCATCCGTACCACTTAAAACATGTAGGCTATATGTAGGGTCTTTGCCCGTATCTACCACCTCACTCGTACAGCTGGTGTGTAATAACTCAGCGTCCTCAGGTTTGTTTAGACTGGTATATGTAATTACTGAGTAATCTAACTTGTGCTCAACGTTCATGCCAATACAAAGTACGGTATGGCGATTGCATCTGCTCATGTGTGTGTGTGTGTGTGTGTGTGTGTGTGTGTGTGTGTGTGTGTGTGTGTGTGTGCCAGTGCATGGAAATAACTTAATTTGTTAAGTCTGTAAACCAAATTCAGTGTTGACAAAGTATAAACCAAAGACGCGACATTTGATTTAAGAATGATATGGGTTCACATTAAAATCGGGATAAAAACGCGCTTGTATAACTGGAAAAATAAGTGAAAATACTGTTTTATGATGATCATGAGTAAAAACCAACATACATGAAAGTTACCAAGAAAAAATACTGCTACTTTGTGGAAATCACAGTAAATAACACATGGCCAATATTTTTGTTTTTGTCACGTCTCTCTCTCTCTCTTTCTCTCCCCCCCCCCTCCTCTCTATCTTTTCCTGCCGTGGCAGCAGCCGCAATAGGTTCCCTATGAGTTAGTGATCCGACTTGAGTTAAATTGTGAAGGCGTATTACTATATCATATGGAACTCGTTTACTTTCCTGGGAAACTTTTGCGAACTGGGAAAGTTGTGCTTTAGTGTAAACTTTGCTGCACAGCCCGTACTGGATATCGGAGATATCCTAAAGAGAGAGACAGACAGACCGAGAGAGGGGGCGGGGAGGGAGGGAGAGACAGAGATTTTCATACAAATCTGTTTGTTTCACATTAATGTGTTTGAATGTAACATTTGATTTCCAATGCAACACTGAGTATGCCATATTAAAGAATCTTCACAGAGATCTTCAACTGACAAAATATGTGATAAATGGAACCCATGTTAACAAAGTTGAAAGCAAAATTACTGCCCCCCCCCCCCCCCCTCCCTCCGCTCCTCCCCAAAAAGTATATTAAAAAAAAAATCTTCGTTTAATGTGCCGTGATGAGTTCTCGGTAATTTGTCAAACAGAATTAAAAAAAAAAAAAAAAAAAAAAAAAAGGGGGGGGGGGGGGGGGGGGGGGCGGAAGGTCAGTAACCTTCCAGTCGTAGCGTTTGACGCTTACACTCCCGTTCCCAAACACGGCGAAATTTAATTTATATATATATATATATTTTTTTTTTTTAATAAAGAAGGAGAGACCCAACAACCTGGTATGCATCTTGCAGTTCCATACTTCTGAGCTCTGAGCACCTCAGGTGGTGTCCTGCATAAAATGGATCAGAACAAGCGCTGCTGAACACCACCGAAGTGACTCAGCAGCAGAACAGGACAGGGTCTCCTCTTGTCAGTGGCTTCATGGCGACCGATCAGTGACAGCTCCTGTAGACTGCCGATGTTCGGACTGTGACAGACAGTGCCCGGGTGCGGCAGTATATGGGGGTGGGGGTAGATCTGTCTTACGCAGGACAGCACTTGTTATATAGGCTAATTAAGCCCTGCTGAAGACAATGCTCATGTTGTCGCGGATCTACACAGCATGAGCGTC
Organism: Babylonia areolata; assembly: GCF_041734735.1. Taxonomy (NCBI): domain Eukaryota; kingdom Metazoa; phylum Mollusca; class Gastropoda; order Neogastropoda; family Buccinidae; genus Babylonia; species Babylonia areolata. The sequence goes on from NC_134879.1 coordinate 31,604,867, forward strand.
TGCCCCGAAGCGGTGACCACCATGGCAATTAAGTGACTGAAGGGAAGAACACGATGAATGCAGTTCAGCTTGTATGTCAAATCTGATCTCGATTCATCTGGACAGAGGGGCCGAACCCCATAGAGATTCTGTTCAGGTCAGCAACAAAACAAACAGGAGGAAACTTGGTTGGTTTCAGAAAAGGGAAGCCCACAGGGAAGGGGGTCAGTGGAGAGAGCTTGACAATGGACTCAGATCCTGGGTGTGAAGATGATAGCGGAAGGAGAGGACTGGGCCCTTCCTTCCTGTGCCGAGCGCTGGACACAGTGAATATTCATTTTCACTCTGCCCGTAGGGCCATAAATGGCCATGGGACCTTTAACATTTGTAACCATGAGTGATGTGCAACGCGGAAAAAAAGAAAACAGACGAAAAAGACAAAACAAGACAAAAACAAACAAACACTGTATCTGTGAAATACGTAAAAAGTAAACGTGTTTACAGATCATACAGACGTCTTAAAACCGTGTAAGGTTTCAGCATGAAGTATGGGGCTGGGTGTGGGGTGGGGTTCGGGTATGAATGAATGGAAAAAAAATTGTGGATATCTGATGGGTTCACGCCGAGCTACAGATGATTAGTTACGTTTCTCTGTAGACCAGCGCCATCTTGAAGATTTAGGGCACTTGATCTCTGTGCCTTGAGATGGTCCTGTGTTCAGTTTGTGCAAAAAGCAACATGATCAATACGTCCATCTCAGGTCTCCAGAGCACTTTGCTTAGTAATGTTTCTACGAATGAAGGAATCGAATATGCGGACATCCTCTACCTATACATAAATGCATCGATATACTTTCCCATTCACCGTTACATAAGTAAAATACTTTGCCTATGTATTTCAGAGGATACCGATCTTTGCAAACCTCTCTGAAACCCAAAGGTGTGAAAGACGAAAATCATGCAAGTACAGTTGATGATAGAATCAAGAGCTTCCTCGAAGTCAATAAAGATCAGCTGCCCAGGTAACTGATTTTATTATTATATTTTTTTATCTGAATTTTACTGCCAGTTATTCACAGCTATCTTCTGTGAATTTTTTCATTACAAAACTTGCTTGATCTTTACAGTTAAGTTTTGGTTACATTTCCACTTCAAATAAAAAGGCCTCATGCAATTCTGGATGATTCCATTGAATCAAAGACACTTTAAAACAAAAACGATATCCAGAACTTCGATTATAACCAAGCACTATTTCATTATCGTAAGCATTGTGTGTGGCATTTTCCCAACAGAATAGTACAACTGGAGCTATGATGTTTTTCATTAACATTTGTCCTTTCATGCTTGCCCTTTCACGTATTTTCAAGTAAAAGCTTTCCACCAAGAATAATGGAACTGGAAAAAATTTCTCATCTTTCTCTGAATGCAAATGGGTTTTCGTTCAAAACAAGTAAAACGATTTCATTAAGAAAAATGAAATCGAGAATAGCTTTTTTTCTCTTTCTGCATGAAAGATGTGCTTTTGTTCAAACATTTTCTCTAGAAAGCAGCTTACGTTTTTCACCTCTACTAAGTACTGGCACTGTATCCACACAATAATGCAACACTTAGTAGAGGTGGCTTCTATCTTCTTCACACTGACATCCTGAGGACATTTCATCAACAGGTCAACATCAATACCTCTAAGAAGGACCAGCAGTAACAACTCTTCCATCCTCTTTCAACATTTCGTCATCTCTAACTTGCACTGGTCCTGTGCTACACTCTATTACATCCTTCCCAAGTCAAAGCCACACCCACACCTGTTCACAGTCAAGTTCCTACAGTCCATATGGAGCCGTCATTGTCAGGCTGCCATCGGGCCAACCACCAGAAGAGACCCTGCAAATGATGCTGAGTCACTTTGGTGTTTGTTCTGATTTAACATTTCCAGGAATAATTCCTTGGCTGCTGAACCCCGGTTAAATAAAACCAGCGTGAAGTGCAAGAACCACTTCTTGTGTACTTTACAGTGGACTGATTGGTTCCAACAGACAAAAGTGAAACAGTCCCAAGAGCAGGTCCAAATAAAGAAATGGTGACTGTCAACCTGACCTGTAACTGTCTTACCTCCATTAGACACCATCCCTTCACTGAAGAGCACACTCATCAGCAGTCTGGGGGTTGCTGACACCATTAACCGTTCAGTCAAGAAGCCAAGGTGAGCTTACAGCAGAAGAGGAAATTGTTTCATCTCTTCAACGACAGTCCCCATCCCACCCTCTCTCAGCCACAGACACTTTCATGACTTTCCTGAGTGTTCGCTGCACTTCAGTTCAGCAACCAAGCATAGACCAACAGCAGGATGTGTGGCCACTCACCAAGAATACAGACACAGAAAGGACGTCTGTGGCCAAGTGGTGATGCACCCAACCAGGAAGTGTGTGTATATCGTTTCAACTCTGGACCTTGAGTATTGGTCTAGATGCTAGTCATTTGGAAGAGATGATAGATGAAGGTCCTGAGTACAGCATACACTTAATGCATGAAAAAACAAAAACAAAAAAACAAACAAACATGAGCAACAAAAAAGGAAAGTCCCAAACAAAATTCTGAGGAAAAACCCACTTCGATAACAAAAATATACTTGCTGACAGGAAAAGAGAAAGAATGAAAGAAGAAGAAAAAAGGTGTTGACTGCACTGTAGCAATGCACTCTCTCTGGGGACAGCAATCAGAATTTCACACAGAGAAATCTGTTATGACAAGGTTAAGTGAACAGAACACTATGAGAGCTGAACATGGCCCGTAGAATCCCTGTTTTCCCCCTGAAACATATGGCTATAGATGGAAACGGAATCAAACAAAATCATGTTGTTTAAAGCCCAGCCGCCGTGAGGGTCCATGAATATTAGAATGATGGTTGTGCTCCTGTGCAGATTCATTCATTTGGATATAGCATGTTGAAACTGTACTTCATATTTTCTCTGTTGAACGTATCTTGGCATCAACTGGGCCTACATGTTTAACTCACACACACACACAATGGTGGCTGACAGTTCTGTTTGTTTTGGCCCTCTGGATCTGAATATATACAGATGAAGGTTTCCTCCCTCAGAATCAAAAGTTTGAACTTACATGTGTATTTCAATGGTTTCACACTAGGTCATCCTATTTCTGTGGAAGGTGGTGTGAAACCACAAAAATGTATAAGTAAATTCAAACTTTTGGTTCTGAGTAAGGAAACTGTCTACTACTGACAATGTTGGTTTGATAATGTTAAGCGTCACTCTCAAACAAACATTGGAATCAGCAGAACCTGGCCAGGTTCCCAGAGACTTCAGGTTATGCCACCTTGTAAAGACTTACAAGGACCATATCCTTATTTTGTAAGGACCTTTGCCCATCAAAGACAATTGGAGTGACATCTCACAAACTGCAATTTGTGCATAACTAATCCATAACATTTGAACCTTTTGATCAGCAAGTCCCTATATTTCCCCTCTCAAGCCTAACATCCTAAACCCACACTTGCCTGCATTTCGAATGACATGAGCTGACTTGAACAAGCACTAGCAATGGTGGTCACAGTAACCACATTATTTTAAGAAAAAGAAATATTTCCAAGCTGAAGTTTGGGAATGGTGAGGAAGATGGGCTGAACACTGTTTCTGTGATTTTTTTTTAATAGAGTTTCACCATTAATTATCTTTCTTTTTTTTTTTTTTTGCTGGTGTAAAGACTTGTAAGGACCTTGGTGCAAATGTAAGCACTTGTAAGGCTGTACATGGGAATTTCAAAATATCAGGACTTGTAAGGACCTTGGTGTAAATGTAAGCACTTGCGCTGAACTTGGGAATTTCAAAAGATCGGGACTTGTAAGGACCTTGGTGTAAATGTAAGCACTTGTGACATGTAAGGACCTTGATGTAAATGTAAGCACTTGTAAGGCTGTACTTGGGAATTTCAAAAAGTCAGGACTTGAAAGGACCCTATGAACCTTGTTGGCTTCTTGGACCCACATTCCTCAACTGAATCCACAACTTGCTGACACTCTGAACACCACCTTTTGTGGTTCCAAGAAAAGTGCACAGACATCTAGGCCACTAATGGAACTCGCATCCACATACTTACAGCTGTCTGTTTCTGAATCCCATACTAGTACCCTAGCATACAGGGCCGTTATCTTCTTAGCTTGGTGAATAACCATGGACGAATTTCGTCAAATGTCCCACCACACATACAGGTGATTGTAGACATGTAGTTAAAGTATCATTTTGCACAACTGAATGCTGTCATTGAAAATTATATTTTTTTTAATAATAAATAGGCGAGGAGGAGAGTTCTATGGTGAGTTCGGGGAAAGAGCACAGATGGAGGGTGGAGTCAAAAATGAGTATTTGAAATAAACATGGGAACAATCAAAGAAAATTACTTAACAGGCTTCACAAAAAAGAAGTCAGTTTAAACAAAAGAAACAATCAATAATGAATGTAAAAAGTCAAATGAACAAGTTTGCTAAACATGGCCAATTTTTATTCTTGTTCTATTTCCATCATCTGCCTTCTGAATCTCTTTCATTTTAACATGATTATGTTAATGTTATTTACTTATCTTTTACTTTACCTAAATATCTGACTAATTTCTGTTAACTCATTGAACCCTGTGCCCAAGCATTGCTAGGGTGTGGAAATTCATTACATTAAAACAGTTTCCATGTGCCAACATATATGCTTCAACCCCAAGCAACAAGTATGTATTTCCGGCTGTGTCCACACGTGTCAAGTGGAGATGTAAAACAGTCAATTTCAGAATATCTTCTGTGTTTTACCAAATCAATATGTCAGGGAAGCCTGCAGAAGGTGTGAACTCCCCAGCGTTGAAGGGGTTAATGTTTTTCACAAACCTATAGGAGGCTCTTGAGGCCTGACCAGTGCGCCGGGCTTTTGTGTAGGTCAGGAGTCTGGTTTTTTTTTTGTTTTTTTCTTAAACACAAATGAATTGTATATATGGCTCAGTCCGCATGCTTTGACATCACCTAAAAACTGGAACTCCCATCTCAGAGTGTTTTCAGGCAGCTCACACCAAGGAGCTGAAGTAAGGCCTGAACACTGCAGTGGGTCTGTGTGTGGGTCAGTCAGCTGCTTGCAGATGTGGTGTAACATATAACAACATGGATCAGTCTGCATGCTTTGCTGCCTCCTTGAATCTGAAACTCTGATCAACAGGTGTGCATGCGTGTGTCGCGTGCGTGCACTTGTGAAAATGTGTGTGCATGTGCACACGTGTGCATAGCAAATTATGCACATGTTGTATACAAAAACGTGTGTGTGTGTGTGCATGCGTGCGTGTGTGCAAAGTTAGTTTCAAGAATGACTGAGAACTGCAGATGAAAATCTTAAAAAAAGATTTTAAAAAAGACAAAATCTAGTAAAGTATGACAAAGATGGAAACAGACCTGGAAAAACTGTGTAATAAATGTCTTCAAAATCAAGGATGCCAATACATGTCATATGCACTCCCCCCACACCCCCTCCTCCCTAAAACAACAACAACAAAAAAAAAAAAAAAAAAAAATCAGAAAGAAAGAAAGAAAGAAAAAGACACACAAACACAGAATAAAAAAAAGTTGTAAGAAAAAAGTGGAGTTGTGGGTTGTCATGGAACAGAATGATAAAGATGTCCTGGATTTAGGGTTTAAATGCATTGTTAACCAAGTCATGAAAATAAAAGTTGTCTTTGTAAACAGAGAATGGGATCAAAATAGTAGCATGAAAGTTTTGCACACAGACAGTGACACACACACACACAAACACACACACAATGACACACACTTTCTTAAAAATTAACAACAACAAAAATTTTAAAAGGAGAAAAAAGAAGAAACACACACAACCACACAAACACAAATTTCCACACAAAACTGAAGTCATATATTTATGTTCAAGAATGATTTCTGCACAAAATATGAAAAAGACAAAGGGGTATTCATGTTTCTTTACAAATATGATTCAGATATGTTGCATACATACATCAAACTTCAGGAACATCATTATCATAAAATCTTATATTAACAAAAACAAACAACAACAAACAAACAAAAAAGAAAAGAAAGAAAAACACGTAGGCAGGCAGGCGCAGTAGCCTAGTAGTTAAGGTGCTGGACTTTCAATCTGAGGGTCTCGGGATCAATCCTGCTTTCAGCACCAGGAGGATTAAGAACAGAGATTTTCCCGAAGCCAACGTATGTACATACCTGTTTGAGCCTTTAGTTTAATCCCCTCATGTGTACACACATACAAAATACTGCCATGCATGTTTAAGATCCACATAATCCATGTCAGTGTTTGGTGGGTTATGAAAACAGGAAAATACCCAGCTTGCACACCCCTAAAAACAGAGTATGGCTGTTTATGTGGCAGGCTAAAATAAATGCATGAGGAGACTACACTAAAAAACCCACAAAAAAACACACTCATAGATAAAGAAGTGAACATGGGAGTCACAGCCTATGATCACTGAAAGAAAGCAAGAACCTAGTATGTAGACAACTGAACATGCAGAATTGAAATATCCCTTTCTTTCACACACACCCTGAAAATGTCTGACTTTTTCGTAACTTCTATATTTGCCACACTAAGCGGAGTCGTGCTTTCCCTGTACCGTAAAACAAAAAGACTGACAACACTGAACTCCTAATTTACTTGATTGCCTTTTGGAAAAATGGTTCACAATGACATTATCTCATCAATATCTTCAGACACTGACATGGATTTTGTAATGTGACATTTCATGTTGTTGCTGACTTTACTAACTTACCACACAGGCTCTTATCAGGACTGCCCGACCACAAACCCTGTCACATCCGGGGGGGGGGGGGGGGGGTGGGGGGGGGGGGGGGGGATCTGCCCCAACTCCCCTAAAAAAAACAACAACAAAAAGTATGAAAAACAACACAGTTCATGGCATATTACCTTAACCATTAAGCTCCTTCAGACAAATAAGACAAGGCCTGATTTTGTAAAAGACACCTGTGTGTGCACTGTAAAGCAATGAACCTTCCCAATACCAGGTGAATTAGGCTGATACCCTGCAAGCATAAAATAATCTGCAAAATTATCTCATTTAAGGTACAGGTAATTGCATCAGATGACAACTTTTTTATTTTATTTTTATAACAGTATTATAATGACATAAGTGAAAAACAAAACAAACAACAGTGCCATTATCACATTAATCACATTCTTTCCTCACTTGGTTATGATCATGTATCCACAGCTAAGCCACTGTCCACTATATGCTGACAGATTCAAGTCTGCACGAAAACATCAGTGTCAGTACAGACACTACAAACATGTGTGAAGAAAACACAAAAATGAACAAAATAAATCTTAACACTTTGTACCCCATGAATTGATTTAATCAGTAATCCTCAACACATGGTTGTTTCCCTTGGACTAAGTACAGGTGTTTCTGAACTGAAGCAGGTGCATTCAGTTTCACCTTTTCAATCAGCAGTATTCTCACTCTGTGCTTTTACAGTTTTAGTTTGTTCAGTTGTTGACTTTATCCTCCACATTGTTCACCAGTATTTGCAAAGGGACTGAGCATATTTTCTATGATGTGTGCATTTTGTGCATGAAGTGTGGCTTCAACAGTGCACTCAGTTGTAGGGCTGGTCTACAGAAACTGTAGTGCAGCTGCACTGATGGGGTACAAAGTGCTAAGCTAGCATTCAACAATTTATTGCTGCAGAATAATAGACTTGAGCTTGTCATTGGAACACAATGCCAAGCATCTGTATGTGCAAACTTCATGCAAATGCACATAATCTCCATAGAAGCACTTATATACAGGTATTGATAATGCATATGATTATGCACAACAAGTGGTGTAGTATTAGAACATGAGTATCATTTTCTTTACGAACATGATAGAATAATTATCATTTTCTTGACTAAAATCAAGTCATTTGAGATAGGTTCTGTAATACAATATATTAAATCTGAATTCGCAAACTTTCATCATGTTGACATGGTCAGTTGTAAAACTCGTATGTGTAAATATAACCCTACACAACCTCCATGAGCACAATTCAAATTATACAAATGTTTCTAATCATATTCCATGTTGTAACATAGAGAGCTTATACACAATAATACACACTTAAGACCACCAAATGTTTCCTAAAGTTATAGTAAAGGATGACCCATTTTGAATTTAATGCTTTTTTCTTCTTCTTCTCCCTTTGGTCTGTGAAGAAGAGTCACTGGGGTGCCACACAGAACCGTTCAGCAGATTCTTTCAGGTCAGTCGGTTGTGTGTCAAAGCCAAAGTCTCTACAAATAGGTTTTCTTGTCCATTCTGCAATGTTGACAGTCCATCATCTTTCCCCCTGTCTCCTTCCCTCAATAGTTCCTAGGAGAATTGTTTTTGTAAGGCCACTGGAAGTTGTTACACAACCCCACAACATGGTTCTCTTTTCCTAACTGATAACAGCAATGTGCTGTTTGACGGTTCATGCACTTGTTAACTGCTGATGTGTTCAGCGTATCAATGCTTCACAAAGCAAAACAAAGTTATAAGTGACCTGTATTAATACATCTACTGAGTCAACTGAACAACCTAATCACTACTTTTTTCAGATTTTAATAGAAATGAAACAAACACAGCTGGGAAATTACAGTGTTAAATCTTAGTTTGAAAGTAAGTAGTCACATGACTCAAACTCAGAAAAATAACAATACATCCTTGAAAAGATTCTACTAAAGTTATAATATGAGGGGAAGCCTTCATAGCTCCTGTGTAATCCCTGCTGATTTAAAAACTACCAGAACCAAAACCTAAAACGCAAGTGATGAGGGGAAGAGGGGAGGGGCGTATCAGTACTTAATAACAAATCAAAGGCGTATCGATCCAAATCATATTTATGCTTATCATCTGAAACTAGAGTTTGTCAAACTGAAAGTAGTGTGCTAAAATCCAAACTTCCATACAGTTAATGCAACATTTCACTGTTTTTACGATCATAATATAGGTCTATTGAAGTTTCAAACTTTACTGCTCTCCATCATGCTTTTCCAGCTTTTATAAATTGAAGCAAAATCACCATATATGCATTTTCCTGAGAAAAAAAGAAAAGAAAAAAAAAGACACACAAAAAACGGAGTTTGAACATTTGATGATTTCAACAATCTAGGGTGGATCATGGTGACAGCTGCCTTGCTGCCCTGTGACTTGAGCCTGGGAACTCCAGTCAGTCCACACATCAGAGAACAGTTTGATCTTTCTATTTCATATTATATATACTGTTTACTGTTCACTTTGCAGGCAGTTCTGGGTGAGTGAGAAAAATAGGTCAAAACACCGTCAATCTAGACAATAAACTTTCTTTTGGAATACAGTAAATAATAGTTAATACTGTTCAGTTTGCATACAGGTTCTTGTGAGTGAGAAAGAAAAGTCAGTCAAAATCGGGCCGATCTATAAACTGAAATTTCTTTTCATCTGTTTTACTGTTCAAGTTTGCAGATAGGTTTTGGTAAGTGAGTGAGAAAGATAGGTCAAAACTGGGACAGTCTCCACACTGACTGTGCCATGTGTAGAGTGCAGGTTGCCCTACCTACTACAAGGTGGCAGGAAGAAAATTACCAAAGTACTTGTCTTCAACACTGTAAATTATGTACATCTGGGTAATCTGTTTTCAGGAATGGTAAGTCAGTGACAATGTCAGACAGAGAACAAGGAACTTAGAACTGGCCTACAACATAGCTCATCAAACAAAGAACACTGAACAGAACTCGTTCAGCCATGCCCAAGACTGAATTAAAGGGCAGACCACCCACTGGTATGGTGCCCTGTGTTTGTTGACTGTTGGTGGGGTGCCAGCTCCAAGGATGTGAGCAGCCTTCATCATAGTGTGTGCTGGTTCTTTGCAAAGTTTCTTATTGGTTATTTTGAGTGTTCTGAATATATTCTTTTTTTTGAAATAGTTTGCAAAAAAACAAACAAACGAACATTTCTTTTTTAAGACTGAGTGATTCCTTTTCGAACTTTGATTATGAGTTTATTAACATCATGAAGTATAGATAGATTGTGTGGGAATATCATCAGTCAATATAAGCAGCAAAAGTGAGGGTTTTGTTCTACAAAAATTGAAATTCACGTGTTTTACTTTGTGGTTCGAATGGAATGCCAGGTGAATATATCACAGGCCCACATATTCATGCTGAAAAAAAAAAAAAAATCCATTACAAAACCAAACTAATGCTCAACAGAGAAACTGTAAAATCGTAAAAAAAAAAAAAATAAAAAAAAATAAAATTAAAAATTAAAAAAAAAGGGGGGAAAAAACAATTCTTCAAAGCAAACAAAACAACAATAACAACAAAAAAACAAAAAAAACAACATAAAAAAGACCATATAGGCAAATAACACTGCAGAATGGACAATTAGTGCCCATCCAAGTGTTTACAATTTCACAACCTAATACTGTAATAGCAAGAGTAAAACAGCACAGACAGAACATCACAGACTGAGGACAAGAGAAAAAAGGGTCATGGCTTGCCTGAAAAAAGAAAGGGGAATATACTGGGAAGGCATACAACAGTGAAGGGGGGAAAAAGGCAGAAATAAAGAGAGCAACAGAAAAGAGGAAATTTCTAGCACAGAATTTCCAGAAGGTGGAGATTCTATTGACACTGAAAGACCCCCAGCATCCCCACATGGGGAAGGATACCACAAATAATGCTGTATTTGAACATAATATATCATGAAAAATATAAAACAACATAAAGATAAAAATAAAAATCTGCAACTGTTTCAGGAAAGAACAGATACATTGGGGATACCATCAAAAAGTCTGAATACAAAATAAGGATACAATAAAAAAAATCTGCATCGACATAAGCAAAAAAGAGACAACTTACTGATACCATAAAAATCTATATTGTAGGAAAAAAAAAAGAAAAAAAAAGAAGGAAAAAACAACAACAATGTAACTTATAAGGATGCATTTAAAAAAAACCCCACAACATCACAATACAAATTTACAATTAAAATATACTACAAAAAATTTCCAAAATAAAGGCAAGGGAAAGGCAGGAAAAAAATCCACTTCCCACAACAGAGCTCTCCAGAAACACAAATAACGTTCACCAGCTGTTGACAACACAGCACAGTCAGAACAGATAAAACCAGAAAACATCTTACATGCTCAGGTTTGTCATCTCTTCTCTTCCTGAAAAACCCTACACTATCATCAAACTTTTGGATAAGGAGTAACAAGAAGCCCTGATTCCATGGCTTTTTGAAGGGAGCAAAACCACAAATCAGCTCTACAGGAAAAGACCCACTGGACAAAAGCAGACTGGAGGCGTTTCACCTTGTTAACTCACTGAGTCTATGAGCACCACAGTTGATTATCACCCCCCCCCCCCCCCCTCCAAGAAAAGTTCCATTGGACTAAAACCAGGCTGCAGGCTTTTTGTTTTCACCCCGTTCACTCACTGAGTCTGCAAAAAAATTGACAGCTAAAAAAATTACATTTTGCCAACTTATCTTCTTGGACCATATAAATAACACACTGCAACCAAGGTCATAATCCCGATCCAAGTTACTCTCCACCAGACTGCTGAATCATCAAAGGACAAAGTTCAAAAACTCACCTTTGTGAAACATGCTGGTCTTGAATGTCCAGATATTCATCTTTTATCATACGAAAGGGGGCTTGAAAATTTGTCATAATTTGGTACCCCATTTGCTTTGTCCGAGCACTGAATAAGATGAGGTTACAACTTGCTCTTGCTCTGTCTGATGTACATGATTAAAGTATTCATTGCACTACTGTGTGTCATTATATTACTGATGTGTAGGTTTTGTGTGGTCTTGTACAGGTCTCAAAACACTACCACATGCATGCGTGTGTGTGTGTGTGTGTGTGTGTGTGTGCGCGCGCGCGCGTGTGTGTGCGTGTGTGTGCACGCGCACATGCTTTTGTGCATGTATGTGTGTGTGTTGTGTGTATGACTGAGCATATCCATGTGTGTGTAAATGTGCATCCAAATGTATGCACATACATCAAGCAGACAGGTTAAAAAATTTTTTTTTAAGTAAAACATCAAGTGTGAAGCCTGTTGCAGTCCTTGATTTCTTCACCCTGATTTTCTTCATGACACTATCACCATCAACAGATGCAAGTTATGACAGCAGTGCACTTTCACCTTAACCATCAACAATGACTGACTGAAAACATCAAGCGTTCCTTCATCATGTGGGCTGTTCAAAAACTGATGCAGTGGCTGCACCAATGGAAGTTTGCTATTTATTTCAAAATAAACATCTTAGGACCAGTGTTATACTGCAAACACTTAGTCAAATCAGTAGATTTTACGCATCATGTTACAAAATTCAACCCAAGTCATTATTTGCTATTGGTCACTGTTGGGGGTACCACCACTTCATATGTTTTCTCTTAAAATGAAGGCTTTTGAAAAAGAAATAAAGGTAAAACATTTCTAATTACATTAAAGAAATGCATGGTCGCCTAGATTTTAAGCAATTCTGCTCAAATGAGAAAAATCAGTTTAAAAAAAAAAAAAGAAAAAAAAAAGGTGACTGAAAACAGGAATGGCAAATGTGGTCTCCACCAGCTTGCTACAAAACTTGAGTTCAGTTTAAACAATATTTCTTATCATTTACCAGAAGAAAACATTTTTAAACATTATCCTGCACAAGTGCATCATATCTAGCTTTTTAATGTTTATTGTTGGACACAAAATCGAAGCCATTTCCGGTGTGTCGTGTCACAAAATCTTGCCCAAAACTCTTGACAGTGATAGTCTGCACGGCTTGTAAATTCAATCAGCTCAAGATGGTGTGATTAAAGTATGTAGTCCACCAGAATAATGAACATAAGAGCACGAATTTGTCTAAAAATGGCTAAATGTTTCATAAATGTGGTGTCAAATTTGAAAAGAAAAAAATCAACATTATTTCACTGAAGTCAACTGTGGGGAATACTGACAACATTTAGCTACCAAACTGCATAAACTGTTGATGATTCACGCGGAAATTTCCAACAGGAAAGGAAAGCTCAAAATACAATGTTGTGTCACACTTCCCGTGTAAACAAAACGTGATTTTCCTTCAAAGTTCCAATGCTGACTCTCTCATAAAATCCTCTAATGCTGACTCTCTCATAAAATCCACATATTTAATCAGTTCACGGCAAACATCAGCACTTAGCATAAGTAAAAAAAAAAAATAAAAAAAAAAAAGTTTCTTGATCATTAACCTTTACTTCCTTAACATGAAATATTGTAGACTTGTCCATATTTTAAAAAAAAGGTAACTGAAAGTGAATCAAATCGGGACAGCTGTGACCAATACCAATTTGTATCATGTGTAGCATAGGTAACTGACTGATTGTTTTTGGAAGTTCAGTAGCTTTATCTATTTGATCTTATACATATCTCTTGTGGTGTTAATGATAGTGTTAATGATAAATTTTTCATCCCACAACCACTAGCAAGAAAATGTTCTGAAAGAATGTAACTGTGTTATGGAGTCACATGAATCAGGGGGTTCCTAAACACACAAACACAGCAATGACTGGGTAAAATATGCTAATGTATACTTGCCTTGGTCTTTCTCAAAATGCAATCTAATAATATGGCAATATCATTTCCATTTCATCAAAATTCAGGCCATTCCTTATTTGTTGGTGTCACACTGTAGCATTGGTTACATTGCAAGCACATGTGATCTTTCAAGACACATGTCAGTAAAACAAATGAAGCAGTCAATTTCTTTTCTCTTACAACTGATTTTGCTTTCCCTTAAGCACTCAAATTGTGTATCTAAACATCCATACCATCATATTGATTTTTTGAGCCAGCTAGTCCCTCTTTTTGTTGCCAGAAGCAAATAATGACTTACCTACTACTGAGATAAAAAGAAGAAGAAAAAAGGAGAAAAATGGAAGTGAAGATTACTGGTATAGACAGAAGATAATCCAATTCAAGCATCTTCCTTTTCCCTAATATCAGTAATAACCTCTCAGCCTTCCTTTACTTAAAAAACAAGACACAGCATTTCTCAGACCTGTGTGATACATTGAAACGTTATATTAACTGAAAAAGATAATAATAATAATAAATCACCACTAATGTCACACACAGTGAACACCAGTCTTGTTCTGAAAAAAAAAAAAAAAAAAAAAAAACAACACTAATGTCACACATAGTGAACACCAGTATTGTCCTAAAATAAATAGATAATAATGATAATATATCACCACTAATGTGTCACACATAGTGAACACCAGTCTTGTCCTGAAATAAAAAGATAATAATGATAATATATCAACACTAATGGCACACATAGTCAACACCAGTCTTGTCCTGAAATAAAAAGATAACAACAACAACAACAATAATAATAATAATAATAATATCAACACTAATGTCACACACAGTGAACACCAGTCTTGTCCTGAAATCACAAAAGCACAAGAAAACAACATCAACCACACACACACAAAAAGTGGTGAATGATCACAGTGATGTGTTCATGTTTGAACACCACACAGACACACACTGCAGGGTCCAGACATGCCTGTCCCACAATCTGACGATCTGCGCTAGACTAAAAAAATCAGGAACAAACCAAATGATCAGTAACTCCACAGAACATTTGCACGCAGTCAAGTTGAACAGCACATATACAGACCGCCCCCTCACCCTGCCACCAAAAAAGCTCTGAGCTCATCACAAAGCTGCAAACACTTGTGTTAATTTTGCCATAGGCAGTGTTCTGCACGCATTCTCTTCTGTCACTGCTTGATTCTTTTCAGTGTAGTTCTCACAGGCAGTCCTCTTCATCACCACGTTAATCTGCCCATTCATTCTGAGGCATTTCTACATTTCTGCTTCTGACAGAATGCTGGCACATGTGCTTCTAGAAGTTCTAAGCTGCCACTGTGACTGAAGAAATCTACTGAACCATATATTTTACAAATGAGGAAACATTTTTGTTGGATTTCCAGAACAAATGGGGATGATAGGCATGTCAAATGGCAGGCCTGTCACCGACGGTTGATCACAGTGACAAAAGAAGGGATGGCTCCCAGCTGTCTGTTTGCGCACACATCACACTATCTGCTCACACTACACACTGACACCCCCCCACAGGGTCCTTGTCAGTCACTGGCCTCACTAAGCAGGATGAAGTTCTTCAGCCTCTGAGGCACAGGCAGGTGTCGCACGAACCTGCGCACATCGGAGCCAGCCATGCGTCGCAGGACAATGCGGCACTGACTGAGCAGGGCGCGGGGCGTGCTGTGGTAGAAACGCAACACCTCCTTCAACTCCTCACTCTCCTCGCACTTCCCGGGGAACTCGCTGCGCGCGATCCACGTCTCCCGCACCAGGTCGCAGCCGGCGAAGATGAGCAGCATGGTGATGTCCACATGCCCCAGGTTGCAGGCCAGCCACAGGGGCGTGTGGGGATCGTCAAACACCATCTCCACCTCATCAGACTGCGAGTGCTGCTGGATGCCTCTGGAGGCCACGCTGAGGGCAACGTTCTTCTTCAGCAGCAGCTTGACGGCGGGCAGGTGGCCACGGTACACACAGTTCCACAGGGGTGTCACATCCAGGCGGTTGCGGGCGTGGGGGTTGGCCCCATGTTCCAGCAGCTTCTCCATGCAGGCCAGGTTGCCGTTGAAGGTGGCGTAGTGCAGGGGGGTGTCCAGGTCCTTGTCCGCATTGTTCACGTTGCAGCCCTGGCTCAGCAGCACCTCCACCAGTTGCGAGAAGTTGCCGTGTGCTGCCAGCGACAACGGTGTGTTCAGGTCGTCAGTGCGCACATCGGGCACCGCCCCTGCCTCCAGAAGTAGGTGGACGATGGTGAGATAGCCATTCCAGGCGGCAATGTGCATGGCCTGGTAGCCCATGGGGTTGGACATGTGCACGTCCACGCCGTAGGAGAGCAGCAGGCGCACGATGTTGGTGAAGTTGGAGTAGGCGGCCACCATCAGGGCCGGGTAGCCGTCGTCAGACACGTCGTTCACGTTGGCTCCTGCCTCCAGCAGGATTTTGGCCACCTCTAGGCTGTCTGCAGAACAACAGAAAATACAGTGATCTTCTCTGGGGACCACATGTTGTCCACTTCTGTAGAACAACAGGAAGTACAGTGATCTCTGGGGACCACATATTGTCACTTCTGTAGAACAACAGGAAGTACAGTGATCTCTGGGGACCACATATTGTCACTTCTGTAGAACAACAGGAAGTACAGTGATCTCTGGGGACCACATATTGTCACTTCTGTAGAACAACAGGAAGTACAGTGATCTCTGGGGACCACATATTGTCACTTCTGTAGAACAACAGGAAGTACAGTGATCTCCTCTGGGGACCACATGTTGTCATTTCTGTCTGCAGAACAACAGAAAATACAGTGATCTTCTCTGGGGACCAGATATTGTCGACTTCTGTTTCTGTCTGGAGAACAACAGAAAATACAGTGATCTTCTCTGGGGACCAACTTCTGTAGAACAACAGAAAATACAGTGATCTTCTGTGGGGCCCAGATGTTGTCCACTTCATACTGTACAACAAGAAGTACAGCGATCTTCTCTATAGAAGCTGTCCATTCTTCTCATTGGATTATTGTCTATTGACTGCTCTGTGGTTCAGACATTTCTTCAATCCTTCATTTCAGCACATAATACATTTAAAAAACAAACCAAAAAAAAGTTGTTCAAATTGGATCACTGGGCAATAAATGTATCAGATTCTGTGGATGAAGTGACCTTGTTTTCTTTTTTATTTCTTTAATCATAGGTTGCCTTTTTATCAGCAAATGTGTCAACGATATCTTTCTGAGATAATATCATGATGTCACACATGCAGGTTTAATGCCTTGCCCCAAACTCCAATTCACTTCAATTTGAAATCAAATCATGTCGCTTAAAGCCCAGCCAACTGCAGAGGGGTGAACACCTGTCAGTTTTTAAAACCAGATGAAAAGAACCCAAACAATGTTAAGCGGTCAATTAAAACCACGTTAAAATAGACACATTCATCCATGACTCTCTCAGTCCACATAAAATTTTAATGAAGTTTAAAACATGGAAAACAACATAAAAAGGCCAGTTCCCCCACATCTTGTTTCAGTTCATGTAAAATTCAAATATTTGTATTTGTATTTCTTTTTATCACAACAGATTTCTCTGTGTGAAATTCGGGCTGCTCTCCCCAGTGAGAGTGCATCACTACACTACAGCGCCACCCATTTTTTTGTATTTTTTCCTGCGTGCAGTTTTATTTGTTTTTCCTATCAAAGTGGATCTTTCTACAGAATTTTGCCAGGAACAACCCTTATGTTGCCATGGGTTCTTTTACATGCGCTAAGAGCACGCTGCACACGGGACCTCGGTTTATCATCTCATCTGAATGACTAGTGTCCAGACCACCACTCAAGGTCTGGTGGATGGGGAGAAAATATCGGCAGCTGAGCCGTGATTCGAACCAGCACACTCAGATTCTCTCGCTTCCTATGCGGACGCGTTATCTCTAGGCCATCACTCCACTTGATTTCCTTCAGGAACTGAAAATGAGTATCCCAGGGAAGTGGGGTAGAGAAGGGGGCTGGGGAGAGTCCCAGAACAAGATCTTCACAGAACTAGTTGTCAAATGTTTGTGCCTGACAACTCTAATGCTTGAATGAAAAAAGTACACCCCAAACAATCTAAACAAGCAATACACCCCCAAACTCCAATACTTCAATGCTGTCATTGTGTGGTGAAAGAAAATTTTATTTTGCTCCTCTTTTTCTTCTAATAATATTGTTACCACTATAAGTAGTAGCAGAAGTAGTAGTATTTAGTATAAATGTGGTATTAGTATTAATATTTATGTTATCGCTATTGTGCTTGGGCTTAATAAGTAGTAGCAGTTATGTCTCATGTTGTCTGCTTTACACATGTTTCAACTTTCTATAAATCAAATTTGTTTAACTTTAAAAGAAATATAACTGAAATATGGAAAAACAAAACCAACCAACCAACCCACCCAAAAATTCAACTGTGTAAAAATCAAATGTGTGTATGCTTCCTTTCAAGGAAATTTAACCATCTGAGAGGTGGGAAAAAGCAAAGAAAGAAGATGGTGCAAAAATTAAATGTGCATGTTTCCTTTCAACAAGGAAATATAACCATCTGAGATAGGGGAAAGCAAACAAACAAACGAAAAAGAAAAGAAACAAAGTCCCCCCCGCCCCCCCCCAGCTTGAAACCAACAGCACAACGACTGCAGTACGTACCACTGCTGATGGCCATGAGGAGGGGTGTTTCCCCCATGGTGCTGCGCAGGTTGAGGTTGGCGCCGTAGCTCAGCAGCAGGCGGGTCACCTTCTTCATGCCGTACATCACAGAAAACATGAGGGCCGTCATGCCTCGGTGATCCCGCGAGTCAGGGTCCGCACCCATCTTCAGCAGCTGCTCCAGCACCGCCAGCTCTCCCATCCTGGGTTCAAACATCCACCCGCACGCTTTATTGTGATGTTTTGTGCTGTGTTGTGTGGGTTTTTTGTTGTCTTGTTGGTGCTGTGCTGAACAGCACTGTGTCTATACTCTGCAGCGATTAATATTGCATTGTGTTGTGTTGAATTGCTCCTAAACGACCAGCTCTCCCATCCTGAGCTCAAACATCATCGCACACTTCTAAGTGATGCTTTGTGTTGTGATTTGTTTTGTAGTGTTGTGTTGTGTTGTTTAGTACTGTATCAACAGTATACGGTAATCAGCATCGTATTGTGTTGTATTGCTTGTACATGACCTGCTCTCCCATCATGGGTTCAAACATCATCATACACTTCATAGTGATGCTTTGTGTTGTGATTTGTTTTGTTTCATTGTGTCATATAGTACTGTATCTACACTGTATAGTAACTGGCATTGTATTGTGTTGTGCTGTACTGATCGTACATGACCCGTTCTCCCATTCTGGGCTCAAACATCACCACACACTTCATAATGATGTTTTGCATTGTGTTGCATGGCGTTTTGTTGTGTTGTATAGTACTGTACTGTGCTGTACGATATTGTGCTGTATTGCTCGAACATGACCAACTCTCCCATCCTTGGTTCAAACATCACCATACACTTTATAATGATGCATAGTAGAGTATCAAATATAAAAAATGGTATTGCATTGTATTGCATTGCACAGCATCACATCACTTAATACTGTACTGTTTTGTATTGCATTGTACAGTATTGTATTCTACTATACTAACTGCTATGATATCTGTTATGTTGTACAGTATTGTATTTAGGTGTATTGTTTTATATTTTATTGTATTGATCCAGCACAATAATCTCTCCCATTCTGATAATCAGACATCAGCACACTTGACAATGTGTTGTACTGTGTTGTAATCCATTTGGGTTGTATTGTATTGTACTGTAATGTATTGTATAGTACTGTGTTGTATAACTTGTATGATATTCTATTGCACTGTATTGCATTGTGTTCTGGTGCATTGCATTTTGTTCTTATATATCAAGTTGTGTTCTATTACATTGTTTTACATTGTGTTGTGTTGTGTTGTGCTGTGCTGATCCAGCACCACCAGCTCTATTCTGGGTTCAAACATCGCCACACAGTTATGTACTGTATTCAGCACCACCTGCTCTCCAATTCTGGGTTCAAACATAGCCACACAGTTATCTATTGTATTATATTGTATTGTACTGTACTGCCTAGCAGTAACGCATCCACCTAGGAAGCAAGAGAATCTAAGCACGCTGGTTCAAATCACAGCTCAGTCGCAAATATTTTCTTCCCCTCCACTAGACCTTGAGTGGTGGTCTGGATGCTAGTCATTCGGCTCAGATGATAAACTGAGGTCCCGTGTGCAGCATGCACTTAGCGCACGTAAAAGAACCCATGGCAACAGAAGGGTTGTCCCAGACAAAATTCAATTGAAAAATCCACTTCGATAGGAAAAACAAATATAACTGCACACAGGAAAAAATAATAATAAATGATAATAATAATGATATTTATAAAGTGCTGAATCTTGTGCAGAGACAAATCAAAGCACTTTCGCACCAGTCGTTCACATGCATGCATAACTCTAAAAGTGAAGAAACTGAAAACAAGGAAGAGGCAGGGAAGAGAGGCTATTTTGGGAAGAGGTGGGTTTTAAGGCCAGACTTGAAAGAGCTGAGTGCGGAGACCTGACGAAGCGAAAAAGGAAGTTCATTCCAATTGCAAGGTCCAGAGACAGAGAAAGAATGGCAGCCAAAGGTCGAGTGTTTGAATTTGGGTACGCGTAAACAGAGTGGATCCGAAGCTGATTGCAGAGAGCGAGATGGAGTGTAGAGGTGAAGGCAGCCACAGAGATAGGAAGGGGCAGATTTGTGAATACATTTATAACATAGAGTGCTGATCTTGTACTTTATTCTGTGTGAGGCAGGGAGCCAGTGGAGATGTTGCAAAAGAGGAGTGATGTGCTCAGATCTTTTCTTTCTGAGGACGAGTCGGGCAGTAGAGTTTTGTATGCGCTGAAGGGACTGAATGGATGAAGCAGGCAAACCAGACAATAGAGAGTTACAGTAGTCAAGGCGAGAGAGAATGAGAGAAACGACAAGTCTAGATGTTGTGTCAGTGGACAGATATTTCCAGATGGAACTGATGTGCCACAATTGTCAGTAGCAGGATTGACATGTCTGACTGATAAATGTTTGCATGGACAGTGTGTTGTCAAGGAAAACGCCGAGGTTCCTGACTGAACTGGAAAGAGGGATGGATGTACTGCCAAGTTTGATTGTGCCAGTTGTGATGGAAGAGAGTTTTTGTTTAGTTCCTATGATCATTGCTTCAGTTTTGTCCGCATTCAATTGTAAAATAATACAAAAAAAAATGGGTGGCGCTCTCAGTGTAGCAATGCGCTCTCTCTGGGGAGAGCAGCCTGAATTTCACACAGAGAAATCTGTTGTGACAAAAAAAGAGATACAAATACTTTCTGCCATAATAGATTTCTCTGTATGAAATTTGGGCTGCTCTCCCCTTTTTTCTCCATTTTTTTCTGCCTGTGACTTGTGTTTTTTTCACCATCAAAGTGGATTTTTTTTTCATACAGTATTTCACCAGAGACAACCCATTTGTTGCTGTGGGTTCTTTTACATGCAACCTTGGTATATCATCTCATCCAAAAGACAAGCACCCTAGACCACCACTCCAGGTCTTGTGAAAGGGGAGTAAAAAAAATCCTGGTTCACATATGACTCCAAGCCATGGACCCTTGATTCCAAAAAAAGAAACACAAAAAACCAAAATGCCAACAAGTAGCAGACAGACAACCTACGCTTTTATCAAAATGGCTGTCAGCGTCAAGTCTCCGCTTTGTTAACCTTGAACTTTGCAAGATATATTCACTTTTAGTACAAATAAATCAAATGACCAAACAAACACCCAACATAGGACTTTGGATAAGAAACCAAACAGCCAACACACACAAAAAAGGAAACAACGGAAGCTACCCACCTTGCAGCAGCAATGATGGGTGTCTCATTGCGGAAGTTGCGGACGTTGAGGTTGGTGGTGGATGCGGCCAGCAGCAGGTTGATGATGGGGTAGTGGCGGTTGAAGATGGCTTCCAGGAGCGGTGTGTGCTGCTCCGCCTTGGACCTCAGGTTCACATCCACGTCCTCCTGTCCCAGCAGCAGTGACACCACCTCCTTGTTCTTGGAGCACACTGCGCGGAACAGCGGCGTGTAGCAGAATATGCGGGTCATCTGCAACATACACCACACCACAGGCTGATGGTTTTCAACGCTGGCAAGGCAGCACTAGTGCTACACTGCTGCTGGCTCTGAATATAAAGTCGAAGAGGTCTGTATTGTTGTAGTAACAATGTGTGTGTGTGTGCATGCATGCGTGTGTGTGTGTGTGTGTGTGTGTGTGTGTGTGTGTGTGTGTGTGTGTGTGTGTGTGTGTGTGTGTGTGTGTGTGTGTGTGTGTGTGTGTGTGTGTGTGAGACATCAAATCAAATCAAATCATGGTGCTGATAGCCTCACTGACCACTAAGGCCATCTCAAGGCTATCGCCACGTTAGCATCTACTTCAAGTCAAGAGTAAAATCAAATTATCAAGTCAAATCATGGTGCTTAGAGCCTCGCCGACCACTAAGGCCATCTCAAGGCTATCACCACGTTAGCACCTGCTTCAAGTCAAGGGTAAAAAAACCAAAACAATGAAAACTAGTCACCACATCAAGCTTTCCACTCAAAGTTTAAAAACCTTCCTGAGTTTTAAAACCTTCAAATCTGATAAAAAATGTTCACTTCTTTCAATAAGTCCATCAGCGTCCACGGAGGGACATCACGAAACGAAGTCTTCAGTGAATCTGCCATGTAATGTCTGTGTCTAACGTCATGCAGATCCCAACAGTCAAGGAGCACATGTTTCATGGTGAGAGGCTCATCACAGAGAATACATCGAGGGGCCTCCTCTCCCTTCAGCAAGTAAAAATGAGTATAAAAAAAAAGTGTGCCGTGTGTGTGTGTTTGTGTGTGTGTGTGTGTGTGTGTTCTGGTGTGCTTTGTGTCTGACTGACGTGTTCCTGTAAAGCACTTCAAGTCATCTGAAAACACTACACTGCACAAAAGTGATGAAGAGCCTGAACAAACCCCTCCTCTGAAATATGAACTAGAACAACCTGTAAGCTTCAACAATCTTCTTCAACCAGTCACCAAATCTGTGTCAATGCCTGAAATGTCACTTTTGCTATCATCATCGAAGTTTGTATCCATCACCCACCCCTCCTTCAATCAGTTCATCTTCAATGTTGGCTGGATGGAACCTAAAAAGTCCTCATTTGAGTCAGAAGTAAAGAATGTATCTTGTAACAATGCTCCGCCAAAACCGTCAGCCATACTGGCTCAAGGTAAGTGCTGAAAATCAAATCAATGCTATAAAAAGAATTGTTGTGAAGCTCAGAATTGCAAATGGTGAATGGAAGGGCAAAGCTTGCTTCATTCTGAATCAAGTTGAAGGTCATTCATTTATTTCCCTGAGCAGCTAATCACTGGCAGAGTGCAAGTAAGCACCCTAGGTATGGAACAATAGTATCAATATCAGTAGCTCAAGGAGGCGTCACTGCGTTCGGTCAAATCCATATACGCTACACCACATCTGCCAAGCAGATGCCTATGTGCCTGCAATGGCATATGTGATTATTGGCACAATGCACTGATGCACCTGCAGTATGCTGAAGGTTTTAAGAACACAAACAAAAGCAAAGGATGCTTTAACAAACTGAAACTGATAATTTCTCTGTTTCCTTCTACTGCCTACTGTGAAATAGTATGAAGGCTGCACAAACTGTCAGCATCTACCTATTACACATTATTATAAGTATTGTGATTCCTTGTTTCCCACAGTCCATCATCTATATCACTACTTAAAAAAAGACTTTAAAAAGTCTCATACAATCACAGCCTTTTATGGCCACTGGGTTGATGAATTCTTATCCACTGTGCCTAGGACTCTGCATAGGAAGGGCTCCTACAGCCATTTATATAACCTTCCCCAACCAATGTAGGGTCCCCATTAACACCTGGATGGAATGAAGAAAATCAGAGTAAAATCCCATTCTCCAGGACACAACGCCATACTGAAACAGGGCTTTGAATCCTGATCGCTGGTGAACACTGGATCAGAAGTCCCACACATACCGTAAAGTTTGGTCTATTGAGCGCACTGGGATATAAGCCGCACCCACTAAATTTTTGAAAAAACTGAACTTTATACATACATAAGCCACACTGGCTTATAAGCCGCACTTATCTCCGGTACCGGAACACATACTGATACTACAGAAAAGCTGTCAATACTGTAGGTTATGAAATATACACAAGCGGGAACAACACAAAGAAAAGCAAGCAAAAATACTGCTAGTGCCACAAAAAAACCAAAAACAAAAAAAACAAAAAAAACAACAACGAAAATAAGATCCATAATTTAGGGATAGTCACATTCATTCAACGTCATCCTGCTCACTGAATCCACTGAAATCTTCATCTTCAGTGTCTGAGTTGAAGACAACCAGCACAGCTTCCTCCGCCATCTTGTCACTGACTTCAGCCTCGCTTTCACTTCATGAACATGAAGGTGGAGGTCGCTGCTGGTTCGTCGCTTGCACTGTCGTCTGCTAGGTCGATCGCCTTCAATTTGAAGGCTGCATCATTGGCATAACGTCGTGTTTTCGGCATGATGAGGGTGTACGCTTGAGCAGAGTAGAACTGAATGCTGATCTGAAGGCTTTAATGTGTGCGGATTTGATTTATAAAACGTGAACAGTTAGCACACTATCCTAAAGCTCATCCAAAAATTCATGGACAGAAATCATGATTTTGGTGAGTTGAAGGGCAGCTAAGAATAGACGAGAACGTGACACTCCCACAATCGTTAAAATCCGCAAATAAGCCGCATCACTGTATAAGCCACAGAGGTTGAAGCTGGAGTAAAAAGTCGTGGCTTATAGACCAAACTTTACGGTAACTAACTCTGCCATAGAACAGTACATGAACACACATATATATAAAATTTGTCCTAAAAAATAAAATAATATGTAAAACACCACTTTAATGCACGGCAAAGTTACAAGATTCACGATTACACTATCGTATCACCGATGAACTTAGTATCACCAGTGAACGCTGAATCAGAAGTCCAACACCTAACCAATTCTGCCACCATTCCCTCTCCCTTCAGAACTTACCCACCACACAAAAAAAACAACAACAAAGCAATGGATAAAGAAGACAACGGTGGGTTTCCACAGACAGCGAGGTGAAAACAGCACCCAACCCACCCGGTTGACAGAACAGTTCTTGCTCAGTAGGTACTCCACAATTTCTGTCGACTTGTACCCAGATGCAGCGGCTGCATGAAGCAGTGTCTTGGTGGCGGGCCTGGCCGCCAAAGTAAGGGAGCTGCCTGGGTCGCTGTTGATCAGGCACCAGCACTTCCCAGTCTGAATCTGCTTCAACATCCTCTCCAGCAACTCCCCTTCTGTTCCGTCGATTGTCGTTGGGTGCTGCTCAAAAAACCGCCCGCAGCTGCAGCTCATTGTGTGTTCTGGAAGGGGACAGGTAAACACATCATGTTGTGGATCACTGCTTTTTTCTGGGTCTACATTCAACACTCCCCTACTGAACAAACAAACCATTACCATTATACGTCTTTCAAATTTAAACCATTTGTTCAAATAATATTTTAAACTACAGATCTTCTCTGACTGCTGCTGATGAATATGCTTGTCAGTGAAGGGCTGTCACCTCACTATGGTAAGACTGTGATTACATGTCTGGATAACAGTCACGCTGTATCTGGACTTCTTCCTCTTTGGGACTGCATTACTTTTGGCCAGCAAAATCAATGTCACCACTTAAAAAAAAAGTACATAAAAAAAGTAGAAAAAGCATTTCAAATGCATGCCACAGTGATCTCGTTTCACAAAGTTAAGAAGCAGAGGGGTTAATCAGAAAGAGGGACTGGCCATGTACCAATATGGAACTCCACATCCAGCAGGTGTTGATGGCTGTCTAGACAGGCCTTCCAGTTCTTGTCTCCACTGACAATGCTGCAGTACATGTCCGCCAGGCCCACTCGGTCCGCGGCGCTCAGCAGCACTATGTCATCCACCACCATTTCCTCTGTCACCTCCTCCATGTCTACACACACACACACACAGAACATTATGGGATTTTTCTGCTGCATAAGTTTTGTTTAACTCTTGTGTCAAGAACACACTTTCAACCTGAAAGGATGGAGTTCAAATTATCTTAAGGTGAGTAAGGGGTGTGGATTGTGTGAGTGTGTGTGTGTGTGTGGGGGGGGGGGCCTGGGGGTGTGTGTGTTAATGTATTCCTTAAAGACAAAATAAAATCTTACAAACACTGTGCCACACACTGTCTTAAACTGCTGATGATGTGCTACAGGAAA
The DNA here is from genome assembly GCF_041734735.1 of Babylonia areolata. Classification (NCBI taxonomy): domain Eukaryota; kingdom Metazoa; phylum Mollusca; class Gastropoda; order Neogastropoda; family Buccinidae; genus Babylonia; species Babylonia areolata. The sequence continues at coordinate 31,630,845 of NC_134879.1, forward strand.
ACAAATTAAGCAAGTGCAACAAAAATGACAGAAACATGGTATGAACACTAGTGTTTACCAACTACAAGGTATGGCCAAATCTTTATGTGTGTAGCAAAGTAGATTTGGTCAGAATGTGCAGCATTAAAGTGACCATCTTAACATTGTTGGAGGCCCCTCAGAATTAAGGTCAAAGGGTTCCTGGAACCCCCAAGCTTTTTAACTTATTCTTACATCAGCAGCTTTTGCTGTTTCTTTGTTTTCTATCCCTTGCAATACTTAAATCATATCAGTAACATATCCAAGATTAGAAAAAAGTCCAAGAATAGTGCAATTGCAGCATTTTATTTTTTGTGATTTGGCATCCTAAATAGAGAAGTGCAGAAACTGGTAAGATCAGGGGCACCATAGGGATCAGTACTGGGTCCAAGCCTGTTCCAGGTCAACATCTGTGACCTAGCATCCCGAGTGACATCTCCTGCCCACCTATTTGCAGATGACATGGTCCTTTACAGACCCATCACTGCCCTCAGTGACCTCGAAGGAGAATTGGAGATGCAGTTCTATCCTTAAAAGTGCAGTGTCCTGGCGTGCATCATGAGGAAAAACACTAGCCCTCATCAGTATCAACTGCATGGTCACCTACTGAAATCTGTGACGTCCACCAAAATTTAATATTTAGGCATAACGCTCCAGTCAAATCTCTGCTTTACCAAACATATTGACAGTATCTGAGTATGGTGGCAAAAGCAAACAAGACACTTGGCTTCCTGCAAAGAAACCTGAAGAAGGTGACAATTAAAAATCAAGACACCTACAAGCCCCTAATACACATTATCATCAAATATCCTGGCATTGCATGGGACCCCACTGCTGAGAAAGAAGTGGAAAAGATAGAAGCAGTCCAATGGAGAGCAGTGCAGTTTGCCCTCAGTAAATATCAGATGACAACCAGTGATACCAAGCTACTGCAGACACTGCAGTTGGAAACCCAGGAACTCCATAGAAGGGTAAGATTATCCATACTTTTTAAGATCAGAAGGGGGCTTGTAAAAGTAAAGTGCCCACACTTCTGCCAATAACAGCAATGTGCTAGAAGAGCCCATAGGCAAACCTGCAACATGATCACCTGTGGAGAGGACATCTTGCTGAATGGCTTCTTCCCAAGGACAGTATGACTGAAACATCCTACCCAAGGAGACTGTCAATGCTCCAACCCTTGACACATTCATTTATTCTGCTGTCCCCTGACAGACCCACCTATCCCATTACCCCCAGCCTTTTTTTAACCCAGCAAAAATGCCAGTCCTCATTCTTCTATCCTCTAGTCATGCCATATTGCCAAAACATTCAAGTGAATTAGATGTGCACAGTGCTAAAAAAAATTATAATAAAAAAAAAAAAAAATTCTTAAATGGTGAATGTTTTGACCCTGGGCATCATCTGGAAGACGGTCCCCCCAAAAGACCTCACCAATCAGGAATGCTAGTCTTTTTTATGCCTGTCGGCAGTGGCACTGGTTACAGCGTAAGCAGTCTAGTGTGGAGCTCATTTTTCTTTCTATAAGCAAGTAGTGTTGACAAGTTTTTTGTTTTCAAAGTTGTTTTTGTAGCAGAGTTGAATATTAGTATGCAACAGTGTTAATAATTAAATATTATCAGAGTAAAAATTATTATCAGTAGTAGTAAAGAATTTGTGTGCTACTAGTTATTAGTTGTTTATAATCAGTTTGTTCTAATCAGTAAAAATGTAAGGGGAGCAAATTTTACATTGTTTTATGATATAGTTTTGAAGTAGTTTTGTCCCTTTTTTGTCATGATCTTTTGGAGTTATGTGTCATGTGAACTTTGACATTGTAACTGTGAGCTGCTTCTCTGAATTTTTGGTGATTACATCTCCATTCTGGAATGGCCAGGTCACATCTCTGCATTCTGAAGTGGGTAGTTCCGCCATAGCACTCAGTGGACCAGTAATTTTGTTTTCACAGCCTTTGTTACTTTGAGAAGGTATGTTCTTTTGTAAACTGTCCAATTATCTTGGATGAGAAAGTTAATTGCTTTTGAAGAATTGTTGTGTCATTGTGGTAATTGTATCAATGTATGGTTTCAGGGTTTCTTTTCTCCACGTTGAACTGTTCAAATCAGAATCACCCTATGTCCCATGAAAAGAAATAAACCACCTCAACCCCTTGTTTCCTTGTCTGCCTGCCTGTTGATGACCGCATTTTCCTTCTACTGAACTAACAACTCTCATCTCATCTTGCTATCCTGGCACAGCACAACACCCCCGTTACATTTTGTTAGGGGAACAAATATTTCTGGACATAAGTAAAACACCAGAAGATGGCCAGTGCGGGACCTTCCACCCTGGGAAGTGCTCCACACTACCAGTTACCTGCAACAGATGAGTCTTAACTTACGGCTGTGAACTAAACAGGCATACTCCGGAAACCATCACCAGCGTCAAGTACCTAGGAGTTACCAGCACCCAAGATCTGAACTGGAGCATGCACAATAACACCTTGTGCAAAAAAGCCATCAAGACTCTGGGCTTCCTGAAAAGAATCTGGAGATAGGCTCCAGAAGCATCAAAGAGATGGCCTACAAATCCTATACACATTCCATCCTTGAGTATGCATGGTCAGTCTGGGATCCTCATACTCAACATTGACAGACTTGAGGCCATCCAGCCCTGAGCAACCTGCTTTGTGATGAGGCGCTACAGACACACTCCAGCCCCTCAGACATAACAGGGGGTCTCAAGTTGCCTAGTCTTCAGGACAGGAGACAGACAGCACACCTTGCCGTGCTTTACAAAAGCCACCACAACCTGGTCCACACTGACTACATAGCGAAGAGCAAGTTAGTTCCTCTTCCGCGCCGACAGAGCCGCGGTCATAGCCAGCAGTTCAAGCTCCCAGTGACCAAGACCATCGTTTCGTTTCAAGTGCCTCCAAACTTGAATAGGGCAACACTTTTTTTTTCCGGGGCCCTTGGTTCACTGGTGCTTAACCGTCGTGGGTTGGCTTATAAATTTCTTTAATGTCAGACTCCCCCTTTTTGGGTGACAGAATAATCACAATGATGACTGTGGTCGCAAAAGAGAAAGCAAAAGAAGAATGTGGATATTGCCGTTTATACTCACATTCGCAGCATCGTATATTGATGTCGATTGTCAACAATGACTGAAGAATTTGTTTTTAACCAAACACTGGTGCTAGGAAAATGATTAAAACAAAACAAAAAACACTTACCTTCGTTTTCAAAATCCATTGTCAAGCTCAACGTTCTGCGCAGCCAGGATGCTGTAAGCTTTTAGATAACTCTGCCAAACTCGTCTTTAAACATGTTACACTTCTCATGCACACTTCCTGTGCACAATTGTCTTTTTGCAAAAATCTCTCGGCAGAACCACTCTTGTCCTGGTTCAATCCCCACGCAGCCTATCCCGCCCCCATCTCCACAAACACAGATACACCCGATCTTATGCAGATGTTAACAAACATAATGAGTTATGTACATAAAAGAATGAAACGATCGCCAGCAACAATTAATTAGGGAGCTTAGCAAAACATTACCATCGGTAGCATGCAGCAATTCCATTGCCTTTCAGCTAATGGAACATATTTTAAGATATGCTAGTTTTTCCCCCGCCACCAAGAGAAAATTCAGCAACCCCCCCCTCAAGTAAAAGTAGGCAAGAAAATCAGCATGTTGATTGTGACAACTTGAAGTAAAAGAAGACATCATTACAATTTGCATTGCACTGCAGTGCCTTAAATAACTAACACTCTGTAGGTTACTTTATTTGGCCAGTTTACTTTAGTTTTCTAAGATTAACTGTTGTGCTGGGCAGCAGTAGACCAGGTACTTGTCATAATAATTATCATATCATATCAATTTCAAGGCGTGCAGGCCTTGAAGTGGGGAAGAAAAAGAGAGTCCCCACATATGTCTGGTGCATTTTTCAACATTGAGTGTGAAATGCTTGAAAAATCAATAAATATGTAAATGAGTTTTCATTAAACATTTTTTAAATGAATATCAAGATAATTTTAAAATGTATTCACTGTTCCTGCGGAAACAATGTCTTGTGACAAATTATTTCAAACATTTGTTACTCTGTTGGTAAAGAAATGTGCAAATCTGGAAGTTTTTACTGAAACTTTTAATAGTTTGTAGGAATGGCCTCTTGTGGCACTGTTCTCATTCAATGTAAACAAAGTTTATAGTTCTGCTGTCATATAATCCATGTGTCATTTTATACATCTCTATTAAATCACCACGCAGTCTTCTATATTCTAAACTAGGTAACTTAAGTGCTTGCAACCTACTTTCATAGTCCATATCAGCAAAGCCAATGATTCTTTTAGTAAATCTTCGTTGAACATTTTCAATACTGTCTATATGTTTCACTAAACCCGTATTCCAAACAACATTCCCATATTCTAAGACTGGCCTGACTAATGACTTAAATAATGGCACCATTATGTCTTTACTTTTACACTGTATATTTCCAACTAACATTCCAGTCAATCTATTGGCTTTTTTAATGGTTTCATTAACATGAACATCAAAAGAGAGAGACCAGAGTCAACAATGACTCCAAGATCTCTCTCCGATGAAGTCTCCTGCAAGTCAATACCATTCATATAATACTTATAATGTGGATTATTTCTGCCTACGTGTAAAACTTTACATTTATTGCTATTAAATTTAATTTGCCATCTATCAGTCCAGTGTACTAAATTATCAATACTAACTTGTAATTTCAATCTACCAAAATCTGAATCTACTTCCTCATAGATCTTTGTATCATCTGCAAAGATTTTCACAAAACAGTCTAGTATGTCAGGCATGTCATTTATATAATATACAAAGAGTGTGGGCCCCAAGACACCGCCTTGAGGAACACCACTACTCACCTTAACAGGACACGATGACTCAGTCCCTACTGATACATACTGTGTTCTCTCATATAAGAAGTCTTTTATCCATTCCAACAATTTACCACAAATACTGTACCATTGCAATTTAACAACTAACCTATTATGTGGAACTTTATCGAACGCCTTCTGTAAGTCCAGATAAATTGCATCCATTGGTTTATTGTTTTCAAGTGACTGCATCCAGTCATGTACAGTATTCAACAACTGAGTCACACAGGATCTACCACTGGTAAAGCCAAACTGATAATCAGACAGTAAGTTGTTACCAATCAAATGTTTATTCAAAGTATCATGTATGAAACCTTCAAAAACTTTACATACAACCGATGTCAAACTTACTGGTCGATAGTTTCCAGGGTCTTGTTTGTTACCTTTCTTAAATATTGGTTTTACTTCTACTACTTTCCATGCCTGTGGGATCTTACCATGTGATACAGTCTTAACAAACAGAATCTTTAAGAGAATAGCTAGACTATTATGCAATTCTTTTAGCAAATAAGGGTGTATTCCATCAGGACCAGTGGCTTTATTTACCTTTAGCTGTCAAAGTTTGTCACTAATCATCTTTTCTGAAACTTCACCATAATCTGATGATGGTGGCACTGATAATACTAGTGATTAATAATACAGTATTTATAACTTTTAAATAGTTGGCCTTCACTTTTTTTTTTTTTTTTTTTTTTCATATAATTCTAAGTATCATGTGGCTTAAAATGTGCAACTTCCAACCTGTTTCATATATAATCTTAAGTATTTTGTTGGTTAAAATCTGTGTTTTCTATCCACTTTATTATATTACTATACCTTTTTATCCAGCACAGTAACTGACTACAGTGAAAACAGAAATATTCTAGGCTTTACTAAATGACAGACACAGCCATGCATGAGTTCGATCATGTTCTGTAAACTATAGTGTAAATGCACAGTATCCAGTAAATGCACCCCCACCCCCGTGTGGGTCAGAAACCCTGCACTGGGTAAAGCACCTTGGAAATACCCACCCCCCAGTGTGGGTCAGAAACCCTGCACTGGGTAAAGCACCTTGGAAATACCCACCATCCAGTGTGGGTCAGAAACCCTGCACTGGGTAAAACACCTTGTAAATACCCACCCCCCAGTGTGGGTCAGAAATCCTGCATAAGGTAAAATACCTTGTAAAAACCCACCCACCAGTGTGAATTAAAAATGCTGCATAAGGTAAAATACCTTGTAAAGGCCCACCTACCACTTTGAAAAAAAATATAACGAAATGACATTCCAGTTTGCTGTTTGTGATCATGTTGCTTTGCAAAGCAGTGCAGATCTAGATCTTGAGATAAGCATTGAACATCTGCATAAAAATGTTAACATCACATATGTGCACATGTGTGTATGTATAGGTATGTGTGTGTATGTGTATGTATATATATACATGTATATATGTGCGAGTGTGCATATGCATGCTTATGTATGTGCGTATGTGTGAATGTATATATGTGTAAAATTATATGTGTGTATGTATATGTATGTTTATAGTCATTGATGTCTAAACATGAGTCATGGACCTATGCCACTGATTATGCATCGAAAGTATTATGAAATGCTCCCCCATTTTTTTTCTCTTTTTTGTGTGTGTTATCAATGGTAACATCCTCCAGTCAAAAATGTGCTCTTCTCTTCCTTTCTATGTGTCACATCATCTTCTCCTTCTTTCTTCCTCTTTCTTCTCATTGATATTATGTAACTTCAATACTTCTCTGTTCTTTTTGTTTGTGTGTTGTTGTTTTTGTTTCTTTACAAATTGTTATGATTTGAGAATGTATTTATTCTTTACAAATTGTTATGATTTGAGTATGTATTTATCTGTTTTTGTTATGAAAAAAGGAAAAGAAAAAAGTTACTTTGATCATGACGTCACTCCATGATGCGGTGTTTTTTGTTTCAGTCACTATCATTTTGTTTTTAACGTGTGCAGAGAACATTAGTTCTGTCTCTGGACAATGATTTATCCAGTCAACACACCTGCATTTCATGAAACAAATCAAAAACAGTTTGATTTAAACTACCAGGATTGCATTATCCTACTGATATTGCAAGTTTTACAAGAGACTTCTAATGACTGTAGTATGCTATGGTGAAACTAAGGGACTGGGCTCCCATGAAGGGTGAAATACCCCATAAATGCCCATCCCCAACCTCTGGGTGAAATTTGTGCAAAGAGAGGGTGGGCGCTTGCAAGGTAGTTTGCAGTATGTTCAAGTTTTCTGTTACTTACTGAACACAACAGTCATGCACAAATTCTGAACACAGGCCAGGATCATTGAAATTTTTGGTTATTTATTGAACAACAACAATAACCATGCAAAAGTTCTCAACATTAAGTCAGAGAGTTTGAATTTTCTTTTGGTTCTGGAACACCATGAACAACCATGCATGTCCTTCAACAGAATCGAAACCACCACACATCACACTTCACAACGGTGTTGTATCATGCCAACAACCCAACATGTTCATACACACGTTTTCTGTCCACAGTGTTTTTTGTTGTTGTTTGTTTGTTTTGTTTTGTGTCTTTTTGTAGAAGCCATCATTCTGAATGCACACTTTTACAAAACACATCATATAACCAAGCACAGTGGGAACTCCGGTAAACTAAACAGTGACAATAAGACTTATACTAATAAAGAACACAGTATACTATAAAACACTATATATATATATATATATATATATATATATATATATATATATAATATATATATACATAAAAAGTAACCATTATATGGAAAACAATCCAACTAATAAAGTAAAATAATGTTGAATTTAACGTCTTCAGCTAGTCTTGCTGGTCAGCTTGGCTAACAATCTGATTTTACAGAATTGTACAGATTATCTATTTCTTAACCAAAGCTTTTCTGCATGAAATATGGATCTGTTTTCCTTGTGGAAATGTAAAATATGTCTGACATTATGTCTTTACCCTTTTCATCAGTGTCATTTCTAAGTGTCTGACTTAAGCAGTGCATTTAGAAATTAATGTGAATTTCTCTGTAATGAAATACATTAATCATGGACAGTTACCTTATATTCTTTTTATTCTCTGCGCTTAAAAAAAAAAATCAGTACAACATACACTAAGAACCTATTTTTTTCCTACAAGGATTTGACTGAAGGACACAACATCAATGACTGAAACTGAAACTAGTGAGTGTTTCAGGCAACAAATTATCTGACATAGAACTACCATGTTCCACTCTTGGCTGACTTTTCAGGATGAGAAAAGCCAATCAACTTCAATGACACAAAAGTCAGCAGCTGGGCACAGCACAGAAGATGGAGCAGGAAAACCAGCCGACCAGCAAAAGCATACCCCCCCCCCTCAATGCCCCTCACCAGCTAAACTTGACTGGTTTTGTGCTCACTCACTCTATAACATATGCATGAAAACAAACTTAATTCATTTATTAATATATAATTGTGTAACAATATCTCCTAGACTTAAAAAGACAGCATCATAATTCAAGCATGACACTTTGACCGATGAACCAATTGCCCCACCACTCCGCTGTTGTTTTTTTGGAGTGTGTGCATGTTTTTATTGGTTTATTCTTTTCTCAATACACCCCCTCTCCACTTCCAATCCCTCATCCATTCTCCACATCCATTGTATGTATGTGTATACGCGTGCTGAAATGAATCTCTAAACTAATCACTTTGTAGTGAATGGTTAATAAATCAATGAGAAGAAGATAGCACAGTTATAGAACCTAGCTGAGAGTAAACTCAACTCAGACTGTTACAGATGAGAGCTGTGAAGTTTTTAATAATCTACTTAATAATCTACTTGATAAGCAATATGCATGACAATACTTTTATCATGCTAGAATTGAACATAACAAAATGTACTTGCAGATCAAAAAAATAAGGAGGCACTTGTAATGAGGTGATGTGCTCTCCCCAGGGAGAGCAGCTTGAACATCACACTGAGAAATCTGTAGTGACAAAAATGTAATAAATACAATAACCTCACATGGGTTATTATTACACCAACACATTAACAAGCACACCAAAGTGTTGGTGCAGAAATGTGTACAAGAAAAAAAGAAAAAAAGAAAGAAAAATTATGTTTTCAATGGAGCTATAATAAACTGCTGACAAAGTTTCTTTTTTCTCAGTCTAATTTTGTGTGTGTGTGTGTGTGTGTGTGTGTGTGTGTGTGTGTGTGTGTGTGTGTGTGTGCAACATAGAATTGTCATATTCTCCTGGATTTTGAGAAGGGTTCTATTTTTTTCAATTACAACCTCACCTGACCACATCCAACACACCTGAAAACAGAATATTATATAGCAACCCACGCTTGTTAAGGATGCCTGAAATGTTGTTGCCTTTGACACATCTTCTGTTTCAGGTTCAATTTATTCAGGATGGCTAATGACAGAACATTGATTAACACAAAACAAAATCAAACTGTTTTGTCAGCATAAACACTGAACACAGAACTTAGCATGTCACAGATCATGGAAGGTTGACTTTTTAAAGGTTAAGAAGTATCACAGCCTTTTATAGCCATCAGAGCAGTGAGTTCACATCCACTGTCAAGGGCTCAGCACAGCAAGGTGGCCCAGGTCTTCTCCTTCGGCTGTCTCAACCTTCCCAAACCAAACTACCAAGGTACTCACATTCACAAAAAGGTGAACTAAGGAAAATCTTGAGTAAAGTGCCTTTCCCAAGGACACAAAACAGTGCTGAAACAAGGCCTTGAACTCTGATCAAAGGCGAATGCTGGATCAGAGGTGGAATGCCTGATTCTGCAATGGAGCCTCCTACACATACATGCATGGTCTTCTGCACCAATATACATTCTCATCTTATATGAACAAATGTTCTTTCACACGCATATACACACCATTTGTTATTGCTGACAGTTTAAAAAAAAAAAAAATCAGAAGTATAACCATATCAGCAGAAAAACAGGACAACACAGCTGATATTTACTGTTGTCTTTAGTATATCTGAACTCTGAGCATAAAATTGAAGCATCATATTCTGAGATATACTGATAGTTCACTAGCTATATACACCTATTTACACCACTATAGACTTTGTAAAGAAAAAACAACAAAGAAAAAATAACCAAGGCAAATGGACATTCCAGACTGAATTCTTCCAAGAGATACATGACTCACCTATTTCTACAGCTTCATTATACACTCCTGATGGTCAGCTTCTTTCTTCACAGTCATTGTGGGACAAACACTAAACAAACAAACAAACAAAAAAAACCCAACAAACAAACAACCCCCCCCCCCCAACCCCCGCCAAAAACCCCCCTGCAGACAGATGCCTTAAAATCCATCTGTCCATTGTCCTAGTCTATAAACAGTCCTCCATTCCTTTCAGTGCTTTCGCTTTATCAGTTAAAGAAAAAAACACAACAAAGAAGAATAAATTCCGAACAGCTGCACCATATTGACTTCAACCTAAAAAAAATCATTCAACTCAATTATTTGAAGGTATCAATAATGATAACAAATTTATTTATTGAGGGAAATGGAATGAGCACATATGCATCTTTACATCCATCCCTCAGGGCAATGAGAAACAGATGTTCAGGAAGTGAGGGGAGTGTGTCTGTATGAGTTGGTGGGAAAGGGAGTCAGGGGTGGGGGGGTGGGGGGGGGAGAACAGAGAAGTGGAAGGGAGGTGGTGTGGAGGTGGCTCAAGAAGCAGTCAATGGAAGGAATCCCTTCAACTGCAGGGGAGGAGTGGGGAGGGGGGGTGGTGCGTGGGAGGGGCGGGGGTCGTGGGATGGGAGGAGTCCTTAAAACCAGACAAGAGGCTATGAACTCCAACTCCCAGCCCCCCCCCTTCCACACCCCCTTTTTAAAAATTTTAAGATCAGAGGAGTAAGTGGGGCAGGAGGGGGGGATGGAAGTGGGGCTTCCAGAATTCCTGGAAGCACCCCACAAACTCTAGAACTTGAGCAGGAGACACAAACATTATCTTCTGGTTGGTTCTGGGCAGATCCTTTACAAATACAATAATAACTAATTGTTTTACTATTCAACTTATTTGTATTCCTTCATTTTTTGGATATATTCTTCTACTGCTAATCCGACTGAGTGTCACATCTGTCAGAACTAAATCCTTCTGTCAGCTGTCTTTCCTTTCAGGGTCCAGCCATGCGGTACAGGCTTCCACTGAACATCAGACACTCCACTTCCACAGTCTCTTTCTATTCTTCCCTGAGGATCCATCTGTTTCAGCAACACTGATGTCTTTTCCACCACAGTTCAGTGCTGTGATTTATCCATGTAATGAATGCTGCTGCTGCTGCTGTTCGTGTTGTTGTTGTTGTTGTTGTTGTGTGTGTGTGTGTGTGTGTGTGTGTGTGTGTGTGTGTGTGTGTGTGTGTGTGACTACATGCATGCATGCGTGTGATCAATTCAGTAAGATGGGTGATGTCATAATGTCTGTCTTCACTGAGTGTGTGAACTGATTTTTATTTTTGTTGTTGTTGTTGTCATCAACAATCAATAAATTTTGTACATGCAAAGCGCTTTGGGCTCTAGTTGAGAAAATAGTGCAGCATAAGTGTTCGTTATTATGATTACATATAACCGTTTGAAACATCATTTCTTTCTCTCACCTCCTTAATATGCATGCTGGCATTTCACTAACTCAATAATTCCTTCTACCCTCAAATTCTATTCTATATCTTGTATGTCACCATTTCACCCTTCTTTCCTTCCTTTGGAGAGTTATCTGAATTTTTCTCATCTTTTCTTGTTTCATTTCATGTCCGTCTTGCTAAGTAACACTCAGCCTGGTAATAAATATCAAATACTCAACTCTATTTTTCCCAGTCTAATGATTAGCCTTATTTCAAACCAAGTTGCTCAACAACAACACTAAAATAATTATATAATGCATTAAAAAAAAAATCAAGTATACTATACATTCATCACAATACAGTAGCAAAAGAAAAAGAAAAAAGAAAAAAGAAAAGGCCCTTCATGCATAAAAGCACAATAAAATGAGCAAATTATTAATGAACAAACCTTGTGTTTAGCAGTTTCTTGTCTGATAACATTTTATGGTCATTTGACAAATGGGCATTCTTTAAAAAATTTTTTTTTAGTAGTTATAACACTTAAAGAAAAAAGAATTAAAAAAAAAGCCTACAAGGTTTTTCTTTTGTGCAACGAGGGTGGGTGTATGAAATGAGAAGGTGTGGGAGAGAAAGGCAGAGGGAGGGGTGGGAAATGGTGGAAGAATCTTTGGATCTATGTTCCTTACAGCACCACCCTGCACACAGAGCCATTTCAGGACTGAAAGACTGTCAGTCCTGATCCTGTGGGACCTGGGAGAATGACTCCCCCCACACTCCCCACAAAAACCAAGAAGAAACGAAAAGTAGACACAAGTACAATCACATTCACTTTCTTGCACATAAACCTTGGACATGCTTCTGACATTGACCGTTCTGAGAGTTTTTCATAAAAGGATTACAAGATACCAACCTGAACTTAAACACGATTGATTACACATAATAAGTTTCAGTTTCACTTTCTCAAGGAGGCATCACTGCGTTCGGGCAAATCCATACACACTACACACATCTGCTAAGCAGATGCCTGACAGCAGCATAACCCATAGTGCTTGTCAGGCCTCGAGTGCATGCTTATACATTTACACATAATAAACACAATTATATTCAATATATATAAAAACAAGCATACAACACCCAAAAGTGCCAGCCTCACACATCCAGTGTGCAAAAAATGAATGCAAGTCACAGCACAGAAAGAATGCCCAATTATCAGGTCCAGAAGAAGATGGAAAGTATTCAAAGCTTTCTAGAAAAAAAAGGTTGTTGAACAGATCAGCAAGGCAAAAAATAAGGATGGAAGGGATGACAGAAAGGACAGGGAAAACTCAAAAACAAAAAGAGCGATAGAAAAGAGGTAATTTCTAGCACAGAATTTCCAGAAGATGGGGATACTGTTGACAGTAAAAGAACTCCCGGCATCCCCATGGGGAAGGGAGGAGTGGGAGATGGAAGCCGTTAGGAAGGCTGAATCGTGTACATCAAAGTGAGACTTTAGTTGCTTTTGCCGGTGTTGTGATGGTGTTGCTGCTGTAATATGTTGTCCAAAAACAAATATAATAAGAACGTATTTGACAGACAATTCATATAATGAAAATGGGTGGTATCTACTTGTAATTTCTTGCCCCGAAACACACATTATTATTGTGTATTTGATAGATCATTTATTTAACAAAAATGGGTGACACCTACTAAAACATTGCCAGTACAATTTCATAACCTTATAAAAACTGCTTGGAAATCACCATCTCTTTTGTGTTGCAGTTGTAATTTGTTGCCCCAAAACAGACATAATTACATGTTTGACAGATCACTCAGAAAGTGAAAATGGTTGGTACCTATTCAAAATATTGCCAGTACAATTTCATAAGCTTATGAAGAAAAAACAAACAAAAAACAAAAAAAAACACGCTCAGAAATCAATAAGGGTGACATGTGCTTTTATTAACATGCACATATAGGTGTTGTCATTTGCATATGTGCTTGTTCAAAGAGCAAATGAGAGAGAGAGAGAGAGAGAGAGAGAGAGAGAGACAGAGACAAAGACAGACAGAGAAAAAGAGACAGAGTCAGACAAAGATAGAGTGAATGAGATGAATATGTTTGTGCATGTGTGTGGGAACAAAGGAGACAGTAGTGTACAATCTAACCTAGAACAGTTCAGAATACAAATATTTCAACTTTTCCTCGTGAAACACTTTTTTTTTTTAATCTGCGTTAATGCATGCATCTTAATACACACACACATTCATACAAACACATACACACGCACGTATGTACACCCGCATGGATAAGCATGTAAGCATAAACATACTTTATATGAATGTTACTCACTTGAGATGATTCAACCATTTCTGCACAATGAACAACTGTTGTACATAACCACAAAATACACCAATTCCATTTTACCAGTCAAAAAAATGAAACAAGAACATAAGGAGCAGAGAGAGTTAGAGGAAGAGAGAGAGAGAGGGGGAAAGTGAGAAGGAGAGGGAGAGAGACAGAGGGAGAATGAAAATAGATGGAGCGATGAAGGGAGAAAGGGGGAGGGAAAGAGAGACAGAGACGGAGGGAGAGGGGCAGGGAGAGAGAGAACAGAGTGAGAGAGTGTGTGAAAGAAAGAGACAAGACAAGACAACTTCTTTATTGAAGGAGCAGTAGATAAGCAAGGTATATGCTTTTATGCAAGAATGAGAGACAGAGAGAGAGAGAGGAAGAGAGAGACAGACCAAAGACCCACAGTGAGAAACACGAACACACTAAAAGCTGGGGAAGAGAGAAAGACTGATAAACATGAGTCAATATACCAAAATATCCCCTCCAACCCCTAAATATAAAATCAAGCATGCACCCACATTATTTCTAGATTTCCAGACATGAAGCCTGCCAGGCTGGACTGGTTCCTGGCTGTTCTTGCTTCTCACACCTAGAAACATGTATCACATGTGAGCTGACGGCAACAGTGACACATAATGAATTTCTCGTATCTGCATGCAACATAAACACAGAGCTGCCAAATGTACATGCTTTTTTTATATAAAAAAGAAAAACTCTTTTTTTCTTTTTCTTTTTAATTTTTTTTACAGGTCTTCTGGAATTGACAAGAAAAAAATCCACACAAAAATCCCAAAACTTTTTATCTTAGCAATTAAGAAAAAAAACCTTCTTTTTTTAATCCATAGATTCATAAATTGAATACTGCAAATGAAAGAACATTCATTTAAAATCCTAAAAAATATAAAATATATATATATTTTTTTAAAAGCTACTAAAGGTTAACGGTCTCATAGTCATTCACAGCTGTAGGGGCAGTGAATTCATGTTCACTGTGTCAAGGGCTTGGCATATGAAGATGGGGCCCAATCCTCCACTGTTTTAGCCTCCCCTGACTGAAGTCAGGTACTGATTCACACTTGGGTGAACATCAGAGTAACCTGCCTTCTCCAAGGACACAACACCACACTGAAACATGACCTTGAACCCTGATCACTGGTGAACACTCAGTATATGTATATGTGAGTGTCTTTTTACGGTAACCAAAATGTGAAGTGTTCATTCAAATATCCCACTATGAGTTATTTACAAGTAATGACTAAACATATCAATAGGGCTATGAACAGACTACAATAAATATCACTCATTCTGTTGTTGACATTGTAAATGAATGAGTTAACACAGAACTAATTTGATTGTAAATGAATGAGTTAACACAGAACTTTTTTTTTTTTTTTTTCACTTTCATATAATTTTTGTGAGATCATTTAAACAAAACGAGTGCATATAATTTTTAGCCTCATGTTTAATAAACGATCATTTCTAAACAGAATATTAGAATCCACCTCAACAGAAGAGCTTATGGGGAAGAGAGAGAGGGAGGGAGGGAGGGAGGGAGGGAGATAAGGATGGAGGGAAGAGTAGGAAAAAAAGAATTTCTTAAAACAAAAGCAGAACCCAATTAATGGTTACAAATGCAAAATCTCATGAAGAGTGAACCTCAATTCAAGCCAAAGAAGAAAGAAAAAGAAAGACACCTTGCTGACATCACCAGAACTATGACCCATCACGATGGGCAGTAAGAACATCAGTAGCAATGTTCTACACCCGAACTTGAACTTAAAATCTTTGACTATGGTCTAACCTATTATCAATTAAATGATTACCAATTCCTCCAGTGTTTTTTCAGCTTTTGTTGTTTTTATCAAGTTACAATAGCATCTTTTAACCTTTGACTCTGATTTGACCTACATAAAATGACTGGCAAGTGTTTTTTTCCAGTTATTCTGTTTGTTTCGCAAATGGTACAAGTCTCTGTAAATTTTTTTTTCTTTTTCAGAGAAATTTAATATGTCCATGGATTTTGGAACTCAACAGATGGCAAAACTGCCTGCTGACAGGGTCACCCTTTCAGGCATATCCTCTCACGTTGACGTAGATGTGTTTGGGCCATGGTTGGTCCTTACCAGGAAAACCAGAGGTGGAACCGCCAACTCCAAGAGATGGGCAGTCATCTTCATATGCACGGCTACTCATGCCATCCACATCAAGGTCCTGGAGGAAATGACCAGTTCTTCATTCATCAATGCTCTGTGTAGGTTCATCGCTCTGCGTGGACAGGTGGTTGAGCTGTGATCAGATCGTGGCACCAACTTCATAGGGGCTGCTGGGGAACTTGAAGTGGATGCACTCTTCAAAGATGGACCTGTACAGAAGCACCTAGTGCAGTCATGGATCGGGTGGAAATTCAACCCTCCTTATGTTGCTCACATGGATGGCTCATGGGAGAGAATTATTGGTGTAGTGCACAGGATTCTGGACTCTATGCTTCTAGACTAGCAGTGCAAACCCCTCACTCATGAGGTTCTGTGTACCCTAACAGCGTAAGTCGGTGCCATTGTCTCACACGACCCTGATTCTCCCTTTGTCCTCACCTCTTCCATGCTACTGGCCACAAAGAGTGGCCAAAATCAGGCGCCGTGTGAATACGTGGACATCAGGGACATGTACAAGCATCAATGGAAACGAGCAAGTTCTTTCCAATCTCTTCTGGAAACACTGGAAGCCGGAGTACTTCAGTCACTTCAGCAGAGGGGCAAATGGGAGAGTGCAGAACCAAACTTAAAAGAAGGGGATCTTGTTCTCCTAAGGCGCACACAACTCACAGAAATGACTGGCCAGTCGCACTGGTTGTTCGCATCTTTCCCAGTGAAAGTGACTCGTAAGTTCGTTCAGCAGTGGTGCGCATTATCAAGGACAAAAAACTGGTATCCTATGTCAGACCAGTTACAGAGCTCACAGTCTTGTAAGCAATCTATGAATGATTATGTAACTGCAGATATTCCTTTGAAAGCTCCGCTTTTGTTGCAGCAAGCACAGACACTTCAGTGTGGTGTGTTCCCTGTCGAGAATGTTTCTGGACATCATTTCCATGTTTGCTCTTTCAGGTTATGTTCATCCATGTGCACTAAGTTTTCTTCCTGATTACCTTAAGACACCATATGTGTGGTCTGATAGCTTTCCTTCAGTTTTGTCAGGCACCATGCAAGTGGTTTGTTAGTTCAGAACCATGTGTGTGTATGTTTAAGTTCAGTTATGTTATCAGGTACCCGATATCAGTGTTCTGTCTCTAGAAATTTTATCAAATTGTCATTTTAGCTCCGGTTTGTCTTTTTAGACGTCATGTGTAACTGTCATTCTGAAGAGCATGGTTGCTCTAGCAATTCATCATTCCTTCTCCAAATCCCCTCAGTTCACTTAAATGCTTAAACATACCTGCCATGTTATTGGGCTGCACATTCATCATTAAAAGAAACAGAACTGATCCAGATTTGTCATATGGTGTGCATGGTTGGTGGTTGCTGGTGACACTTTCTGCATGACCATCTGTCTATGGGGACTTTTGGGACTTGAGGCAGAAAAGCTAGATATCATCAATATTCACCAAATCACAGGCCATTGTCAATATTCATCACCTGTCATTGCTTATTTAAACCCAAGAAAACAAGAAAAATCAAAATTGCATCCAACTTTCATGCAACGTTTTCAGGAATGGTAAAAAAACTACAATATACGCACAAGTGTAGGCGTCTGTGTTGCATAATTGATTAATTAATTTAACTAACCTCTGAACTTCACAACCCTGATTTGCGTTTTGGGATCACATCCACCCTGAACATGAAAAGAAGGCACTTTTTGTTTATAAAAAAAAAAGACAAAAAAAGACCATCATATTCCATGAGAGCTGGCGAGGCTTAAACATCATGGTGGTACCAAAGCTTGAACAGAAGTTGGTTCTATGATTTTAAATGAATCAAATACTATGATGCTAATCCTAAAGAAATATACACAATTATGCTAAATGTTACTCTCAGTGGGACTAGAAAAGCTGTCCCAAAGCAATGGGAATTCGTTTACAGCTTATGCTTTTGTGAAGGACTATGACTCTAAGAGGCAAGATTGCAATGGCTCTTAGTGCTGCAGCCTTGGGGGCTAATTGACCTTTGGGGACCATCCCAACACCCATTGTCTTAAAGCTCTCTTGGCAGAGAGGAAAAGCGAGAGAGAGAGAGAGAGATTAAATGAAACCTTATTTTACCAGGGAAACGAGATATGCATCTAATATCCACTCAGCCCTTGAAAGGTGAGAGAGAGAGAGAGAGAGAGAGAGGAGAGCACATACACACAAGCAAGATTTTAATCCAATTCATTTCTAATGCGTTAATTCAAGCACAAGGTTTCCAAAAACCCTCACATACCTTCATCAAACTCACATTCATGCATGTACATATATAGACAATACTCAACTGGCAAAATTTCACGTCCATTTTTGTATCTGAATCATCATTTGAGACAAAACTATATTGTATATAAAAAAAAAAAAAAAAAAAAAGAAATGCCCAAACAGAAACATTTAAAACATTTTGAGCTTCAAGCACCTACTGTTCTTGACCACTGCTGCCCTGGCTTGGAGATATGGTATTTCGGCCAGTAAATGAGTAACACCCATGATGGGTGCAGTGGTTGAATGGTTAGAACGCTAGATTCTCACCCAAATTTCTTGAGTTTGACCCCCGGTTTCGGTGCAACTCATGGGTTATGGGTGGAGATTTTTCCCATCTCCCAGGTCAACGTATGTGCAGACCTGCTAGTGCCTGAACCCGATTCGTGTGCATGCAGAAGATACATACGCTTAAGATCCTGTAATCCATGTCAGAGTTGGTTGTGGAAACAAGAAGCCACCCAGCATGCACAACCCTAAAAACGTTGTATGGGTGCCTACTTGGTCACATGGTGTGGTAAAAATGGTCATATCATGTGAAAACGGTCATACAGGTAAAATCCCACTCGCGCATGTATACATACGAGTGAACGTGGGAGTCACAGCCCACAAAAGCAGAAGAAATAGTAAGTAGGTAGGTCCGGCCGCTTTGTAATGCTGTGTCACTATGGCTGACGGATTGTATTTTTATGACGTTTCACTTCGCCCAAGCAAGCGCAATACTGCATACATCGAGCTGAAAGATATATCAGAAAATAAAACTACCTTTGTTTGTTCCTATTAGTGTTTCTTTTTTTGTGCAAGACAGTGTGAGTGAAACTGATCGCTCGAAGTGGAGTATCCTTTGCTCTTCAAAACACAGCGCGGTAAACAAGTTTGCCGATGTCTGCTTCTGGCCTGAGAGGGTTGGTAACAAAAATAGGTTACGAACATTGCTCCTTACAACCAATCGACTTAAGAGACCTATCAAATAAAAGATCACGTTCTCTACTTTATGTGGGCTAAGTTTCCAGTTGATATATTTCACTCGATAAATAAAATATGTGGCTCAAAATTTACCTTTTTTTCTTGATGCTATACTGCACTTCCAGACAAAATAAATCTTCTGGTCAAACCCACCACTGAAAAATCATTCTTTCATCTTTAAAATGCTTTATAAATGACCCGAAAGCTTTCAAGGAGCAGCATCCGTTTAACGAAAAAGTGGACACCTCATACTTTTAATACCACTGATCAACTGGATCTATCTTTAGATCTGAGGTTTCAATGCCTGTTGATGATGTATAAACAAGAAAACAATTTCATAAAGTGATACATACATAATGATTTTGAAACACACACACACACAAATCCTGAAAAATATCTAAAAGGTGAATCATTTTTAGCATTAATGGAACACATTATCCCCGATCGTCTTGAATAAAGCTTTTTTTTTTTTCATATAATCTTATCAAAAGCTGTTATTTATCAAGATTTATTATTAACATTTGTTGTCTTGTAAGTCTACAGTCTTCTTGAACCTGACAATATCGTAAATGTTTATGTAGATGCAATAGTTTTTTTTCCAGTCATTTTAGTAATGCTGCCATCAAAACAGCAGGATCAGACATGCATAAAATAAACATTTTCCTCAGAATTTATGACACTAGCATTCAGTGAATAACATTAACAGCCAACTAAAAAAATCTGAGGTCTTCTGCATACTAAATAGATCATATATGAAGAGTTTTGACTATGAGAATACATAAGTGGCAATTCTACACAGGTTCTAAAATACCGTTTTGTGAGATTGGCTAAAATCGCGAAATTTTTTGAAATTTCAAAACTCTGTATCTCAAAAACCATTTGAGATATTGCTTTGAAATTTGGTGTGGCTGATTACTTTATTGCACTCTTTTATTCTTGCAAATATGAGGCTTCTGCCATGAATTCGAAAATCTGGCCGGACCTACCTGTAGTAAGACCCATAATAGAAATACTCTTCTTTTTTTTCTTCCTTTTTCTCCTTGCCATCTGCAGTCAGTATGTCTGTAACAAAACATCTGCAGAGACAGTTACATTCCCAATGCTTTGATTCATCCGTACATTCCTCTCCATAATCAATGTCATTTTCCTTTCATAAGCCATACAATGAACTTGCATCTATAGTATCTAGGTAGTGGGACATATCAAAAGCTCTGACACTGTAAGATAAGATGTTCCCTCATCTTCAGTTATGACTCTTTCCAACTGTTATACAAGACACCCTCCTTTATATTATCTGTCCCCCACTCCCCAATTGTCCTTATAATTCTGCCTTATGATTTTATTCATCAATCCTGGTATCCAATGATGAGAACAACTATTAACACACACACACACATACGAAAAGGATGAAGAATGTCATTCACGTCAGATTTTTGAAAGTAAAATGAAGAAAACAACCAACATCATCCCAAACAGCTCAGCAGTCCCATCCACATCAACAGGCTTGTTTTAACAAAACAAAACAAAAAAACAACAACAAAAAACTATCACATGTCACAAAGAGAGGAAAAAAAAAGAAAAAAAAGAAAGAAAAAAAGAAAAAAAAACCCCCACCAAAACCGACCCCCCCACCCCACCCCAAACCCCTACAAAAAACCCCCACCCAAGTCTGATATCAAGTGTCATAATCATCGTCGCCCTGAGCTCCATTTGGGGTTCCCACTGTGGCAGGGGGTGCTTTTGATGGCAGCCCTGGCAGCCCTGGGCTGGCTACGGTGACCCCAGGGAACCCTGGGGGAAGGGAAGAAACCCCGGGGAACCCCAAGCCGGGGAGCCCCTGGAAGGTCATGAGGGACGGGGACATCGCAGGGAACCCCAATCCCGGCACCACCATTCCTGGGAACCCCACTCCTGGGGCCTGCAGACCAGTGAAACCCTGGGCGGGAATGGCCGGGAAGCCCCCGGCCAGCATTCCCGCGGGGCCTGGCCAGGCGAGGAGGTTGGCGGCTGTGGCCGTCGGTGCTCCTGGAAGGCCCTGGTACATGGGCAAGGCGGCCGGCATCCTGGGAAAATAGAATCAACATTGTGAAGGTTACTGGAGTGGAGTGGAGTGGAGTGGAGTGGTGTGTGTGTGTGTGTGTGTGTGTGTGTGTGTGTGTGTGTGTGTGTGTGTGTGTGTGTGTGTGTGTGTGTGTGTGTGTGTGTGTGTGTGTGTGTGTGTGTGTGTGTGCGTGTGTGTGTGTGTGTGAGCACATCACACATCTTACAGGTTTCATCTACTTATTCAATCTTTTACTTAAAAGTATCAACTACAAAGGTGAAAGAAAAAGAGAAAGAAAAAAGACACCACCTGTATGTGTGTGTGTGTGTTTAAGGGTGCATGTGAGAGTATGCATGGTAAGCAGTCTTCATATTTGAATGGGAATGGGTCAATCTGCAAAATTTGTGTGCATGCGTACGAGTGAACATCCATGTAATAAGGCATGCACAGAAGCAGTGACAAGGGTATCAGACTTCATACGGGTTTCTAATTTCAGTTGCTTTTTTTTTTTTAAACCTTTAAAATTCCAAAGGCAAAAAGGTTTTTTTAAAGCTGTATGGCATGGTATTTTGAGTGCTGTCCTATGTCCCTTAAATGAATACTTATACCCTTTGAATGAATAGTCACTGGGTACGTGGACAATAACAATTTGGTGGGCAAGATTCTTTCAATTTCTATGTGTGTCTTTTTTTTCATCAATGTTTACCTTTAATTTTGTTTTCAGGCAGGACATTTTTGCTGTTGTGCTTTATTAACCACTGACAGGAACAATGATTATTTTACCATTAGAAAAGAGACAAAACTGTTACAAACCTGGATATCTGAAGAAAAAAAAGAAGATATAGATATATTTATATACATATATGCATATAATTTTTTACATATTTTTGTCAATCAGGGATAAGACTAAAATTTTGTTTCAGCCTGAAACTGCATTACCTCCACCATAAAACATTTAACTCAAGTCTGCCTTGAAACTACTGTCTGAAGAATCTGCACAAACCCTGGGCTGTGTGTGTGATGGCAGGCAAAAGCATGTGCACATAATGAAGTGTGTCTACAAACCGCAGCTTCTCTCCACCCCCCCTACATCCCCCCTTACCAATCATCAACACCCCAACAACAACTCACATGGTGGGGGTGGACTGGAATGTGGTGGACACAACAGAAGGTGCAGTGGACTCTGCAGACATGGACAGATCCTGCGGCTGGTTCTGAACGAGGTTGGAATCCACAGACGCCGCACCTTCTTGATGCTGTAAAGCAGACTGCTGCAGCGTCTGTGCCTGAGCAAGCAGTTTTGAGATGGGTGGAGGGTAGGTGAGCGTGGTGCTGGTGGTGGGGGTGTGTGCGGGGAGGGGCTCAGTGGACAGAGAGGAGCCGGAGTTTTCTGTGCTGGATGTGTAGCTGGGGACAGGGGTGGTAACTCCTGCTGATGAAGCGGCTGGCACCGATTCTTCGTCCGTCCCTTCGTCCCCTTCTTCTGTGTCTTCCGAGTTTTCCTGAGGGAGCAGACAAGTGCAGCACGCATGCAACATGCATCTGAACATGACCATATATGCAGAGACATACAGACATGAATATGCTGTCTGCTCCCCCATCCATTCCAAACATACAAGTGCATACATGCAGACATACATGTGTGATGATGTGTATGAAGCGACCTGCAGCTGATGACACTTTACATTTCCATTGACCATGTTTGAGCTTGCTTTCTTGGTGTGTCTTTTAATTAATTTTCTCTCGCCTCTATCAATTTTTAAGTGCCAGCTGGCATTCTCAAAAAGTTTGTGTGCCTGAGCCAACTTTTCGTAGTATTTGCATCCAGGGCACCCGCTAAATTTGAACCGTGCATCTGAAGTGACAAAATCAGAGTACAATACTTACTGATTCTGAACTGGATGATTCCTTTTTTCTTTTTCTCCTCTCTTTCTTCTGTGTGACTTGGTTTGCTTCCTTTGGTTTCCTTGGCCTGAAAAGAAAAAAAAGAAAAGAAAAAAGAAAAAGAAAAAAGGTCAAGCAATCATTTCTATGTCACTGATGTCATGAAAAAAAAAAGCTGATCTAACAGAAGTTAAAATGGTGACACATTAAACTGTTCTCCATTTCTACAAAAGCACTGTTTGGACTGATAACTTTCAAAAGAATATATCTCTAGAAACTGTTAAAAAAAATGCAACAAAAACATTCAACTGCAAAGTAATGAAGAGACACATGCTTTTGAAGAAATATCCTCTAAATTTTATGTACACGAAAGATTATGATTCATAAATAAACAACAAACAGAAACATGGTGTGTGCATCATTATAACAAATCATCTTATTCAAGTACCTGCACAAAGATTACAGGAGGACTATTAAGTGCTGATGCATCTGTTTTTTTTCTCTGATTAGCTGCCAACATTGCCTGCACTATGACTCTCATTTTGGTGAAAGTGAACTAGCACCACACGCATGCATGGATTATTGTTTTCAGGTTGATAAGCATGTATCTGTGTACAGGACCAGTGTGTGGGTTGTCTTTCTTGTGGACTGAGCGAATATTAAAAAAGTCTACAAAATTTTTGTTTTATTTTTTGCAATCTATAGATAAACGAAGAAATTTGTTAATTTTGTGGTCAAGATTAAAATCTATACAAATTACGAAAAATTTGTCATGGTCAGCAGGTACTCATGTACTTCCTTCAATGTATGCACATGATTACAGATTCTCTGTTTTAAACAGACTGTCTACAAGATGCCCAACAAACAGAGACAAGAAAATGGCCAGACAGAATAAAATGTTTGACCAACCTGCCACGAGTTTTCTTGCTGGCGACGGTACTGGAGCTGCCCTCTTCTTCCTGTCGGTGGTTGGCTCCCCCCTCCTCTTCTACCTGGTGGTCGGAAACATTGGCCACCAGCTCCTTCAGAAAGCCATACCTTTCCTGCGACTCGATGATGTGTTTTCTGCACCCATAGCACAGCATCGCCAAAAACATGTTACCATCTAAGTTTGCTGATTAACAGGAGGAAAGGAAGGAAATAGAAAGGGTGGTGGGAGAGAGAGAGAGAGAGAGAGAGAGAGAGAGAGAGAGAGAGACAGAGACAGAGAGAGATGGAAGAAGGATGTGGGGAGAGAGAGAGGGGAGAGACAGACATAAAGAGAGAGAGATGGAGAGACAGAAAGGGAGAGAGAAAGCGAGAGAGTGAGGAAAAGAGAGAGAGGGAGAAAGAGAAAGAGAGAGGGGGAGGGGGAGAAGAGAGAGAGCGAAGTTAGTGAGAAAGATGTGAGAAAAAATTTGAAACTAAGCACAGGTTAACACATAATGTACAGCTATGATCTTATAGACTGAGTAAATCAAACTGAAGTTGCCTTCAAAGTATGTTGGGGATCTACCTATGCTTTCCATCAACACTTATTTTTGATTTATTCCTGTGGACTGTTATGCATGAAAATGAAAGTGACCAGTATGAACCAGCACTGCGGTGAAAAATAACTTTAAGGAAATATTCTCTTTGTATCATATCATATTGTATTTTTGTCATAAGCTTTCTCTGGGTGAAATTCAGGGTGCTTTCATTGGTAAGAGCACACTGTCACAGTGCAGTGCCACCCATATTTTTTTCTTTTTATATTTTACCATCTGCACACTTTTTGCATTTGCTTTACTAACAACATGCATTTTCTACTAAAATTTATTAAGGACAACCCTTTTGTTCCTATGGGTACCTTAACATGCACAAAGTGCTGGCTACATATAATTATAACTGTAGTGTATAGTCTCATACTAATGACTCTAGCAGAAACTAAAACAGTAATTCAAGAGAAGAGTGAACATTTCACATTTATACATGTATCTAAAACAGTAAAAGATTAACACAATAAAGTAAGACACTGCTCATTTCACAAACATTGATTTATACATTAATCTAAAAGACTCTAACAGAAACTAGCACAATAAGAGAAGAGAGTGAACATTTCATAAACATTTACAGACACCTATATCTAAAAGACTGCAACAGAAACTTACACAATAAATTTATAAAATAAGAGACTGATCATTTCACAAACATTTATACATGTATTTAAGAGACTCTTACCAGAAACTGACACAATAAAAGAAGTGAGTGAACATTTCACAAACATTTACAGACACATGTATCTAAAAGGCTGGAACAGAAACTAACACAATAAATTCATAAAAATAAGAGTCTGAACATTTCACAAACATTTATACATATATTTGAAACACTATCACAGAATCTAACACAAGAAAAGAAGAGAGTGAACATTTCACAAACATTTATACATCTAGGTCCAAAAAAAAAAAAATCTTCAAAGCGTGACCATGGCCTCTTAACACTCACAAATGTGATGAGGACAGGGTTCTGGCATTTTTTGCAACTGTCATCCGTGTGGCTTGCTGAATGAGGGACTCAATGAACAACTCCAGCGCTCGGGCTGTGAGGGTGTCAAGGAAGAAACTGAAAATGGCTGCTTCACTTTTTCATGGATGAATACTACAAATACAATGCATCAACAACAACAGCAACATCCAGGGTGACCCTAGTCACCTTAATGAACATTGAAAATAATAAATCATGATTATATTTAAACACAAAAGAGTACAAGTGAAACTAATTATGGACACTGAATCCAAAATTTCTAAAACAGTAATCGTGATATCCTGAAATGACTATTTCAATTTTCATGCAACTAACAGAGGACATACTACACCAGTAAAAAGGAAGTAAAGTTAAGTATCAGTGAAGTACAACAGGCAAGGATACAAATTATAACTGGAACAGTTGCTGCCACTTTCCCCACTTCTTCATCCATCTGCATGATCTTCTTAATTCGTGCCTGCAACAGTGTTGTTAATCTTAGTAAGTTATACGCTCATGGTCAGTGTTTATATCCAAATACTGGGTTTCTGATTATAATTATATATAAATATAAAAATGTATGAATGAAAATTGAAACTGTACTTCAGAATATATAACTGTAAGGATCTGATCTTATGTTTTCATGCACCTTTCCTTGAAGGCAATATATGTTTTACAAATAAAAGTTTCATACTATAAATAAGAGCAGCATGAGGGGAGGGGTGGTGGTGGGGTTAGGCTAAAGATAAGGAATTCAGTTAAGTAGGGGAGTTCACCCAGGCCTCAACAACTTGTCCAAAACCAGCTGGGAAGTTGTAGAGAAGGCAGAGGGGGAAAAAGAATGCCTATGGACATTCTCCCCTTGAACCATACTACTGACTTGAGATGTAAACGAATGAAATGTATCAATATATCATGTATGAATAAAGCAGCAGCTGTGTGGAAAGTGTTTTTGTTTACATAACTCTTCATTTCTGCCCAGGGAAAACCAACAACAGGCAGTATTCGGGTGAAGTTAGAGAAGATTACAGAGAACTGTCAACAGCAGCGAACAAAATCTGAGATAAGTCATCTTGTTTACAAAGAGACAACAATGTTAATTCAGACGCATGAACAATGCAGCTCAAACATATACATCTAGCTATCAGTGACGAGTAATGTTATTTCTAGCAACCGGAAAGTGAAACTTCTCATTTTGACTTCACATATGTCTCTTTAAAGTTAGAGACAATATAATGAAACTCTGGAAAATATCGAAAGCGTGGTGTTTTGATACAGTACATTCGTACATTCAAACAACATTTGTCTCACGTACCGGAGGAAATCTGGCATTGTACTTTTTCTTTTTGCTGGGCATTGTCGAATAACTTGGCTTTCAGAACGGAAGCGGAACAGGAAGTGAAGAAGACATGAAAACTTGTTTTCATCAAAACTAGTCGATAATATATCGTATAAAACTAAGTGATAAGTAGCTTCCGCGATCGTCTGCTCGTTTTAAAATTTATTTGTTTATTAATTCATTTACTCATCTATTTGTATTTTGCTTTTATTTTCTCTCTAAAAATGAAATTATATGAAAATTCCATTTAGCACCATAGCTGGCCGAAATTACATATAAATCATTGATAAGGTCTTGCAGAATGGCAGCCATTACATTTTTCTTGCAAATTGATTTCCTGGCCACACTGGCATACGAGGCAATGATGAAAGTTGTTGAACAGTTTGCCAAGGATTCCACAAATTAAATCACTGTGACATACTACCATCTCTTATCTAGACGTCAAACACAAGATTCAGTTATGATTTCATTTCAGTTTTGATTTCACCGGCTGTGTTTTTGAATAACTGATACATTTATGAATTAAAAGTTCAGTTGATAAACGTCCTCAAAATGTGCATACAATTAATGGAATATCAAGAACATAGTACAAATGAATAATCTTTTCTTTCCTTATGATATCTTTGCAACTATTTCCATACATACTTTTCGCATATCTTCAAACTCGTTAATGTCTCAATGCCTATAGCTTGTTTATCTCTGCCAGCGTGTGATTGTTCGTTTGTTTCTTTGACTGTTTCAGTTGATCATTTCATACATGTGTGTGTGTGTGTGTGTGTGTGTGTGTGTGTGTGTGTGTGTGTGTGTGTGTGTGTGTGTGTGTGTGTGTGTGTGTGTGTGTGTGTGTGTGTGTGTGTGTGTGTGTGTGTGTGTGTGTGTGTGTGTGTGTGTGTGATATGATTTTGTGTATTCAACATAATCAGGTTTGTGTTTATGTTCGTTTTTATCTTCTGTCAGAAAAAAATGATGACATGATACATGAATGTTTATGTTCGTTTTTATCTTCTGTCAGAAAAAAAATGATGACATGATACATGAATATAACTGTAATTATGCCTAATTTTCCCGCTTTCCATGTGTTGGGAAAAAATCCTACCATTGCTTTGTTTTCAAGTTCAACTGAGGTTATGCGGGACGGACAGTCCCATTTACAGTTTTTCAGCCCTGATAGGGGCCTGTTAGGTCTGCTGGGCTTTCTGTAACAGAGAAGGAAATGAATAAGTCACATTGTGCGTGCTTTCCAACACATGCTTGTCAACTGACTGCTCGGATTTTCATGAAGCCAGACGCAAATATGGAGTCAGTCTCACGGAGATCTGTTTTAGGCCCAGTTCTCTTCACACTGTACACTGCTCCTCTCGCTGAAATCATCCGAGTCAGCCACCACAATGTTAGTCATCATTCCTATGCTGATGACACTCAACTTCAGAAGAGTGATACCCCTGAAAAATTGTTCTCGCTCTTGCAGGAAACATCTGAATGCTTCCTGGACATTCAAAACTGGACGACTCTAAATAAGTTTCAGTTGAACGTAGACAAACCCGAAGCAATGATCATAGGAACTAAACAAAAACTCTCTTCCATCACAGCAACACACTTGACAACACACTGTCCATGCAAAAATTATTTATCAGTCAGAAATGTCAATCCTGCTTCTGTCAATTGCGACGCATCAGTTCCATCCGGAAATATCTGTCCACCGACGCCGCATCATCTAGACTTGTCGTTTCCCTCATTCTCTCTCGCCTTGACAACTGTAACTCTCTATATTATCTGGTTTGCCTGATTCATCCATTCAGTCCCTTCAGCGCATCAAAACTCTGCTGCCCGACTCGTCCTCAGAAAGAAAATATCTGAGCATATCACTCCTCTTTTGCAACATCTCCATTGGCTTCCTGTCTCACACAGAATAAAGTACAAGATCAGCCCTCTGTGTTATAAATGTATTCACAAATCTGCCCCTTCCTATCTTTGTGGCTGCCTTCACCTCTACACTCCATCTCGCTCTCTACGATCGGCTTCCGACGGATCCACCATGTTTACGCATACCCAGATTCAGACACTCCACTGTTCGACGCCGTTCTTTTTCTGTCTCTGGACCTTGCATTTGGAATGAACTTCCTCTTTCGCTTCGTCAGGTCTCAGCTCTTTTAAGTCTGGCCTTAAAACCCACCTCTTCACAAGATAGCCCCCCTCCCCTGCCTCTTCCTTAATTGTCTTCAGTTTCTTCTTCAGTTTTAGAGTTATGCATGCGTGTGTATGACTGGTGTGAAAGCGCTTTGATTTGTCTCTGCACAAGATTCAGTGCTATATAAATACTATTATTATTATTATTAAATACTTTTCCGTTCCACAATACCCCTTTCCCAAGATGTTCTGTAACTGACGGACGAGTCTTGAAGGAGCAAATATTTGATGTAATCTTAACGCTGACTGAGATGAAGTATGCTGTAGATGGGTATTTTTCATCAGTGCAATACAATACAATACAATACAATACAATACAATACAATACAACACAATACGTCTTTATCGATCCATTACGGGAAATCAAATCAGTGGGTCAATAATTAAAAAAAAAAAAAGATGCAGTCTACCGTATGTGTGTGTGTGTGTGTGTGTGTGTGCGCGCGCGCGCGCGGAACACTATAGTAAAAATACCTGGATGTATCCTGATCTTACTCGTATTAGGATTGAAACTGTGTCCGTCAAAGCAAATACACTTTGGGGGTGGGTGGTGGTGGTGGCTGGGGGTGTAGGGTGTGGGGGGTACGCATTGTTGTTGGTAGTGGACACGAGGTGTCGTAAAACTGATCGTTTACGGTGTCGCTAGGGTTTTATGAGATGCTTATGTATGATGGTCAAAGGTCGTGACCTTAGTATTTTACCTTTCATCTGCTTCGTCGTCGTTAGTTTTTGTTGTTGTTGTTTTTGTGTGTGTGTTGTCCTGGACATTTCTTAAAAAACAACAACAAAAAAACAACAACAACAACAACAAAAAACAAAAACCGATATCTCTCTTTCCACCGTTTGCCTCCATACCACCGCTCTTTTGTTCTCTTCCTTTTCTAGCCTATCATAAAGAGACCATAAAAATGCCATGGAAGAAGCGTGGAGAGAGAGAGAGAGAGAGAGGGGGGGGAGGGGGGTGATGAGGGACAAAGATAATGGGGGCAGGGGTGGTGGGGTAGGGGTGGGGGGGGGGATAGAGAAGATGAGAGAGAAAGAGAGAAAGAGAGAGAGAGCAGAAAGGAGAGGGGTGAAGAAGGACAGAGAGAGATAATCGAGGGTGGGGGAGGAGGGTGCAGGTGGGGTGGGGGATGAGGGGGAGGGGGGAGGGGCAGCGCGGGGAGAAAGAGAGAGAGAAAGGAAATGAGACAGACAGATAGACAGAGACAGAGAGACAGACAGTGGAAGGCGAATGAATGCAGAGAGAAAGGGGGGGGGATGGAGAAGAAAGAGTCAGGCGTACACACACACACACACACACACACACACACACACACACACACACACACACACACACACACACATATGTATATATGAATAGTTCACACTCTCTTCGTGTCCTGGGCTCCGCTCCTAACAGAAAACACAGAGGTAAATACCGAGACAGGTAAAATATAAAAATATCAACAACAGTAGGTCTGCATGTCTTTAAAACTTGTATTTTTAAAAAGCAGCAAATTTTCACAGAGAGCACACACACACACACACACATACACACACACACACATATATATATATATATGTGTGTGTGTGTGTGTGTGTGTGTGTGTGTGTGTGTGTGTATACGTGTGTGTGTGTGTGTGTGTGTGTGTGTGTGTGTGTGTGTGTGTGTGTGTGTGTGTGTGTGTGTGTGTGTGTGTGTGTGACGTGTGTGTGTACGTAAGTGTACGCGCGTATGTGTGTGTGAAATGTATGTCTGCGCGCGCTCACGAGTGTGTGTGTGTGTGTGTGTGTGTGTGTGTGTGTGTGTGTGTGTGTGTGTGTGTGTGTACAGCCGTGCGCGCGCGCGCGCGCGCGCGTGTGTTCTAACTTGACACGGCCAGTGAATGAATAAATATGGTCTCGATACTGTGATGGTGGAATGAGGATGCTGCAGTTACACTGTCGTTTCATGGAGCACACCTGTGGTTTATGGGTGTTGCGCGGGGCGGGGCGGCCGGGTCATGTCTCCTTGACTCCTTCCCGTGACCAGCACCTTTTGACCCTCACCTGTGTGGACAGCGTCTTCAAGTCTCAAAGGAAGAACATCAACTTCTGTCCCACACTGTCGCAAGCATGGCTGGGAACAGTTAACTCCCTTGACTACAACTCGCAAGAATGGCTGGGAGGTGAGTTTGGGGTAAATATCTCTCTGTATTTACCCTACAAAGATCAAAATGAGATAGGAACAAGAGAGTAAAGGAGGATTCCCACTGATTTACTGGCAGATCTGTGGGCCTTGTTAAACAGGGTAGGTATGGGTAATTGAAATCGATCCAGTCGAAGCCACCAGCTCAACGTATAAATAGAAAAAAAATCCCCTTCCCTTGTTATAGACAAAATCACTTTCCCTAGCAATATACAGCTTTCCATTTCCTAGCATATAGATTGAATTCCCTTTCCCAGCAGCCGACAAAATCCTATGGACCAGGAACACGTCTCCGAGACGCTGGATCCTCTGTGGACAGCAGGGGTCAGGCACTGTGGTCAGCGGTACGGGTTTCCCGGTCAGTCAGTCACTTCCTGCAGGCTTTTTCCATTCCGTGTTGTCCTTGACATGCCGGACTGTGTTGCCTGCTGTTTCCGGAGCCTGAAGCCATCTCCAAGAAGAAGACTGACCCTGACAGACGTGTGTCCGTGCCGCCTGTCCAGCCTATCTCATTTTAAGTTTCAATTGGAATGAGGTGTCAAATTGTGTGGACCGATCCATATGCGCTCCACCACGTCTGCTTAAAAACTGGAGCAGATGCCTGACCTTCAGCGGAACCACTGGGTACGGCGCAGTGACAACGTCTCGGGGAGCGGTAGCGGCGACTGCGGCCAGAGGACAGCCAGTTGTCCTGGTTTGGTTCTGGCCAGAGGACAGGATGTCCTGGTTTGGTTCTGGCCATTTGTCCTGGTTTGGTTCTGTCCAGTTGTCCTGGTTTGGTTCTGGACAGAGGACAGGATGTCCTGGTTTGGTTCTGGCCCGAGGGCAGGATGTCCTGGTTTGGTTCTGGCCAGAGGA
The DNA here is from genome assembly GCF_041734735.1 of Babylonia areolata. NCBI lineage: Eukaryota > Metazoa > Mollusca > Gastropoda > Neogastropoda > Buccinidae > Babylonia > Babylonia areolata. The sequence goes on from NC_134879.1 coordinate 31,663,065, forward strand.
CAGGATGTCCTGGTTTGGTTCTGGTCAGAGGACAGCCGGATGTCTTGGTTTGGTTCTGGCCAGAGGACAGGTTGTCCTGGTTTGGTTCTGGTTAGAAGACAGCCAGTTGTCCTGGTTTGGTTCTGGCCAGAGGACAGGTTGCCCTGGTTTGGTTCTGGCCAGAGGACAGCCATTTGTCCTGGTTTGGTTCTGGCCAGAGGACAGGATGTCCTGGTTTGGTTCTGGCCAGAGGACAGGATGTCCTGGTTTGGTTCTGGTCAGAGGACAGGATGTCTTGGTTTGGTTCTGGCCAGAGGACAGGTTGTCCTGGTTTGGTTCTGGTTAGAAGACAGCCAGTTGTCCTGGTTTGGTTCTGGCCAGAGGACAGGATGTCCTGGTTTGGTTCTGGCCAGAGGACAGGTTGTCTTGGTTTGGTTCTGGTTAGAGGACGGGATGTCCTGGTTTGGTTCTGGCCAGAGGTCAGGTTGTCCTGGTTTGGTTCTGGTTAGAGGACGGGATGTCCAACGTCACCGCTGTCGCTCCCTGTGCTAGTGCCAGTCTGGCGGTGTGGCACGTGCATGTCGCTGACGGAGCGCGAAGTCTGGCTGCCCGGTGACTGATGGCGACGGCCTTTGACAGAGGGACCTCCACCTCGCCAGCCACAGGACCTCAGTGGTGAAGAACAACATCTCACAATGCAAAGGACTTCATCCACTGGAAAACATTTGACTGCCGCTGAGAAATGAAGTCATCGATACAGCCTGGAACAACTTGACCTTAACAGTGGTGTGTGCCAATAGGTCATTAGACTCCACTTCAAGATTTCGCTTGATCTTCACCCAAAGCGCTGTTCAGGCCCTGTGTGTCCATCTCTTCTGGGCCTTCATGACGAGAGGCTAACACCGAAACCTTGATCTCGTGGCAGCCCTTTGCTATAGGACATGCAGCTTTCCGCGACACATCCACGATGCTGTGGAGGCAGCACGAGTGAAACCGGTCCAGCATCTTCCGTTGCCTCGTGCACTTTGTTCGTGTCTCGAGTGTGTACAGCACTCAGTTCGGAACGACCACCTGACTTGCAGGCTGCGGTCTTAAATATTCTGGGTGATTCTACCCTCTCTCCGGGTCCGTACCGTGAATCTGCTGAAGAACGTTCCAGTCTTTGCCGTTTTGTCGGATATCCTTCTGTCCAAGCTGCAGCTTGAGGTCAAGCAGCTCCTCAGAGATAACATCACCGATTGACGGAACAGCGAGGAAGTGAGAAACAGAGTTAGGCAAACCCTCGGATCTCATGAAGATCTACTAACCACAGTGAAGAGATGCAAAGTGAAGTGGTATCGGCACGTCTCACAACCAGCAGGGCTGGCCAAGAAAATCCTGCAAGGCAGAATCAGTCAAAAAAAGACATGGGAAGACAAATCCCAGAGTGGACATGCCTGAAAACTGATGGACGCCCTGAGAATGTCGATGAACAGGGATAACGATAACGATTCTTATCCAGATGAAGGCAAAAGCCCATCACTGAAAGGGCTCGCACTGAAAGAGAATAACGACAAAGAAAATGTAACCAGAAACAATAGGGAGAGATGGAGAGAGCTGGTTGCCAGGTCATCAGTGGTGCCCACACGGCTGGAGTCTACGGTAAAGACGACGAGATGTCTCCAAACAGACGGCGATGTCCAGGTGCTCAGCAGTGTGCCTGTAATGGCCATGGACGGTTCAGGCCCAGCCAGGCTCAGGCTCTTAGACAACAGCACTGTGAAGCTGCAACAAAATGCCAAAAACATGTATCCAAAGACGTTTCAGACGAGATGGTAAGCATGTTAAATGCATTGTCTTCTTCTTCTCCTCCTCCTTCTTCTCCTCTTCCTCCTTCTTGTTCTTGTTCTTCTTCTTCTTCGTCGTCTTCCCCTGACTTCACTGTGAAGACTCACTGGGACGTTGCATGGAACTGTTGACCAGACTCCCCCCGGTCTGTCGGTTATATGTATCTTGCAGTATACTCTTTTTTCTTTTTTTAACTGCATATTCTGAGATTCTTCGGTGAAGTAATGTTTCACATATTAAGTATCACGGAGAGAGAGAGAGAGAGAGAGAGAGAGAGAGAGAGAGAGAGAGAGAGAGACAGACAGACAGACAGACAGACAGACAGAGAAGGGGGTAGACAAACAGACAGAGTGAGATAGACACACATGGACAGAAAGAGACAGATGAGGACAAAGACAGGGAGAGAGTGAGGAGATGAGATGGAGGAGGCAGGGGGACAATGTTTTTTCACGTGCCCACCCACATCCCACACATCATCCCGGGGTAGATTCACACGTCACCAGTGTCCCCCGCCTCCCGTCCCCCTTCCCACTCATCCCTCTCCTCATGCCCACTCCCAGCTTTCTTCACCACCGTTTTTTAGCCCTTGAAAAAAACACAAACAAACGAAAAAAATCCTCATGAGAGACGACAGTAAACAAATGATCGTTATCATCGTCGTTGTCGCAAAACGGCGCGTTCTATTGCACACACCCATGCACACACATACACACACACGCGCGCGTGCATGCACACGCACGAAAAACAACAACAAGAACCCCCCAAAAAACAAACAAACAAACAAACAAACACACACACACACACTACGTTTTCCCCCAAGCTTGCTTGGAGCCATTGAAGAGACTTATCTTCGGTCCTAAGAAATGTCTCGCCGCCGTGGCGAAGTGGTTAATATCACGGATTGTTGGCTGAGAGGACGCGGGATCAAGCCCAGTCAGAGTTTTTTTGTTTCTTTCTGCCTGTGGCCGGCTAATTCTATCCAGAGCTGAGTGTGCTATGGGCTCAAATGGGGAGACTGGGACCACACAGTCGAGGGTCATCCACTTCACTGATGCGTCTTTGGATGTGTTGCTTAAATTTCCTAACCAACACTGCAGGTGTCTGTATCTCTGTGCCTGCTTGACGTCGGGATATATCATGAGAGCACCAGCCTTGTCAAGTACTAGCCTCGAATCTAAATGGACACCCACAGCAGCATCGTCATCATCACCACCATCATCATTCATCGTCATCGGAATAGAGAAACAAAATGTCGCGAAATCTGGGGCACAATAAAAAAAACCCAAAAAACAATGCCATGTAGATCTGTCAATACACGTTACACAGAAGACAGTTCAGCGTGGATAGGCACCAGGCAGCGTCATGCGATTCGCTCTGTGGAGAGCTGATCAGCGCTGCGTACCTCTGGTTCCCGCTTGTCAGCTGACGAGGACTACTCCAACATATGCAAAAAGCGACTCCCCAGAATCGGGTAGCCACATCTCGCATATTCAGAATACTCCCAGAAAGACCTGCAGGTTAGTCTTTGTGTGGGTGCACACACCTGTCCTCACCCACATCAGCAATCCCACGCCGAATACGCGCGCACACACATACACGCACACACACGCACACTCATACACACACACGTGCATACACGCACACACACACACACACATACACACACACACACATATACATACAGAGGCACACACGCACGCGGTCACACACACACACACACACACACACACGCGCGCGCGCGCGCGCGTACGTGCGTGCGTGCGTGCATGAGCGATTACGATACAAGCAATTAAAAAAAAAAAGCTGTAGTAAAGAAAGATATTATGAACACCAGTTATTTGCTAATTCTTCACACACAGTCTTACTGGAGCAGAAGACGGGACAAAGTATTTCGCTTTTTCTGAGGCCGTCAGTACTGCATTCAAGTCAGGTGCAAAGAATGTGAATGAGCATTTTCGCAAAATATAAAGCCTTGAAAAGACATCTTTTCCAGGGATTTTATTTTTGAGAACATACTCCGGTGGATCGCAAACTTACATAGTGGGTCAAAAATACAATTTGTTTAAGTGTTACCCTCAAAGAAATGTGAGTAACTGAATACGACACCCACCTGTTTGCTGAAGAAAAGAAAAAAACAGACTTCAAATACTATGGATGCCGTGTTTGTCTCTCCGAGCATTTGTATTCTCTCAAAAGAATATTACTGATATCAACTTGATGATGATGATCATGATAATTTTCATTATGATTGTGATAATCACAATTATTCTGAACATGAAGATGATGATGATGATGATGGTGGTGATGATGACGACGACGACGACAATGATTATGAGGATTGTTATTGTTACAAGTGGCCGTTTCGGTTCACTAATATACAGTTTGAACAAAGTGTAGAAGCAGCTACATATGCTATCCGTTCTTTCCATTTCGTCAGTGTGTTGAGCATGGTGGTTCTTGATACATTCACCCTCTGGGATATGTTGCACCACCTTGTTTCAGGCGAAAACGGACATTTGTAATGAAAGTGATAAATGATAACAGTGTCCCCACAATCTGGATATTGTCGCTCGGCTATTGTCTCTGACTTCATAACATTAATGACGTAATTTATATAACACCTTTCCATGTACAGCATGATCAGTTGCGCTGTACAATGTAAAATTCGAAGACTGGTGTGTGCGTGTGTGCGTGTGTGTGGTGTTGAAGACTGCTTATTCCCACTCTTTACTCGAGTGTTTGGATTTCTTTGATAGTGTACGAAAGATCTGATGTAAAAGAATTACTTCGTCTGATAGAATGATGTGTCCTGGGTCCTTTACACGCATCATTTACTGTCTGCATTGCTTCTGTACATGGGCCACATGTCAGGTACTGTCTTTGCACAACGCTCTGTTTTTTTGGTTTTTTTTGTGCCGCATGTTTTCTTTGTTGATTTTTCACAGCAGGCTGATTTTCTTTGTTTGTTTTATATTCCGATACTTTGTCACACCAGTTTTCACCATCCTCATTGAAAGACAATACCGCACAGGCCAGTAGGCTAATGTCTATTCAAGACACAGTTTCCCCAGAAAATCAATTTCCTACAAC